>NW_022436950.1:28549332-28657112 GCF_009761245.1 Sapajus apella
AAAAAAAAAAAAAAAAAAAAAAAAAAAAAAAGAATGTATTTCTACATTTTTTTAAAAAAAGAATATTTTGCTGGATATAAAATACTGAACTGAGTTTTTTTTTCTTCCTTTGGCACTTTAAAGATGCCACTCCATTGCCTTACAACTTAAATTGTTTCTAAAGAGAAGTTTGCTATGATTCTCATCTTTGTTCCTTTGCATGCAATGTACTTTTTTTCTGGCTACCTTCAAAATTCACCCTAGTTTTATGTTTTCATGTGTAGTATCTTTTCCTTTATCATTTGTTTACTTTCCCTTTTCATTTAATTGAAATCTTATCTTTATTTTATTACAGTAGTTATCCTGTTTGGTGTTCTCTAATCTGTGCTTTGAGTTCGATCATTAATTTTGGAAAAATCTTAACCAAAAATCTCAACCAATAGCTCTTCAAATATTTCCCCTGTCCCATTCACTTATCACATTCTCAAACTCTATTTACATGTATTTTATTGTATTTTGAAACAGGGTCTCGCTCTATTGCCCAGGCTGGAAGCACAGTGGCACAATCATATCTCACTGCAGCCTCAACCTCCTTGGATAAAGGATCCTCCCACTCAACCCCCTGGGTATCTGGGACTACAGGTGTGACCCAGTGCATCAAGCTAATATTTGTGTTTTTGTAGAGATTGGGTTTTACCACATTGCCCTGGGTGCTCTTGAACTCCTGGGTTCAAGTGATCCACCTACCTCAGCCTCTCAAAGTACTGAGATTACAGGTGTGAGCCACTGTGCCTGGCCTATTTACAAGTATTTTAGATCATTTGATATTGTTCCGGAGCTTGGATGCTCTATTGTTGTTGTTTCAGTTTCCAACTTTTTTTTAAATGTTTCATTTTGTGTAATTTTAATAGTCTTATCTTCCTGTTCACTGATTCTTTCCTCAGTTGTGTTGATTCCACTGAGAAATCTTCATCGCCATTTTTGTGTTTCTCATTTCTATCATTTTGATTTCTTTTCTTATACTTTTTTCTCTCTACCCCTCTTGCTCTCTCAGCAGATTTCTATTATTGTTAACTCTCTTCATTAGAAACTTTGCCATATTAATCATAGTTAATCATAGTTTTCTCCATGCCTTGTCAGATAGTTCTACCATCTTTAATATCTCAGTCCAGTTCCAATGATTACTTTGTCTTTTGGCTTGTGTTGTTTTCTTATTACTATATTGTATGCTCCACCCTATTTTTATTGATAACTAGACATCTATGTAAGACAGTAAAGACTGAGGCAATAACTTTTTATTAGGAAAATGGTCCTAACTCTATCTCAGCTAGCCCTTTAATGTTCAAGTTTGAGTCAATCTATTTAGGAAACAGGTTGGCTTTGCAGCTTGTTGTGGCTAGGTTTAAACTCAGCACATTATAGACTTCAAATTCCTCTTAGCAATACCTTGTGTTTATTGTGGTGGCTTCTTTGCCAAAGGGATTTTTGTTTATTTGCTTGTTTTGTTTTTGTTTGTTTGTTTAAATAACTGTTCCACACTCAGGTCTTTTCTGCTCTTTGTGCTGTACATTAAGGAGGGTCTATTTGGTGCAAGTTACTTGATGTTTGTTAGCTTGGCAGTGGGGTGGGGGGTTCTGTGTTCTGTTAAAACTTTAGGCAGACATTATGTCTTGTGGGTCTTCAGGGTTACTTTTTTCAGTGCCCCTTTCTTCCCTTGGCCTTGGAGACAGTCTATTCCTTTCCCATGGATAGAGGGTTTTTCTCCTGTTCCTTTCATCTCGCTACAATAGATTTTCTCTTGTGCCCTTAGGACAACAGTATTTGTTTGCCTCTCTCCTCACAGATTAAGGTTTATTGTTGTTGCTGTTGTTGTTTCCAGAGGGGAGATAAAAGTGAGAGTCCCCGTGGAGTTCTGTGCCTTTCTCAAAGCTGTTCTCCTTCTCTAGCGTTGTACTATGAACTTTTTCAGGACACGTCTAATTCCACGTGTGACTATCTGATGGGATTTGTTTAAGAAAAGCCTGCAGCAGGATGGGACAACTCTTACATTTGCAGTTATCTTTCTAGTGCACCTTTGGCTGCCCTCCTCAATTTGCCAATTATCCTAATTGAACCCTCGTTAGCAAGTCTGGCTACTTCATCCCCACATAAGCTAGAATTTGTACCTCCCCTTTGTCTGTAGGTGCTCATTTCTTTTTATACTTGGGCCATTTGGCTGCCCTGTAACTTCAACACCTTAATAGGTTCAAGGAAAATCATGAACTTGATATTTGTCTGGTAATTATTTTGTTGCAAATTTGACAGTGAAGTTCTTTCCAACTCTCAGTATCCCTAATTGGAAACCAGGAATCTCATATGAATTACTTTTGCCATTTCAAACTCTACAAAAAATATTTTATAAAACAGTACACACCAATAGACTTCATTATTATAAGACCATTATTTACTTGTTTGTTAAGTCAGTCATTCACCAAATATGTGTTTAGTGCCTATGCTGAACATGGCTTGTTCTCAACAAATTGCTAGAGCATAAAGATAACTTTCTGTACATCTGAGAATATATATATATATATATATATATATATATGAGCTATATTAAAAAGAAAAATAAGAACCTTGACATTATTTCTATTATTAAAGCATAGATTTCTCTGCACACAGTGGTTCATTTGATTCAAATTCATGTTTGATAAACACAATTGTGAAAATTAGGTATAAATTTTATATATTCATTTATTAAAGTGTTAATGAGGAAAAACTGAGTTCTACTATTATCTAAATGAGCCTTTGAGGAAAGCACCAATAAGAGCTTGTGGATAACTTGAGGGTTGTTAAAATAATAGTTTACATTTACATTTTGAAAATAGATTTGATACTGGAACAAGAAAGATAGTGTTATTTACTGAATGGATCTGTTGCCACTTCAATCACTAATTGCCTTTTCTCTGTCACTGACATGATTACTCTACAAAGCTTAAACATCCAGGAGTGGAGATGTAGAGTTAAAATTCATATGTTACAGAATGATAGTATTTAGTACATGGAAGAAGAAAAAGAAATAGGGAGAAAAACATAAAGTCATCTGCCACATGTAGTCCAGGGAAGTCATATGAGTAAGTTTACTTGGAAGGATCCACCAAAAAAACTATTTCCTAAAAACTGGTGGAAAGCTAAAAGCTTTCTAAAGGATATTAGAGCACTTCAAATTAAATAAATGTTATCAAAAATAGACTACATGTTGAGAAAAAAACAGATACAAGTAATTTTTTCATGTTATTTTATCCTAAATAAATGCCTAACCTTCTTGCTTAAAGGTGACCAAATATTCTCTACCTTACAAGCACAGTCAGGCCTAGGCTCAGTCTATAATCAACTGTCATTTAGTCAAACCAAGAACAGAATGTGACTTTATGTCTGAGCAGTGTATTTAATTCTGTCAGCCTGACTTCTTGGGGTTTTACTCATCAAAAGCTCAGCACATAAACACACTGCCTGCAGCCTTGCATTGATTGTCAGCACAATTAATTGCCAGGAAAACAGCAGCTTTATTAAATATAGGGCACTAACAATAAAAACATCACTATTTATAGCACACAGCATGGCGGGATATCTATACAAATAAAATATAACAATAATAAACAAAAGGCCAGCCTGTAGTTCCACAGAAGAACATCAATGAATTTGTTTTAATGCCAAGCCTGAACAGGATACTCAAGTGTCCCTGAGCATAAGATACTGCAACCTCTACTGAGAAACAAGAGCTTTTTCTGATCTCTGAAATGTGGAAAATAAATGTCAGTCACTTTAAAACTATTTCTGATAGTTTCAAATCTCTAGTGCCCCTATGATCACCTACAGAAACGGTGTCCAGGTAGAAGAGAGAACAGAAACATCACAGGGTTCAGTTACAGTAGCTCTCCCTTATCCTTGGTTCTGCTTTTTATGGTTTTAGTTGCTGTGGTCAACTTCAATCTGAAAATAGGTGAGAACAGTACAATAGATATTTTGAGAGAGAAAAAGACCACACTCATGTAACTTTTATTACAGTGTTTTATGTTTTATTTTACAATTGGTTATTATTATGATTCTCTCACTGTCATAATTTATATATTAAACTTTATCATAGGTATGCACATATAGGAAAAACATAAGATATATCGTGTTTGGTACTGTCTATGGTTTCAGGCATCCAATGGGGGGTTCATGGAACACATTCCCTGCAAATAAGGGGGGACTGCCTATGTACAAAATACTGAAGAAGGTCCTAGAATTTAATTAGTAGTGATATTTTAAGAGCAGATACATCTTGATAAACCTTGGAAAATATAAACTGCATATATGTATCACTGAGGAAACTATAGAATAAAAACTGAATAGTCTTCTTTACAACTTCAGGTTAAGGTTTTGCAAAGAAGAGTGTAGGTTTCTATATTCTTTCATTTATATAGATATTTATTTTATCTTTACAGATAGTTACTGTAATTTTACAGTGTAATATTGCCTAAGTCTTAAAGAAGCTAACACATTTTTAAAAAGAGGATGAGTAGTATAGAGACCAACACATATTGAACAGTGCATGAATTGTTTGAGGAAAAATGGGTGCCTTCAGTAAAACATTGGTTCGTTCCATCACACCGAAATATGTTGATTATTGTGGCTAAAGAGTCTATGCAACAAGGCTTGTCTGCATGGGAATTATCTAAGAATGATGCATCCATTCCATCTAAATTAGAAGAAAAGTGGTATTTGTTTGATTAAACGTCGTTTTAAAAGTTATTTTTCAGATATATGGTATGAGGTTCAGTGAAGTAATATATTCAAGGATGTCAATCTTGGCAGTAGTGATGCTGAGAATCAAACCAACCTCATTGTTATATTGGATCTAATATACTTGCACCTTGTGTAACACAAAAAGAGACATATGACTTCTTAAGGCCATTTAATTATGAAGAAGTTTAACTAAATTGAAATGTAAGCTGATATTTTCTTTAGAATGTCTGTATCAGACGTTTTGTTAAGTGCATTATTTTAATGCAGACCTTCTAGTTCATGCAGAGAAGCATTTCAAATGTCATTGAGAACAAACCCGAAAATTAACATGAGAAAACAGACTCAGATTCTGCTGCTGGTTGGTGACAGAAGCAGCATAGAACTGTCCTTATCCCTTTCCTTAAACTCTGTGGCATACAATAAGCTCCAATTAAACAAGCAACTATATACTGATTCCAGGAAAAACTAATAGTAAAGCTATTTCAGTGAGGAAACAATGATTTCTAAAATGCAGAACTGAATTGAGTTTCAAAACCTTAAAATATGTTTTAACTTGTCACATCACAAACACAAAACTCCTTAAATACAGAAAACCATATTCACATCACAAACACAAAACTCCTTAAATACAGAAAACCATATCTTATTTATCTTTGTAGTCCTGGCACATGGTACAGGTATAAATACAACATATTTGCAGTTCTTTTCAGTAACCTAGATCTTCACTCATTTATTCATCTTTGCAAAACGAAAAGTTTTCAGTCTCTCACCTCAAAATAAATTTTCTAGATAGTTTCCTTGAACAGAATTTGGCGTATAATTTTGCTGTTACTATTCTACTTGTTGAGAAGGTAGAAGGGATGAGCAGCAACAAAAATCCCCCAGAGCTTCTGTGAAAGAAGGTTTGCAACTTATTCTTTGCAATCCTAAGCTACTATCAGTCATCTAAAAGGACAAAACAAAACAAAATGCACCTTTGACAAGATAGAAAAATATTGAGACAAAACACACACACATACACACACACACACATCAGATGTTGAAAATATGATTTTTTAAGTATCTGCACTCTGGACACCTATCTAGTTTTCTAGTTAAGACAAGACTAATGCCTGTGACAACAGTGAAAACAGAGTAGTTACAAATACAGTCAAATTCTAAATATAGTCTTATGGTTTCCTTGAAAGATAACATCTAAATTTTATATAAATTATATGTACATATGCAATACATATTTTATATAAATTTTATATATAGGTATATATTCAAAATTTGTTTCTGGCTTTGGAGTCAAGTTTAAGCATGTGACCATATCTTCATAATCGTATGATCTTGAGAAGATACTAATCACTTTTGTCTTCAGTTTTCTCATTTGCAAATTGTAATTAAGAGTATGTCATAAAACTTTTGTGAGAATTAAGTAAAAATAACATATCTAAAGTTTGTCACAAACAGAATACTCAGTAAATTTTTGTAATCTTCTTGAGTATGTTATTTTATAAGAGTCCAATTCTTTAGAAACAACAAGATTCTCAGTAAGCTATTGATCCTACTGGTTAAATTTAAAACTCTGAAATGACTCCAATGATGGTAAGAAAGTTACTTCAATTAAGTTCACAACTTACATAAAATTTCTTTTGGTAAAGAAAACATCATAGCATATTTTAGGGTTCTATAAATTGCAGAGAGAACAACATATTTTATGACTGTCTATATTTTGTCCTTAGGACAGAAAAATCAGAGCATATGAATCCTAGGAAGCAGTATGCTCTCAATAGCCCTTTCAACAAAGAGCTACTCAAATTCTATGTACAAGACCATATCCAATAACACACAAAGTGATTTTTGTCTGACAACTCTAACTTTTCAACACCCATATTCTTATTGCTGGAGGAATACTGTGTTGAGAAACAAGAAGCAAGCAGTGAACTGACCTTCCACAAGGAAGCCTTTATTGTTGCCAAATTTACTCTTAACTAATCTCTTCCTTCCATAAATTATGGCAGGCAACTATGGAACCAAACCAGAATAAAATGCTGTCATATTGTATCTGTAATGTTGAGCAGAAATTCATCATACCATCTTTAAGAGAAAACACAAACGTTTGTTTTGTGGAACAACGTTGCTATTTCAGGAAGAGAAAATGCTTTTTTAAAAATTCAAATACCATATCTGTAGCTCTACCTCTCTTAATGGGCTAATTTATGGGACCTGTGAAGTTCAAAAATATACACAACAGACAGGTAACTCATATTATAACTACATTAAACAAAAGATAAGTATTTGTGGTTATTTGCTGTGTGTGTGTTTTCTTGTTGAGTTGTTTTATAGATTTTAGATCTTAGAATATTAGACCTTTGTTGGATGCATAGTTTGTTAATATTTTCTCTTATTCTGTACTTTATCTGTTTACCTTGCTGATAGTTTCTTTTGCTGTGTAGAAGCTCTTTAGTTTAATTAGGTCCCACTTGTCAATTTTTGTTTTTGTTGCGATTACTTTTGAGGACTTAGTCTTTAATTGTATCCCATGGCCAATGTGCAGAATGGTATTTCCTAGGTTTTCTTCTAAAATTTTAATGCTGTGAGAGGTCTTACACTTAAATTCTTAATCCATCTTGAGTTAATTTTTGTATACAGTGAAAGAAAGGAGTCCAGTTTTATTCTTCTGCATGTAGCCAACCAGTTATTATTGCCCCATTTATTGAATAAGGAATCCTTTCTCTGTTGCTTATTTTTGTTGACTTTCTTGAAGATCAGGTGGTTGTAGATATGTGGCTTGATTTCTGGGTTCTCTATTCTGTTTCCTTGGTCTATGTGTTTCTTTTTGTACCAACACTATACTGTTTTGCTTACTGTGACTCTGTAACATAGTTCAAAGTCAGGTAAAATGATGCCTCCAGCTTAGTTCTTTTTGCTTAGGATTGCTTTGGCTATTTAGGCTCTTTTTTGGTTGCATATGAATTTTAAAATAGTTTTCTCTAGTTCTGTGAAGAATGCCATTGGTAGTTTGATAGGAATAGCAATGTATCTATAGATTGCTTTGGGCAGTATAGCCATTTTGATATTGATTCAACTCAGGATCATGATTATTTTTTTTTTCATTTGTATCATCTATGATTTCTTTCAGCAGTGTTTTTTTAGTTCTCCTTATAGAGATCTTTCAATTCCTTGGTTAGCTGTATTTCTAGTTTTTATGTTTTGCTTTGTTTTGTTTTGATGAGTGGCTATTGTAAATGAGATTGCATTCTTGATTTGGCCCTCAGCTTGAACATTATTGGTATATAGAAATGCTACATTTTCTATGTTTTCTGTAATTTTTGTACATTGATTTTGTATTGTGAAACTTTACTGAGGTCGTTTATCAGTTCTAGGCGCACCTTGGACTGACATTCCTCAAAAGAGGACATGCAAGCAGCCAATAACAAGGAAGAGTGCTCAACATCATTAAGCATTAGAGAAATGCAAATCAACACTGCAATGAGATAGCACTCACAGCAATCAGAATGGCTCTTAATAAAAAGTCAAAAAATAACAGATACAGGAGAGGCTGCAGAGAAAAGGGAACGCTTATGGGTATGTAAATTAGCTCAGCCACTGTGGAAAGCACTTTGGAGATTTCTCAAAGAACTTAAATCAGAACTACTATTCTTTCCAGAAATCTTATTACTGGGTATACACTCAAAGGAAACAAGTCATTCTACCAAAAAAAAAAAAAAAAAAAAAAAAAAACATATGAACTCACATATTCATCATCTCATTATTCACAACAACAAAGACATGGAAGTAACATAGATGCCTGTCAATGTTGGGTTGGATGAAGGAAATGTGGCACATATACACCATGGAATACTATGCAGTCATGAAAAAGATTGAAATAATTTTCTTTGGAGCATCAACATGGATGAAGCTAGAGGCCATTATCCTAATGAAATTAACACAGGAACACAAAACCAAATACCACATGTTCTCACTGACAAGTGGGAACTAAATGTTGGGTACACATGGATATAAAGATGGGAACAATAGGCACTGAGGAATACTAGAGGGCAAGGGGAGGGGTGGAGGCAAGGGTTGAAAACCTACCTATTTGATATCATGTTCAGTACCTGTATTTTGAATACCCCAAACTTAAGCATTACACAGTATACCCATGTCACAAACTTACACATGTGCCCCCCGGATCTAAAATAAAAGTAGAAATTATTTAAAATAAATACAATGTTTGTCAGTTTTAAAAAATTAAAATTAAAGACTGAAGGAACTGCTTTCTGAAATCTATGCTTTAAACCACATTCTTCTGAATGCTGAAACACATCCAGTTCAAACACCTGTTAGTCATTTATGCCACTGAACCAGAAGCCAGGTCAGAAGAATGGAGTTAGAAAAACTAAGTTGCTAAGCCTTTCCTTCTTCACTTTTTTCCTCATTACTTCCATCTTCTCAACAAGAAGCTTTTTTAATACCACATGATTGAAAATGTATTAGTTGGCACCAGTACTATGATTACGTCTGCCAAACTATCCATTGTTTTTACCATTGTTTTTAAAACAAATTTTTATAAACAAATTTTTATTTTGTAACAGTTTTATATTTACAGAAAAATTATGAAATAGAGTTCTTATACAACCCACACCGTTTCTGCTTTTATTACCTTCTAATATTACTACAGCATATTTGTTATAATTAATGAATAAATAGGATATTTTAACTAAAATCTACTATTTTATTCAAGTTTCATTCATTTTTACTCACAATTGTTTTCTTTCAGCATTCCAATCAAGACATTACAATACATTGACTAGTCATGACTCCTTAGGCTCTTCCTCATTGTGTCTCTAAACTTTTTCTTGTTTTTGAATGGGGTTTTGAGGGGTACACAGTTCAAGTATTTTGTAGAACATCCCACCAAATTGGGAT
Source organism: Sapajus apella (assembly GCF_009761245.1). Taxonomy (NCBI): domain Eukaryota; kingdom Metazoa; phylum Chordata; class Mammalia; order Primates; family Cebidae; genus Sapajus; species Sapajus apella. Next base: position 28,558,999 of record NW_022436950.1, read on the forward strand.
TTGTCTGACATATTATGATTCAACTGAGGTTATTCATTTTGTGAGGAATATATCAAAGGTAAATTGCCACTGTCCTCACATCCTCATATTTCAAGAGTGCATCTGTGTTAGTTCGTTTTCATGCTGCTGATAAAGACACACCTGATATTGGCAACAAAAAAGGTTTAGTTGGAGTTACTACTCCACATGGCTAGGAGGCCTCAGAATCATGTTGGGAGGTGAAAGGCTTTTCTTACATGGCAGCTGCAAAAGAAAATGAGGAAGAAGCAAAAGCAGAAACTCCTGATAAACGCATCAGATCTCATGAGATTTATTCATTATCAGCAGAATAGCAAGGGGAAGACTGGTCCCATGATTCAATTACCTCCTTGAGGGCCCTCCCACAACACGTGGGAATTCTGAGATACACAATTCAAGTTGAGATTTCAGTGGGGACACAGCCAAACTATGTAAGCATTCCATCAATATTACTGCTGGCATTAAACTTGGTCACCCACTTGAGTTAGGGTTTGTCAGGTTTCTGCACTGTAAAGTTACTCTTTCCCTCTTTCCCACACTGTACCCTTTGGAAAGAGGTCACTATACACAACACACACCTGAAAATTGAGGAATTGTGCTTTGTCTCCTTGAAGCAGGAATATCTACATACATTGAAATTATTTCCATTTGGAATTATTCTGCATGGGAGATTTTTCCATTATCCCACGTATGTAATTATTTAATAATTTTTACCAGCATGAGTTCATAATTTTTTTTACTTTGTGATATAATCCAATATAATTTCATTTATTTTGTTGCTCAGATCGCTTCAAATTTGGCTATTGAGCATTTTCTCATTTATGACCCTTTGACATGCCCCATGATTGTTTTTCATTTTGTCTGTATTCGTTGTTGTTGTCGTTTAGCACCTTCTTACTTTCTGACATTGCCGTATGCTCCAGGTTCATGTTGTATATATTTTGCCACAGTTGTAGTGTTAACCATTTTTCCAAGGAACTCTGGTGTCTGTCATTAGGGAGTGGTAGCAGAAAACAAGATCTGGATGCTTTTAGAAGTCACTGCTTTAGGCCCTCTCAGCTGACAGAGCAAGGAATTAATTATTTGCTGCATATAGCTGTAAATATTTCTTTCACCTTTGCTCTTATAGATCCACTCATTTTCAGTTACTGAGATCAGAACCTTTTCCTACACTTTCTTCATTAAGGACATTTCATACATTGAAACATGAATGTATTGTTTCAAGCTATATTCTTTCCTGGGATCCCCAACTTCCTAAATGTATTTTTTGTATTTTCACACATTAGGGTTCACTCTTTGTGGTATAAAGTTTCATCAGTTTTGAAAAATACATAGCATCACATATCCACCATTACAACATGGTACGAAGAAGATTCACTGCTCTAAAAAAAAAAAAAAATCAATTTTTTTCACCCATTCAACCCTCAACCAACCATCAGACATGCATTTACTTATTGGCACAATTCCAGCATACATGAATAGTGGTATCAGAATTGTTAATCCATAGCACCAAGGGAAACAACTTTATCGACTAGAATAGATTGCTTATAAAAAGTTTCTTTCACCTTTGTTCTATTTTTAGTTTTTTGAGGAACTTCCAAACTGTTCCCCATAGCAGTCATACTAATTTACATTCCCACCAACAGTGTACAAGTTTTCCCTTTTCCATATTCTCACCAGCATTTGTTATTGCCTGTCTTTTGTATAAAAGACATATTAACTGACATTATATCTCATTGTAGTTTTGATTTGCATTTCTCTGATCATCAATGATGTTGACCACCTTTTCATATGCTTGTTTATCATTTGTAAGTCTTCTTTTGAGAAATGTCTATTCAAATCTTTTATCAATTTTTTGAGCAAATTATTAGATTTTTTCCTATAGAGTTGTTTAAGCTCGTTATATATGCTAGCTATTAATCCCTTGTCAGATGGGTAGTTTGCAAATGTGTTCTTCCATTCCGTGGGTTGTCTCTTCATTTTGTTTATCATTACTTTTGCTATGCAGAAGCTTTTTAACCTGACATGATCAATAACAGAAATTTATTTCTCACAATTCTTAGACTGGGAATTTCAAGATAAAGTTGCTGGCAGAGTCAGCATCTGGAAAGAGCCCATTTCCTGGTGCATAGCAGCCATATTTTTGCTGTGTCCTTACATGGCAGAGAGATGAGGGAGAATGCTCAGTCCTCTTTATTAAGGACACTGATCTCACTCCTTAAGGCTCTGCCTTTCATGATGTAACTGTCTCCAAAGCTCCATCTTTTAATACCATCACCTTGGGGTTAGGATTTCAATATTTAAATTTTGAAGATATACAAACTTTCAGACAGTAGCAATTGCTGAACAATATTCCCTTCTGTGGCTGTACCACAGTTTATTTACCAATCATAAATTGAAAGATATCTTTCTTGCTTCCAGTTTTGATGATTATGAATAAAATTGCTAAAAATATTTGTGTGCTGGTTATTGAGTAGGCATCATTTTTTCAAAGTACATGTGTGGACATATGTTTTTAAATCATTTGGGTAAACACCAAGAACATGATTGTTCAATTATATAGTGAAAGTATGTTTATTTTTGTAAGAAAACTGGCAGCTCTCTTCCAAGGTGACTATAATTTTTCATTCCTACCAAAAATAAATATAGTCCTATTCTTATTACGTTTTTTTTCTTTGTATGAGTTGTGGTAGTTTATGTATTTCAAGGAATTGGTTCATTTCATTTGAATTATTAAATAGTAGGCATAGGGCTGTTTAAAACATTTCTTTATCATCATGTTGATGCTCATGGGTTTAGTACTAATGACTCATTATATTGATATATTGGTAATATGTATTCTCTCTCTTCCCTTTTTTTTTTTCTCTCTTTTTCTCCATTAATCCTGTTTGAGATGATGGTTCATCTTACGTGTCAACTTGACTGAGGTTTTAATTGGACTTACATTTCCACATGGCTGGGGAAGCCTCACAATCATGGTGAAATGTGAATGGCACATCTTACATGGTAGCAGACAAGAGAACAGAGTTTGTGCAGGGAACTCTCCCCTTCTATAATCATCAGGTATCATGAGACTTATTTACTATCACAAGAACAGCACGAGAAAGACGTGCCCTCATGATGCAATTGCCTCCCACCAGGTCAGTCCCACAATGTGTGGGAATTCAAGATGAGATTTGAGTGGAGACACAGCCAAACCATATCAATGCTCTATTGTTCAGTACTTACATGTTTAGGATTATCATGTCTTCTTGGAGAATTAAGTCTTTTATAATTAAGTAATGACTCTATTTATCTTTGATCATTTTCCTTATTTGAAGTCTACTTTGAAGCTAATTTAGCTACTTCAGCTTTCATTCGTGTTAACATATCTTTCTTTATTCTTTTATACTTTTAACTTATCTGAGTCTTGATATATATTTGGTAGGTTTCTTATAGGCAATATATAGTTGGGTTTTTCTTTTTTTACTCCACCAATATTCTTTATTATTAAATTGATATACTCAAACCATTATATTTAAAGTGATTATGTACATAGTTGGATTAATATATACTATGTTTGTAACTATTTTCTGTTTGTTGCACTTGCCCTTTGATTCTTCTTTTCCAATTTTCCACCTTTTACAGAATTTTAAAAATTTCATTGATCTCTTCCCTAAATTTATAAACTATACTTTGAAAATGTATTACATTTTGTCTAGAATTACCAATATATACATTTAGGTAATCTAAATCCTCATAAAAATAACACTATACTGCTTTATGTGTCATACTCTTTCATGTGTCTTAAAATAGAATATTCCTAATTTTCCCTGCTCTTTCCTACTTTTATAATTTCTATTGAATACTCCCTTTACTCCTCTACCCTGTATTTTCAATTTTCTCTGCTTTGCTTGAATTCAGAAGGCATAGGCTTCTAATATTAACACTGAGGTACTAATTATTGAACAATCCAAAGGAATATTGGAATTCATAGTAAAAATATAAATAGTTCAAAGAGTTGGATTTAGTTTATCTTGATCAAGAAACCAACACTTAGGGAACCAAAGGTTGCCCAAGTTTGCACTTGGGGCCCTTATTTATCTTTAGGATGTTTGTTACTGGATGGGCTTTTTATTAATACCTGCACTGAGAGCACCAAATGGGTTTCCAACACAGCACTGCCTGCTCACACCTGACTTTGTATGTGGTAACAGACTGAGAAGCCTACCTCAGCTTCCATAGATAATCACACACTTGAAAGGGCCCAACCACACCAGAAGCATTTGAATATGTAAGAATCTGTGGCGTAACTACCTCTGTGACAAATGTCCAGGAAAATTTTCCTGACAACCAGAAAATATGTGTACTTCCTCTGTACACCCAAAACTTCTCTTTTTCTTCTCTCTTCCACCTCCTTCTCATCACTCTCCTACTTCTCCCACACAGGCTTGAGAAATGTAAACGTAAGAGAAATTATGCTGTGAGCTTGTTCTTCATAAAAGAACAGGTTTTAATTAAATTAGAAAAAAAAATACTGCCACAGGCAACATATAAACCAACAAGGAATGCATTCTGTTAATCTTTGCAGAAAGGCACTGTACACTGAACTTAATTTAATTAGGTAGAGAAAAGGCCTGTTCAGTCCTAGGGGGTTTACCAATGTCCTTTTAAATTGAGGACACAGCATTTATATAAAGTCATTTTAATATCAGGCAATACATTTCTAAACAGTAATTTTAAAATATTACTTGCTATTATTAAATGATTCTTTGTTGCAACTTCTTACTGGAGGAGACAACTTTCATTTCACAGAGAAATTTCACCCACTAACAGGCCCTTTTCTCCCCTCCAGTAATTTATTGAATCTGAAAGTGTTAAATAATTAGGACTAAGTTCTTTGGAAAACAACTGCACTAGGGAAATACATGTCAAGCCTATATTACAACAGCTAATGTATTTGCATTATGTTTCACTTCTGGGCCATGGTAGTGAGTGATAACAAATAACTTTTACATTAAAAATTATATTACAGTTGAGAAGTAGGTTATATTGTGAGGTTACTCCCAGCACTACAGACACATTAAGGAAAAGTTTAGAATACTTTAGTGCCTGTTTTTTTAATTCCAAATATTTTGCTATGACACTTTAAAAAATCTTTATTGACTAGTTTTTACCCTTTGGACCACTTCAAGAAGCTAGACAGGTTATCAGTCATGTTCATAAATTATAATAGATAGTCATCTAGGGATCACAATGAGTAGCCAGAAATAAGCAACTGGAGTTCAATGAGTAGTAAGCTGCATACTAAGAAATGTTTCATTTTATGTAGTTTTTAATTTTGTCCAGAATCTCAGAAAACACTGTTGAAAGGTTCCCAGAGAGCATTATATAATAAATCAAAGTGAAGATCTATTTTCTAATTCCTTGGATTTTATGCCTGAATTTATCTATTCATGAGAGTAGTTGAGTGCCTAATTGAGGGTAGACAGGAGCCTAGGTGGAAAGGATAACCCATTGGATTAGTCAAACCCAGTCTCTAACAGCATCAAGCTTAGGATTTAATGGTCTTAGGAGATGTTTCTATCTATGGTCTCAGGTTTTTGAAGTGGTTGGAGCAGTTTTTGTGCAATGCAGAACTGCTGAATAAGGGATTGACTGGAGATATGCTTATCCAATTATTGGTTATTTATCAGTACAACAAGACACCTATTGCAATTTTAAGAATGAGACACTGAAGAAATTAATCTACAACAAGTGTCATAAATTCACTTTGAGCACTAGCTACTAAGCATCTAATTTTTGGTTCTGGTCTGAGAATTCAAGCTGACCTCAAATTTAAAATTGCTGTGTAGGGAGTTACTCAAGAGTCCATTTTCAGATAAAATGCTTTTTGGCATTCATTTGCCTAGAGACTTATATAACTGGTCTAAACTCATCTCGCCATTTATGTAAGAAAAATTCATTAAGTGCTTAGCACAGAGCCAGGACAAGTGGAAGTCTCAACAAATACTGGGTATCCTCATTACATGGGAGATACTACCCCACTGTTAGGAACACACGTTTATTGCCAGGTAGACCTGGATTTGAGTTCTAGTTCTATAACTTATTAGTTGTAGTATCTTAAACTTCTTATTTAACCTCAGATTATTCATGTTTAAAATAATGATAGTCATCCAGAGTTGTTGTAAGAATTACATATTAAAATACACCCAAAATATTTATAACTAAACTTGTATATAGAGAGTACTAAATGTTGGATATTATTGTATTCAGTAACAGCAAAGAAGCCTTCAAAATTATTTTGCCATCTTTGATGACTTAGATAAAATGCATTTGCAAGGTAATAGAAAACCTGCCTCAAATGACTTTAAAAATAAAGAAAATGTAGGCCGGGCGTGGTGGCTCACACCTGTAATCCAAGCAATTTGGATGCCAAGGCGGGCGGATCATCTGAGGTCGGCAGTTAAAGACCAGCCTGACCAACATGGTGAAACCCCGTCTTTAAAAAAATAAATAAATAAATACAAAGAAAGAAAGAAAGAAAATGTATCATCACAACTAAAATTAATCTAGAAGTAGAATAATTACAAGAGTTGTGATGAGGGATTTAACAACATTTTCAATGACCAAGGTTCTCTCCACACTTTTTGTTCTGCCATGCACAGCATTGACTGCTGTTCCCAGACTTGTGCGCTCATGATCATAGGGTAGCTGCCACAGCTCTGCCTTCATATTTTCACAGGGCATTATCTAATGGCCAAAAGTGGAAAAGAGAGTGTCAAGACGTGTAAAAGTTCTGAGATTTGACACTACTTGCAAGTTAGCACATTAGCCTGCTAGTTTCATGGATGCTGATGGAAGGTATGAGGCCTCTGAGTAAATCAGAGATGAGCAGTCTATTACTCATAACAAAAACAATGGCCACAGTATCATCATGTTTTGAACAATTTATCAAAGCTATAATTCCCACAAGGAAACGTGACGATGGTCTAGTGTTGCCAGCATGCTTGGCAGATTGTTTTTACAGGACAGGAATTCTGTTATTAGAGTATTATAATCTTTTATAATGGACTTCAAGCAATCCACCTGACTTTTGTGCTGGAAGGGTACATTATCTTTGTTCTTCTGGACAGTAAACAATCGTGTCCTTTGTTCCAAAACTGTCTCTATCTTCAAGGCTGTTAACTATACAAACTCCTTAAAAGAGAGTCTGGAATAAAAGGGGAGTGAGTACAGAACACAAGAACTCCTATGAAAGAGCATATTGCATCTTCAGGTCTCTTTTTAAAAATAACAAGAGCTTTCTCAGAAGTTTCTCAGATGTATTTTTTCATTCTATGTATTTGGGTCTCATACGTATTTTCAGTTCTAACACTAGAAAGGAAAATGGGAGTAATAATTGACTTTTATTAAGATGCAACTCCTATGACCAAGGAGGAACCAGCTTTCCCAATGGCACTTCAGCGACCCCACATTTGAAAAAGGTACATTGGAGTTTTTCTTAAAAAGGGAATATAGAGAATTATTATTAGGCAATTAACCAACCAACAGGGTCTACCATACGTGTGTGTCTGTGTCCTTACTAAATGACTTCAGTCAGACATACAGGTATAGCAGATACAGGCATGACTGCATGCCTATATCAAAACATCTCATGTACCCCATAAATATATATACTTTATATGTACCCACAAAAGTAAAAGATAAAAATGTTTTAAAAAATACTTTGCCTCCACTTCTGGTCTCTACCAATTCTGCTGGTTTTTTTCTGACTATGCATCATCTTTTTTTTAAAGAATTGTGGACCAGGAGTGGGGGCTCACACCTGTAATCCCAGCACTTTGGGAGGCAGAGGCAGGTGGATCACGAGGTCAAAAGATGGAGACCATTCTGGCCAACATGGTGGAAGTCTGTCTCTACTAAAAATACAAGATTAGTTGAGTGTGGTGGCATGTGCCTGTAATCCCAGCTGCTCAGGAGGTTGAAGCAGGAGAATCACTTGAACCAGGAATTCCAAGGTCACAGTGAGCCAAGATCATGCCACTGCACTCCAGCCTGGTGACAGAGTGAGACTCCACTTAAAAAAAAAAAAAAAGAAAAAAAAAAAGAAACTGTAGCAATAAGCACATAACATAAAATTTACCCTCTTAACCATTTTAAAATTTACAATTCAGTCATGTTAATGTGAATGTATATTTGCATTGTTGTAGAACAGATCTCCAAATTTTTTCATCTTAGAAAACTGAAACTCTATAACCATTAAACAATAACTCCCTTTCCTCTCCTCTCCCTAGCCTCTGGCAACCACCATATTAGTCTCTTTCAATACAAATTTGACTACTTTGGATACTTCATATAAATGGAATCATACATTTTGTGTGTGTGTGTGTGTGTGTGAGACTGGCTTATTTAATGGCCTTAAGTATTCTGATTGGTGTGAGATGGTATCTCATTATGTTTTGATTTGTATTTCTCTAATGGTTAGTGATGTTATTTTTTTTTTCATGTTTATTGGCTTCACGTATATCTTCTTTTGAGAAGTGTCTGTTCATGTCCTTTGCCCATTTTTTAATGGGGCTGTTTGCTATTCACTTGTTTATTTAAGTTTCTTATAGATACTGGATATTTTTCTCCCATTTTGTAAGTTGTCTGCTTGTTCTTTTGATAATTTCTTTTGCTGTTCAGAGTTCTTCAGATTAACTGGATCTCATTTGTCAATTTTTGTTTTGGTTGCAATTGCTTTTAGAGTCTTCATCATGAAATTTTTGCCAGGGATTATTTCCAGAATGGTGTTTCCTAGGTTTACTTCTAGAGTTTTTATAGTTTTAAATTTTACATTTAAGCATTTGGTCAATCTTGAGTTGGTGAAAATTTTTATGTATCATGAAAGGAAGTGGTCCAGTTTCAGTCTTCTGCATGACTAGCCAAATATCCCAGCACCATTTATTGAATAGAAAGTTCTTTCCCTGTTGATTGTTATTGTCAAAAATCAGATAGTTGTAGGTGTGCAGCTTCACTTCTGGATTCTCTAACCTGTTCCTTTGATCTTTCTGTTTACTCTTGTACCAGTGCCATGCTGTTTTGGTTATGTTTGCCTTGTATTATAGTTTGAAGTCAGAGAGTATGATTCCTCTAGCTTTGTTCTTTTTGTTTAGAATTGTTTCGACTATTTGAGCTCTTTTTTTGTTCTATATGAATTTTAGAATCATTATTTGATTCTGTAAAAAATGTCATTGGTAGTTTGAAAGGAATATTATTGAATTTGTAAATTCTTTGGGATTGTATAGACATTTTAATAATATTGTCTCTTCCTGTCCATGAGCATGACGTGTTTTTTCCATTTGTTTGGCTCATCTGTGATGTTTTTTCAGCCTTGTTTTGCAATTCTCATTGTAGGATTCTTTCACCTACCTGGTTAGCTGTATTCCTAAGTATTTTATTCTTTTTGTGGCTGTTGTGAATGAGATTGTGTTATTTATTTGGCTCTTGGCTTGGATGTTATTGGTATATAGAAATGCCATATACTGTACAAAATGAATTTTAGAATTGTTTTTGGCTATCAGAAATGCTATTGAATTTTGTTCATTGGTTATGTATCTTGAAACTTCACTGAATTTGTTAATCAGATCTAGGGGGCTTTGGGCAGAGCTTATGGGATTTTCTACATATAGAATCATATTGCCTACAAAGAGACATAGTTTACCTCTTATTTGGATGCCTTTTATGCTTTCTCTTGCCTGATTGCTTCAAGAAGGACTTCCAGTACAATGCTGAATAGGAGTGGTGAGAGTGAGCATCCTTGTCTTGGTCTGGTTCTCAAAGAGACTACTGTCAGCTTTTGCCCATTCAGTATAATGCTGGGTATGGGTTTGTCATATATGGCTCTTATTTTAAGCTATGTTTTTTTGAGGCCTGTTTTGTTGAAGTTTTTAATATGAAGGAGTGTTGAATTATATCAAAAGCTTTTTCTGCATCTATTGAGATGATCGTGTAGTTTTTGTCTTTAGTTCCACTATGTAATAAATCACATTTATTGATTTGCACATTGAACCAATCTGTCATCCCAAGAATAAAGCCTACTTGATCTTGGAAGATTAGCTTTTTGATATACTGTTAGATTCAATTTGCTAGTATTTTCTTGAGGATTTTTATACCTTTGTTTATCAGTGATATTGGCCTGAAGTTTTATTGTTGTTGTTGTTGTATCTCTGTCAGGCTTTGGTATCAGAATGATGCTGGCCTCATGGAATGAGTCAGGGAAAATTCCCTCCTTCTTCATTTATTTGAATAATTATAGTAGGATTTGTATCAGCTCTTTTTTACATACCTTTGGAATTCGGCTGTAAATCCATCTATTCCAGGGTTTTTTCTGGTTGGAAAGCTTTTTTATTACTGACTCCATTTTGAAACTTGTTGTTGGTCTGTTGAGGGATTCATTTCCTTCCTGGTTTAAACTTGGAGTGTTGTATGTTTCTAGGAATTTATCCATTTTTTTTCTACAGCTTCTAGTTCACGTGCCAGTGTGTTTATAATAGTCTGAGGATTTTTTGTATTTTTGTGGGGTCAGTGGTAATGTCCCATTTGTCATTTCTGATTGTGCCTATTTGGATCTTCTCTCTTTTTTCTTTATTAGTTTAGTGTTCTATCAATATTATGTATCTTTCAAAAAGCCAACTTTTGGTTTCAATGATCTTTTTATGTCTTTTCATGTCTTGGCATTCTTTTTTTCAACTCTGATTTTGGTTATTTCTTTACTTTTGCTAGCTTTGGAGTTGGTTTGCTTTTGTATTTCTAGTTCATCAAGGTGTGACATTAGGTTGTTAATTTGAGATCTTTCTACTTTTTGATGTGGATGTTTAACACTATAAACTTTTCTCTTAACACTGTTTTAGTTCTGTCTCAGAGATTCTGATAAGTTGTAGCTTTGTTTTTATTAGTTTCAAAAATGCTTAGTTTTCTGCCTTAATTTTGTTGTTTACCTAAATGTCATTCAGAAGCAGATTGCTTAATTTTCATAAAATTTTACAGTTTTGAGAGATATATTCTTCGTATTGATTTATATTTTTATTGCACTGTGGTTCTAGAGTATAGTTGATATGGTTTCAGTTTTTTTAAAATTTGTTGAGAATTGCTTTACGATCAGGGATGTGGTCTATTTTTGAGCACGTGCCATGTGCTGATGAAAATATATATTCTGTTGTTGTTGGGTAGGATGTTCTGTAGATGTCTGTTAGGTTCCTTTGGGCAAATATCAAGTTTAGATGCCTAATATCTTTGTTAGTTTTCTGCCTCCATGATCTGTCTAATACTGGGCAGTGGGCTATTGAAGTCTCTCACTATTTTTGTGTAGTTATCTAAGTTTCTTCATAGGTCTCTAAGAACTTGTTTTATGAGTTGGGTGCTCCAGGATTAGGTGCATATATATTTAGGATATTTGTGTCTTATTGATCAATTGAATGGTTTATCATTATATAATCCCCTTCTTTGTCCTTTTTGATCATTGTCAATTTAAAGTTTATTTTGTCTGAAAGAAAAATCACACCTCCTGTTCTTTTTCGTTTTCTGTTTGCTTGATTGATTTTTCTCTATCATTTTCCTTTGAGCCTATGGGTGTCCTTGCATGTGAAATGGGTCTCCTGAAGAAGGCATACAGTTGGGTCTTTATCCAACTTGCCACTCTGTACCTTTTAAGTGGGGCATTTAGCCTGTTTACATTCAAGGTTAATACTGATATGTAAAGAGTTGATCCTGCTATTGTGTTATCTGGTTGTTATGTAGACTTGATCATTTAGTTGCTTTATAGTATCAATGTCTATGTACTTAAGTGTGTTTCTGTGGTGGCCAGTAATGGCCTTTTGTTTCCATATTTAGCACTCCCTTAGGGGTCTCTTGTAAAGCAGGCCTGATGATAACAAATTCTCTTAGCATTTGCCTGTCTGAAAAGGATTTTATTTCTCTTTCACTTATGAAGCCTAGTTTGGTTGGATATGAAATTCTTGCTTGGAATTTCTTTTCTTTAAGGATGCTGAATATAGCCCCCAATCTCTTCTGGCTTGTGGGATTTCTGCTGAAAGGTCTTCTGTTAGCCTGATGAGTTTCACTTTGTAGATAACCTGCCCCTTCTCTCTAGCTGCCTTTAATATTTTTTTCTTTCGCATTGACTTTGGAGAATGTAATGACTATGTGTCTGACGGATGGTCATCTTGTATCGTATCTCATCAGCGATCTCTGAATTTAGTGAATTTGAATATTGGCCTTTCTAGTGAGATGTGAAATTTTCATGAATAAGATCCCCAAATGTGTTTTCCAAGTTGTTTGCTCTTTCTCTCTCTTAGAGATGCCAGTGAGCTGTAGGTTTGTCCTGTCTACATATTTTCATATTTTTTAGAGGCTTTGTTAATTCTTTTCTATTTTTTCCTTTATTTTTTGTCTGACTGAGTTGATTTGAAGAACCAGTCTTTTAGCTGATTCCTCCTTCAGTTTGGTCTATTCTGCTGTTAATACTTCTGAATGTATTATGAAATTATTTTGTTTGTTTTGAGATAGTGTCTTGCTCTGTCACCCAGGCTGGAGTGCAGTGGTGCAACCATGGCTCACTGCAGCCTTGACCTTCCAGGATCAAGTGATCCTCAGACATCAGCTTCCAAAGTGGCTGGGACTACAGGCACACACCATCATATCTGGCTAATTAAAATAAATAAATTATAGAGATGGGGTCCTACTCTGTTGCCCAGACATCTCAAACTTTTTGACCCAAGCAATCCTCCTGCCTCAGCCTCCCAAAATGTTGAGATTATAGGCATGAGCCACCATGCCCAGCCCTATAAAATTCTCATAGTGAATTTTTCAGGCCTATCAGATCAGCTTGGGTCTGTCTTAAAATGGCTATTTCATCTTTCAGCTCTTACATATCATTTTACTGGATTCCTTCAATTCCTTGAATTGGATTTCAGCTTTATTCTAAATCTCAATGAGCTTAATTGTCAACCAGAATTCTGTGTCTGTCATTTTAGCCATTTCAGTCTGGTGTAGAACCATTGTTGGGGAGTTAGTGTGGCTGTTTGGAGGTCATAAGACACTCTGTCTTTTTGAGTTGTCCTTTGGTGGGGCTTTTTGTTTTTATATTCTTTGATGCCCTTGATGGTTTCACTGTGGTATAAATCAGGTTCAGTTGACTAGCTTCATTTATAAATAAGTTTAGATAGTCAAGGCTTAGCTCAACCCTCCTGGGCTATGTGCTCTAAACCTGGGAGCCTGGTAGCATATCCACAGATTTCTTCTCCAGCCCCTTGAGGTTAGGTACCTGTTTCACTGGAGGGACAGAGGATTCCCAGTCCAACAACACTTTGATGGAGGGTGCCAGCAAAAGCACTTAATTAAGCAGTGGCAATAGGGTCGGTATTGTTGTATGTGCAGCATTAACAACAGGTTTGTGGGAAGTTTCACATGCACGTGCCAGCAAAGCAATAAGGGGAGGCTGTGGGTGATTGCATGCTGGCCAAGAGTTGGGAAGAAGCCATGGGCAGGTGTGCACTGGCAGGGGCCTGACTACAAAAACTGTTGGTCAGATGGGGTCTGCTGGTGAAAGAACTATGGAAGTGGCTCCTGGGAAGCACCCTGGTTGGGCATCTTAGATTGTGCTGCAAGTAGTTGAGGCCAGGTAGTGACCCTGGGAGAAGCCAGACTCGCCCTATTTCATGGGCAGAATAGCCCTGTTCTATCCAGTTTTGGCAGTCAACAAAGGCCAAAATCACTTAGAGGAGTGTGGCAAGCCTTGGGAGATGGGCATCCCTGACTGTGCTCCACTGTAGCTGTTCCTGTGCCAAACCCTCTGGGCTCCATGGAGGCCTGAGTCCTGTCCCTGCCAACTCTCCCTGGCAGCTCAAATGTACATGGTGATCATGCTGTCTCATGCAGCTAGGATTTCAGAGTTCTGTGGAGAGAGTAGGCCACTTTACACCTATTTAGCTAATTTCTTCCCCAGGAGCCACTAGGCACCAGGAATCAGTCCTGGTGTGTGGCAGCACTTTGCAGGGTGCCCAGATTTCTCCCACTTCAGCCCAGGGTCTGCATCCTCCCTCTGTCCACTCTCAATGCCTTCCTTCTGCTCAGAGTGTGCTCATCTTCTTGATGGTCTGGTCTCTCAGTCTGAATGTGCATTTTTTTTTATTGTACTATATTGACAAAATCAGGTTACCATGCTTTAAAAAATGCAGAAAGACAGAATTTTTACCATACTAAATTCAACAGAGTACTAAGGTCTTCCTTATTATGTGAAGTAATCTACCAGTGAAGTCTCTTAAGAGAACACTCAAGAAATTTTTACCCTAATAGTCACACTTAGCCACTGCCTAGTATGGAGGCATTTTGAATGTGAACCTGATGTGTTTAAGGAATAGTGAGAACCTCACTGCCTTAGTTTGGGGAATCCCAGAATTTGACCTTGAGGCAAGAAATTGGAAAGCACAAATAAGCAATAGGGAAATGTGATAGGAAAGTGAGCGAAATAAAATATTATATGTTAATGATCAATTTGCTCTTTTAGGATAACAGTGTCAAATCCTTCAGGGACTACCTAAGAAACTAAATATAACAGGTATCAACATTCTCACTGAATATAAGGCTAGGTTATTTATCCAGGACTCCCATCTCCCATTATTGAGGGTTATCCTCAGAGTGGTTCTCTCTCCCCACAACTCTTTCCCCATACATTCACACATTTCTGGGTTACTTGGATGTAGAGAAACAAGCTCTGAATAACTTTAAGATAGCCCTTGATCAAAGACAACATGAGAGTCAAACACTTAAAGTAGGAAGCTATCAGCCTAACGAATAACAGAGCTTCAGATAAACTTCGGTGGAGCAGGGGATATGAAATAACATCTGTGGCAGAATACTCTTGTATTGTTTAGCTTTTTCATGCCTTACGTGGAATCTTCTTTGTTGAATGTGCTCAGCATTGTGCCGGTCAAAATGTCACACACACAAAAAGTAAAGCTTAAAGCAAAGAATTAATGAAATTGTTGTAGCTTGTTCTATGAGCATACCTGGACTCAATATAAATTTCCTTCCCCCTTGTATAGTACATCCACTGATCTAGAGTAAATTGCCCAGTGGGGCAAACAAAACATTATTTCAAAAGGGTCAAAATCCATGATCATCTGCTCTCAGCAGGCTATGATTTGTGCAATTACCCACTGAGTGTTATTACTAGGTATAGAAAGAGTAAGAGGCATCCTAGTGAACCCCTGAGTTCCAATCATACTGCTCTCTAACCCCGTTATATAGCAGCCATCCTAGATCTCAATCCTGGGAGTCAATCAACCCTTCCAGTATAAAAACTACTTTTTGGTCCAGCAATCTCTTAGCATGAGAACACAAAATGCAGCTTTATGTTACTTTCTATGTCCCTGTTGAAAATGTTACTACACACAGAGTTTCAGAGACTAGGACCCCACAGCGCAGCAGAATCCATAGTGGTAAGAACAGGAAACACAAATATCCCAAGTGGGTCATTTAAAGTCCTACTTCCACCCCTTTTGTTCCTGAACTTGTGTGTATTTTGATGTGTTTTAGCTATCAGGAAAACTACCTTATAGTGACTGTTGGTTTAATATTTGTAATGCATTTTAGGGGACAGTACTCAAAATCTGTAAGAAATTTTTCCCGAGATTAAACTTTGACTGAAACTTAAGAGGCATTTCCATACATTGTGATGGCAGCAGTTTCTAAAGGATGCAGTGTGTAGTAGAACCAGTTGATCCTGTGAGTCTATGCCCGTTTTACCTCCTTTACTTAAAACAGGTCTGTTTATTAGTCATGTTATGTAAGACCTCATGTTGTAAATCAGATACTGTCTAAACTAATAGCAGTGCTGACATCAGCACTGGAGACAAGAAAGTAACAGATACTTGGAATAGTATCAGTCCCAGTAAGAATGAATTGCTGTACCTTCAAAGACAGAAAGGATTTCATGTAATCAGTTTGTCATGAAGCATTGGTAGTGTCCTCAAAGTACCCCATCTAGAATTTTAGGCTGATTTCTGCTTCTGATAGGTTGAACATTCAGCAGATATGGTACTGCATCAATCTTCATGAAATACAGTCCTTACTGACGGGCCTGTGCATACCCTCCATTCCTGGCACCATGTATACTCTGATAATGTACCAACTGGGTAAGCAGGGGCTGAAGTCAGAGGCTGATCAACCTTCACTGGAAAAGCCACCCTACATACATGGCTTCTCTCTGCATTATCTGTGGAGAATATTTCCTTTGAGATCAGAAACAAATACATGCATACTTTTAACCCAATCTCAGACAGTTGATCCACATGACAGATCACCTTCACTTTTTCAATATTGTTTTTTCCAGACTTCTGTGAATGGCTGAACCATTTACCACCACCCATTAATTCACCTATATACTTTTCACTGACACCTTCTTCCAAGCAAAGGAGATGATCAAGTATGCTGCTTGAAAGTATTACTCCTAGGAGGATTCTGCTTACCATTGACATCTATGACCATACCTAAATGGGCTATAATGTAGCAACCATCCACTTTCAGGTAGTGCCAACACATTCACAGACCCTTCTTTAAAGCAGGCACAACATTATCTTCCTCTATCAGCTAGTCATGCAGAACTCCTCACGAATCCATAGGTGTAAACTCAGGGACAGTTGTCAGGGCAACGCACATAGGTAATGTAGAAGCCTGGGCCACCTACTTGTATAACTTATATATGTATTCTGGACCAGATGTGGCTTGATTCCAAGTATACAATTTTTAGCATGTAAAAGATTACTGTTGCATCTGCTATATCTTCTAAATGTGTGGATGTATGGCAATTCCATGGTCGTAATAGTTGGCTTTGCTTGCAATGTCAATTGATGGCACTTGGCCAGGGGTTTCATCTGAACTCTTCTCAGAAGCCCGTTCCAGGAGTTGCTTTGCAAACAGTAAGTGATTATCTATTTCAGAATATATAGTTGTGCATTAGAAGTGTAGGGGTCTATGCTATATCTCGCCTATCTGGACTTGTCAGAGACTTCACACAGTGTATCTTCCATGAATACCTATGGCCCATTGGAACTGCTTGGTCATATGGCCTCAGTAGAAGAGTAAAGAATCTTGCTCGTACCACAGCTTGAAAATGCTGCAAAACCCTTTCTTGTTTGAAACATAACCCACAATTCCGTCTTCACTTACTAAATCATTAAGAGCAGTATTGGTGTTTGTGAGATAGATAGATAGACAGATAGACAGATAAACAAATGGATGAATTAAATAGCAACTACTCCCTTTTTAACCTTATTATTATTATTGAGACCTTACACTCTGTCACCCAGGCTGGAATGCGTGATCTTGGCTTACTGCCACCTCAACCTCCTGGGCTCAGATGATCCTCTAACATCAGCCTCCTGAGTAGGTGGGACAACAGGTATGTGCCACCATGCCTGGCTAACTTTTAAAAACTTTGTAGAAATGGGGGTCTCACTATGTTTCTCAGGCTGGTCTTGAACTTCTGGGCTCAATTTATCCTCCCACCTTGGCCCCTCCAAGTGTTGGAATTATAGGCGTGAGTCACAATGCCCAGCTGTATCCTTTTAAGTCTGAGAATGGCACTAATCTCTGAAATTCTAATATGAATGTGTCATTGCCTCTGACTTACTATTTTGGCCAATGAGATAGTTTCAGGAGCTTCCACATGATTCTTCTATCATAACAACTCATTACATAGACCAGGAATCCATTTAGAGGGTTTTAGCAGCTGCTATGAATATCTATCCTAATTATGCATTCAGGAATCAGAGAGATAAACTTGGGCCATGCTCTATTTATTACTTGGCTCCTCTTGCATCAATTCTAATAACAGGGACATGAAGGTGTTTTGTGGACCACTGACATCAATGTCAACTTAGATGCTATAGGCAATGACTCAGAGTATCTGAATATTACTTTGGGAAATGGGTGAAGGTCTCTTTGGAAAATGATCAAATTGGGTAATATTTATTGTTAATTCTTGCAGTAGTGCTATAGGGCTTCTTTCTGAAAATGGTCCCAGTCTCCTAACTGATTGATGGAGCTCTGAGTCTGATAAATGGCTCAGGACTAGAAACTAGTGCAGCGTGGGCTACACATCCCTGCTTGTGCTATACTGAGCGATAGCAGCAAAAAAGAAAGGTAGATCATTCTTGAGAAAGAAAATATTTTTAGGTAAAACATCTGAATCAAACAAAGCCATCACATGGTCCCTAAGTAATGTGATACTGTTTCCTCTAACAAGAAGGAAGACATTCATTTTCAGGATAATCTAGGTATTTCAAATGTATCCAGCCTAATATTCCAGGTTGCAGGGTTCCAGTCCTTTCTTGTCTTGGGTATAAAACTGTGGGGTTGAGTATTCAGTCTCTCTAGCAGCTTTGCCACGTCTATCTAACATTGGCCTACTCTTCACCAGAATCTCTCCTCTAGCTATAAGAGATGAGGGTCTCTAAAAATGCTGGCATAGAAGTTTTCTGGAAGTCACAGCATGCCCTGAGAAGATAGCTTGCTAATCTGAGACTTACATTCTTTTTCTTCATGGATTCCAGAGCATTTAGCAAAGAGCAGCCAACTCCACCATCCTTATATTCACCTTTGACTTTATATGTTCCAAGTACTAAAACTTTGGTAGAAGTCAATGCTTGTCACTCCACCTCTACCTGATCCCAGTTTAACCTAGCACAACATGCCATTCCCACCTCATGTGCCACCAGTAAAGTGATCCTTGTTTCCATCTCACTGAGAAACTATCCAATTTCAGAGTCTAATGCTGAGGATCTGCTTTCAAGGGTCATTTCCAATACTTTCTTGACTTTGGTTCTCCTAGGAAGCACAATTTTAGTCAAACACTTCGGTTCAAGAAATTTGGTGAGGTGATTCCAAGGAGTACACGTGAAGAGTGGGGAAAGTAAAAAGGGAGAAACACCACAACAAAGCATGTTATCAAGTCAAATATGGTTTGTGTAGCTGGAACTCTATTTCACTGGAGAATTCCTGAGAAACAATAAGAAAAAAAAAGTCTAAGAATTATCCCATTAGAATGAGGGATATTTATCTACCAAAATATTTATCTACTAACTGATAATGAGGCTGAGATATTTATCTACTAACTCTGATCCCCAATTATTTGAGGGTTTCCCAGGAGTCTTAATTTCCAGCATTTCAAGTTGCACTTGGTGAGGCACCCCAAACTCTGGCTTGGAAGAGAAAGCCATTGGTCAAAAAGAGCCACGGGACATTGTTGGGGAGAGATTTCAGAGTGCTGAGAGGTAAAACAGGTGGTCTGAGAGGACATGCAGGAGCATCAGCAGCATTAGCTACATCAATGATGGCTGTAATTTACAGGATAAAATGGTTGGCACAAACCTGGCTGTGAAACATCTTAAATTATGTGCCAAGAATCTGTCATTTCACCCTGAAAGTTATGGAAGGACATTACAGAATAATAGCAGAAGTGTGAGAGGTGTAGATTTTCATTGTAAATAAGTCTGTCTAGTAGACTTATGGAAATTAATCTGGAAAGACTAACACTAGAAGCAGTAAGAAGAGATAGAAAGCTTCTATATTAGCACAAATTAGAGCTAATAAAGACCTCATTTAAGGTAATGAAAAAGTAGGGATGCATATAACTCAAATGAATAAAAAAATTCAGAAACAAAACAAGTTGAAAGAAAAGCACATACTTTTAGGATTACTTTACATAAACAGCAGGAAGAGACATGGCAAGAAAACTCATCAGATTTCTTATTGTTCATTGTGTCCTTTCATTCCAACAGTTGTGGAGAGTCTAATTAAATTACCCAGAGCAGTGTTTCTGAAAGTAGGATACACATGCACATCTCCGGATGATATTAATATGCCAATTCTTATTCAGTAGATCTGGGGAGGGGTTTAGTAGTACACAATTTTAAGAAGACTCTGAGCAATGCTTATTTTTGTTTTTCATCTGAGATCACACTTATCAAGATGACAGAGTATTTCAGGATGACCTTATCTATTCCAATCCAAGCTTAGGTGAAAACTTAAAAACAAATAAGTGTATTTTCTGAATGTTGCACTGTCCTTATCTGTGCTTTATGTATCTATATCACAAAAGTACTGTTCATTAGGGTACACATAAGTTGAAGCAGGCTCTAATTGACATCAGGGCCCACTCCAATACATTCCAAAATTCACAGAATAAGATTTCATGGGTTGAACCAACAATGACAGCTCCTAACAAAAACACCTCCTGCAAGATTACAAAATAAAGGCAGTGATTCTTGGGCCACTTTGGTTGCTTAAATGAATCTGCAGAGTATTTTTATGCTGAAATACACAAAAACTCACAATGTTAGATCTGAAAGTTGAGAGCTTGTGTCATTCAGTCTCATCAGTGTGGCACACAGAACACGGAAACTGCTTTTAAATAAATAAATGATAAAGAACTTCATCATGCTGATTAATTTATCTTTAACCAAGAAGGAAATTATGGTAGATTTGCTGGGCAGCTGAATTTCAATGGTATATTCTTTACTTTGTCATTTTGCTTAAATGTCTATTGGTTTCACTAATTAGAAGTCAAAGAGATTAATCAGGCTGAATTTGCTTCACTAAAACACTTTTGGGATTTTCAGTGCTAGAGTCCTATCTCAGTTGACGTATTAAACATTTTCTCCATTATTACATTTATAAAAATCTATTTAAGTAGGGGTATCTATGTCAACTCAGGAAACTAGTAGCTCAGGAAATGACTTTGAGCTATCACTCAAATGAGACAAATTTGATAAATGCTGAATAATCCACCAACAGGAATGAAGAAGTCAACTGGAAGAATTCATATAAATGACCTCAGCAAAACTAATCCCTTAATTAGAGTAGCAGTGGCAGAATGCACTCAATTCCATCCAAGGGACCAATTGATAAAAAGGCAAATCTTAATCCAAAAAGTGCTTTGCTTTAGGAAGCATTCAAAAAGGTGTAGGAAAAGAACAACTGAGAGAAATTGGTGTTAAGAATTAAAAGCAAAAGTAGATCACAATGAATAAGAAAACTAAGGGGGACTTACTTGTAGTTCATATTTGGTGTCCACAGACTCCCCTGTCTACCTCACTTCTGACAATTAGGAAATAGAGATTCTAGGTTGAAGATGGCAGATTGAATAAATGCACTAATTCCTTCTACCACCAAATATACTCTTGCCTGTGCACACATGATATGCTTAAAAAACAACAATATGAACCATTATTGGACCATAAACTGTAAATAATTCTAATAAGAAAGAAATGGAAACCTACAGAGGAAAGGTACACTTACGAAACTCAAAGGAAACTTCTGTCAGAGATTGTAATAGCAGTAGTCTAGGTACCACTCTTGTGAGGGGAGGTAAAGCTAAGACTGGGAGATTTGGAGGCAACCAACAAAGGAGTTAGGTATTGCAATAGGAGTCATTTTGTTCTCATCATTTCCAGATCACAATTAAGTGGGAATTGCAAGGAAACTCCATGACAAAAACTGTGAGATGCATTAAATACTTCATTCAAAGGAAAATATACTATCTTAAGTGTAGTGTTTAAAAAACAAGGAGAATAAAAATAAATGCATTGAGTTTTCTACTTAAAGGTATAGGAAAAGAACAATTGAGATAAATTGGTCTTAAGTATTAAAAACAGAAGATTTTAAAATGCAAAACTATCTAAGAATATTTTGAAAAGAAGAACAAAGAGACTGTAATTGCCCCGTAAGATATCAAAATATACTACAAATCTTAAATATTTAAAATGTGGTATTAACACATTGAAACATAAATAGATCGTGGAAACTAAACAGCCATATAACATGTAGACATGCAGGAAAAGATTGACATTTAGACTACACAAGCAAAACTTACGTGAGACTAAAAGTGCCATCAGGATGTTAAATTATAAGTGACTGAGAGAGGAAATTACAATATATGCAACAAAGGATTAACATTCCTTATGTATCAGACATTCTTACAAAATACAAACAACTCAATAGAAAAAAAAAAGGATATGGACAGGGAATTCCCAGAAAAGAAAATACAAGTTGCTATTTAACATGTGAGAAGTGCTTGATCAGAGAAGAAATCTGAGAAATGAAGATTATGATAATGAGATATAATTTTTCTTATCAGTTTAGTCAAAGTTTAAAGTTTTGACAATTTCAAGTTTTGACAAGCAGAGAGGAAGAACTTTTAATACCACTGTGGAAGGTAATATCTCTGTATCTATTAAATTTTAAATAGACATTCTTTTGACTAGTACTGGCACTGTTTCATGACTAATCTAAAAAATAGCATTACAAGCACAAAAAGCATGTTCAAATATGTTCATAACAGCATGGTTTTGAAAGCAAAAATTTAGAGAAAATATAAAGTCAAAAACAAAAAAATAATTAAATTAACTGTGGCATTTAAAAACAATTAGCACTACAGTTATTGACAGGCAAATGTTTCTAAGATCACATATTCTTGTGTCAAATTAAAAAACAGAAAAATAAGTATAGTAAGCTTATATATACACATATATACCAAATTATGCATATGTGTACATATATACATCAATTTATGTATGTGTGCATACTTTTATATATGTGTGTATATATATGTTTTATATGTCTATGAAACTTAACTGATAACAGTATATAGAATACTTCAAATGATAACAGAGAAGGCTGTAATTTAGTGAATCTGGGAAGACAGTGCCAGAAGTCAGCAAAAAAGACTTTATTCGGTAGGTACAAAAGTAATTGCCGTTTTGCTATTACTTCGTTGCTGTTATTTTTGTTGTTGTTTTGAGATGGAGTCTCACTCTGTTCCCCAGGCTTGAATATAGTGGTGTGATCTCTGCTCACTGCAACCTCTGCTTCCCAGGTTCAAGCTATTCTCCTGCCTCAGCCTCCTGGGTATCTGGGATTATAGGTGCATGCCACCACACCTGGCTAATTTTTTTTTTAATAGAGATGGGCTTTCACCAAGTTGGCCAGGCTGGTCTTGAACTCCTTACCTCAAGTGATCCACCCACCTCAACCACCCAAATTTTGGGATTACAGCCATAAGCCACCACGCCCCATTGCCATTACTTTTAAATAGCAGTAACTGCAATTAATTTTGTACCAAGTTAATACTTTCTATTTATTATTTAGAGACTATTTCTATTGCATAATTGCTTTGATAATTATTAATCAATGCTGAAGAGATTGGTGAACTTAAAAATTCTGAGCATGTTTTTTAGTATGTGTATTATTTTAAATATATACTTAGCTATGTAAGTCATGAATAGAGACCATTTGACTAGAAAAACCTTAGAGAAATGTTATTGGTCAATGTAGTTAGTCCCCTCCTCTCACCATATTATGATGCCCAAAGGTGGGGGAAATAGGGGTATGTCGAAAGAACAAAGGAGTCAACTTCCATACTTCCCAATGGTTACAGTGGATTAATTTAAACATTGATTAATAGCCATATCACTGGGTGATAACTGAGAGAATAAAATAAATATCCATTAGTCCATGCTGGCACAAACAAAAAAGGTAATAAATAAATGGGAGTACAGGATAGTTCTTCAGGTGGCCTTATACTGGCCCAGTTCCTTTTCTTGCTTGTGGGTCTCAAGAGCAACAGTAGAATGTACTGGGAATGCAATATTCTGAGATAGGAAGGAACTGTCTGGAATAGCCTGGGGACTTGCTTCTGTCCCTCCTAGGGAATATAACACCTTGAGTTAGTAAGGAACTGCTCAGGATAGCCCAGGCTTTGTTTCTCTCTGCTGGAGCAGGATGTCCTTTAAAGCTCTGCCCAATGAGTCATGTGACCCCTAAGCTATATAACCTAGGGAGGCTGCCTTTTGGGGTCCCTCAGCTGTGGCACAAATGGGGTAAGCACAGTCAAGAAATCACCTGATTCAGATAGCATTCTTGAACCTTGAGGGACCTGCTCACAATGGATCCTGGGCTTCTTTTGACCCTCACTGCCTATCTGTAAATAACAAATCTGCTTCACGTAACTTATGTCTGAGTGTGTTCTGTCTCAACAGATTTGCACAAGTGGGTAACCAGTCCACAACAAGCCTGATTCATGGGGGGTGGGGGAGAAAGATAAGTCTTTGTTACAGAAATTACAGTTAATAACTATGGAAGGAATGAAGAAAATAGAAAATCACCATTAAAATCCCACAGTAATAATTTCTGCAAGCAAGAATCCCTAATGAATGCTAAAATTACTGGGTAAAACTTCAGGAGAATCAGGATATTCACATAGGTTCTTCAAAGTATCTTTGCCAAAACACACTGACTACTGTGGTGATTTTAACATACGGTCTCAATTCTTTTAATAGCCTTACCTCCAAATGATAAAGTTTAATTTGCCTCCACTTGAGTGTGGACAGAACTTAGTAATTCCCTCCTAACAAATACAGTGTTGAAAAAGGAAAACTTTGCAGAGGAAAAACCTAGCTAACACAACCTTAATCAATGTTGATATCACCAGTTTTAAGTTGTATTTGATATTAAGTGCTCCCTGGCATGATGTGAGAAGAGGGTCTTAAAAGTTAGCAACTTCAGTCTTAATCTACCTCTAATATGAAGGAAGGAGAAGCGTTAAGAGATAATAGCAGTAGCCTATATAACACATTACTGACCCTGAGCAAGAAACTTTAGCTCTCTCTGTGAGTCTGCAAACTGGAGATAATACTATTTTACTGTCACCCAACTTCATATAAGGCACAGCATAAAGTATTAGAGTGATCTAACAATTAAACAAGCATTTACTTTGCACTTTCTTCTTGGAAAGACAAAACAAAAACATTTAAATAAATTAGCCTATGTGAAGGTGGGTTGTGTTGTGTGTGTTTGTTTTTGTATTTGTGTGTTGAAATCAATAGCATAGGAAGCAGAGAAGACCATAAATTAAAACACGTTCTCTGGGACACCTTCATCTGCAGATGTACATATGTGCAACAAAAGCAATGGTTAAAGAGAAAACTATACTGTCACATGGACCCTTTAATTATATGCATCACTTCAAGATCCTATACAGTCAGGATTCCCTCGTTTATTAGATTGAAGAAAATATCACAATATACCCATAGGACAAAAATAGGTTTCCTTCTTATTTATCCAATTAAATATTGGCCCTAATTCTGTTTAGTCACCTATTTTTGGGGGGGATCTTGGATCCAATCACATTCTGATAAACTGTCTCGTTCAGGTCAAAGTCTTCCTGAAGAAAATATGTTTCTATTGCCATAAACTGTCCTTCTGTTTGGATGCTGCTTTGCAAATATTACTCCCTCTCTTCAAGCTAAACTTATCCTCTCTCTTTCTAGAAATACATCTTCATGATTATATTTGTGTATTTTATTATTACTCTAATTGTTTTTTTAACTTGGCAAAATCTCTCAGATGATTATATATATAAATGACTTTTCTTGAGGCTTAGTTTTAATGTGTGAGCCACATAATATTTAGTATTAGCTGCATGCCAAATGGAAGAATCCTAAAATATACCATAAAATGTGGTGATACAAACATGTCGATATTCAGATAAAGAAAGCTAATAAAGGAGGACACATATTATAATATTTTTAAAAAATATAATCACTAATCATTCTACAACATTTTTTTGAAGTCTTCTGTTGCTAGTTTACTACTGAAACTTTTTGGTTATCTTTTTCCATTAATGGTCTACTTATAACAAAATCATGTCAAAAAAAATTTCATATATTCATCACTTTTGGTGGGACAATTGGCTGGGTGCCTTTAATATATTTAGTAATATTTCAGTCAGAAAAGAAAATGCTAATCGAATAAGATATTTTTATTCTACCTAGAGGATATTTCTGCCTCTGAATACATTTTAGAAAAACACTAGAAATAAATTATCACAATACGACATACTGAGTGAAATCAATGAATAGGAATGTGTGAGCTCTAGCCTATATGAAAATAACTAGAACCAAGCTTTTTATAATTTGTTTAATTGATAACTAATCAGAGTTTTAAAATTTCAGCAGTTTTTGGTTCAGAGGATACAAAGAATTACAGGGAATAATTTGGAGAAACAGAGTAAGCTTTCCCATAATGTTTTGGTTATAAGGTTATAGAAAAAGAATTTATTTAGATATTAATTTGTCTTTTGTTTCTTCTGTAATACCTTCTTTCTTTTACAATAAGGCAGTCAAGCTCCCCTTGGACAAGTTTGTATGTAGCAGTACATTGAAGAGACTTTGCTTGGTTGATGTGTAGTGGCAGGTGAGATGGACAAAAAGTAGAAAGCAGAAGGAAAAGAACAGATAACCTGAGAGAAATGGGGAATATTGCCAAGTCTGAGGAAGGGACAAAATTAGGATAGAAACCAAGCTATCTTGTAGCCCATCATGGCACTGAGGAAGTCTCCGGACTAAAGAGGGAAATGGCTGCAAACAATTTAAGTAAGCTAGACCCTGGTCCCAGGGCTGGCAACATTTGCAAAGATATCTACACTGAAGTGTGTCATAACAGAAGTAGAACTGCTAGATTGTGTGGGGCCATCACAAGGACTTAGGGAATTAGAAAGTTATTAGCTACCAAGATGCACTGAGTACAAAAGAGCTCTTCTCCTGTTTATCATAATATCAGTATTATCATGCCAGTTTTGTGGATTCTTGTGCAATCACAAGGCATGAGAGTATCTCAGTCCCCATTCCTGACTAACAAAAAAAACCGTGGCATTACTTAAGCATTTGCACTGACAAGTAAGACTAATGATGTCTTCACATGTTTTTATGATCACGAATTGTTTCCAATTTTTTCCTACTTTTTTCTCATTGATTGGTAATTAAAATGCACTAAGTATTTGCATCCCCTTAATACTCTTATGTTAGAAACTAATCCCTAAAGTGATATTTAGAGGTGGGGGTGATTAAGTCATAAGAAGGTAGTCCTTGTGAATGGGATTAGTACCCTTATGAAAAAGACCCCAGAGAGTTCCCTTCCTCCTTCCACTATCTGAGGGCACAGTCAGAGGTCAGCCACCTATGAACCAGAAAGCAGGCCTTTACCAGATTCTGAATCTGATGCTGCTTTGATCTTGGGTTTACTAGCCTTCAGAATGGTAAGAAATAAATTTCTGTTTTATATAAGCTACGCAATCAGTGGTTTTTGTTGTTTTAGTAGCCAAAATGGACTAAGATAGAAATGAATACTTCAAATACTTACCATGGTTCTGTTGAACACTCAATTTCTCTTGTTGTTTATAGCTTACTAATCTATTTTCTAAAATTTTAAGTATTCTATCTCATATACACAACCTCCAGTTTTTCTTTCTTTTTCACTGCTCCAGCACGTGAACTATGTGGATTTATTTCTCTTCAAATCAATAGAAACTGACAATAATGGGCTAGTTTATGTTTTTGCAGCGATGCTTTCCCTCCCATTTTAAAGTGAATGTTGTGCATACCAAGTACCTCTTTCTTGTACTGGTATTCCCTGGTTTAAGAAACCAAATTTTTTTCTTTTAAATAACATGAATGGTGCTTTGACTATCAAGAAGAAATCTCTCAGTAAAAGAAATTCTTTTTATAGAAGGATTAATAAGCTGTGCTCTGCGTGGCTGCTGGGATAGGAAGCATGTAGTTTCCTTTCAAGCAGAGACCTTCCTCTTTCATTTTTGAAATTTCAAAGATGGAGGAGACAAACACTGGTAACCTCTATCCTAGAAAGTTGCTATTATAACTAGTATGTCTATCTGCATCCTGCTTAATATATGAGGTTAAGTGGCAGCTGCCTGATCTCTAGCATCACAACTTGGTATGTTGTCTTTTGCACTGGAAAAATTATCTAAGTATTAATTCATTTATTCAGGCAATAAATATTTATTGAATTGCTATACTAAGAAAGGTATAATTTTAACCTTAGATATTTAGAATAGCAAAGAGGCCAGTTGTTAAAAATATTTGATGATATCAGAAAATTAGGGCCAAATTATGCAGGGCTGTGTAGACCATTATAAAGAGGTGGCTTTAAACTCCAAATAAGTAAGCAAGTCACTAGTAAATTCAGGCCAGAAGAGTGTTATAGTTTTACTTAATAGTTAAAGGTCTCACTCTGCTACTTTTGAGTGCAGACTCTACAGAGGCAAGGTTGAAAAGATGAAATCAAGGTAGGAAGCTTTTATAATAATCCAGGTAAGAAATTACAATGGCTTGAGCTAGGTATTAGGAGTGGAGATGGTAAGCAGGTTTTATATTCTTGATAGGTTTTTTTTAAATGAATAGAATTTACACAAGTATTTGAATTTGATGTGGGGTGCGAGAGAAAAACAGGAGTCAAAGATGACTCCAATATCTCTGGGCTGATTTACTAGAAGAATGAAGGTGATATTTACAACAACTGAATGCAATAGAAGTGAGGAAATTAGGCTTTAAACATGTTGGGTTGAGCTATCAGCCATCTTAGTGGAGATAGAGAGTTAGAGAACAATCAAATTCAGTGGCGAAGTCTACAATTTCAATTAGGTAGGTTTCTAAACATATAAACTTGGGAGATAGTATAAAGTAGAGCTAATACAATCACTAAAAAGTTACTATAGATGGACAAAGAAAAACCTGAGGTGCGAGGTCCGAGAGTTCCAATATTTAGAGGTAAGGGAGATAAGGAAGACCAAGCAAATAAAACTAACAAGGAGTGAAAAGTGAGACAGGAGAAAAACCTAAGGCAGTGTGGTGGTCTGTAAATCACATTTATAACAGTCTTTAAGGGAGGAGAGAGTACTTGCTATGTCAATTGCTATAGCTAAGTCAAGTCAAAGACTGAAATTTGACAAATGAATCAACATGGAGGTCACAGATGAGGAGAATAGTTTCAGTGGGATGGAGGTGGCAAAAGCCTGATTTGGATACCTTGAAGACAGAAAAGAATGAGAGAAATAAAAGACATTTCCTATAGTATTCAGCAGCAAGGCCCAAGTGAGATTTTTGTCATTTCTTAAAATATATGCACATGGGAAAAAGTGAAGAGAACACTGACCAGCGAGAATCCAGGTTGCAATGTCACCTTGTGTCCTAACACATTGTTTTATAAGTCCTTTTTTATGTGTGTATACAGTCCTCTGCCTTTCCAAAAATTGTTCTGTAGTCCACAGAAATGGGGGCCCTTTACTTACACATAAAGCAATATATATATTATTTATATACTACATATTGTATATTTTGTGTATTTATATATTACATATAAATAAATAGATTTAGTGCTTCCTTTAAGAGTTCTTGCAAGGCAGGCCTGGTGGTGATAAATTCTGTCAGTATTTACTTATCTGAGAAAGATTTTCTTTCTTTGTTGCTTATGAAGCTTAATTTGGCTGGATATGAAATTCTAGGTTGGAAATTATTTTCTTCAAAAATGTTGAATATTCACCCCCAATCTCTTCTTGCTTGTAGGGTTTCCACTGAGAAGTTTGCCGTTAGTCTGATGGGCTTCCCTTTATAGGTGACCTGGCCTTTCTTTCTGTCTGTCATTAACATTTTTTCCTTCATTTTAACCTTGGAGAATCTGATGATTATGAGTCTTGGGGTTGATCTTCTTGTGGAATATCTTACCAAGATTCTCTGGATTTCCTGAATTTGAACATTGGCCTGTCTTACTAGGTTGAGGAAGTTCTCCTGGATAATATCCCTAAGTGTCTTTTCCAACTTGGTTCCATTCTCCCTGTCTCTTTCAGGTACCCCTATCAGATATAGGTTTAGTCTTTTAAGATAATCCCATAGTTCTTGGAGGTTTTATTCATTCCTTTTCATTCTCTTTTCTCTAATTTTGTCTGCCTACCTTATTTCAGCAAGATAGTCTTCAAAGCTCTGATATCCTTTCTTCTACTTGGTCTGTTTGGCTATTGATACTTGTGTTTCCATTGTGAAGTTCTTGTGTTTTATTTTTTTTAGTTCCATTGGGTCATTTATGTTCCCCTCTAAACTATTTATTCTGGTTAACAGCTCCTATGTTTTATCATGGTTCTTAGCTTCTTTGCTATGAATTACAATACACTCCTTTCTCTCAGCCAAGTTTATTATTGCTCATCTTCTGAAGCCTGCTTCTACCAATTCACCCATCTCTGCCTCAGCCCAGTTCTCTGCTCTTGCTGGAGACATGTTGCAATTATTCGGAGGACAAGAGATACTCTGGCTTTTTGAGTTTTCAGTGTTTTTGCATTGATTCTTTCTCACCTTCATAGGTTTATCTACCTTTGATGTTTGTGGCTGCTGACCTTTGGATGGGGTTTCTGTGGGGTCTTTTTCATTGATGTTGTTGTCGCTTTCTGTTTGCTTTTCTTTTGCAGTCAGATCCCTCTTCCATAGATCTGCTATAGTTTTCTGAGGGTCCCTTCCAGACCCTATTCACCTGGATTCCTCCTGCTCCTGGGGGTATCACCAGTGGAGGTTGTAGAACAGCAAAGATGGCAGCCTGCTCCTTCCTGTGGGAGCTCTGTCCCAGAGGGGCACTGACCTGGGCCAGCCAGAATGCTTCTGTATGAAGTGTCTGGAAATTCCTATTGGGAAGTCTCAGTCAGGAGCAGCAGGATCAGGCATCCGCTTAAATAAGTAGTCTGGCTGCCTCCTGGCGGAGTGGGTATGCCGCACTGGGGGGAAATCCCCTTGTCTGCGCTGTACCGACTCTCCAGAAAAGCAGGCAGAAAGTACTAAGACACTGATCCAGGATACCACAGCCACCCCTCCTCCTAGGGGCTCCTCTCAGGGATATCAGAGTTCTGTCCATAAACCCCTGGCTGGAGTAATGAAACTCCCACAGGGAGGCCTCCCACACGGTGACAAGGAGAGGATTGGGGTCCCACTTAAAGAAGCAGTCTGGCCACAAACTGTCCCGTCTGTTGTGCTGTACTGTGGGGAATTGCTCTTGTTTAAATTGCCCAGTCTCACTGGTTCTGGTGGCAGAGGGAAATGGCCGACTGGAGCTGCATTGATCGTGGCCGCCCCTCCCCACCCTGGAATCCAGTGTTCTTAGGTAGTCTGTAGCTTCTGTGCTGGCCAGAGGGGACTCCAAACCAAGGGGTTTAGCTTATGGAGTTCCATGGGAAGGGGGCCTGTTGTGCCAGGCCACTTGGCTCCCTGGCTTCAGCCCCCTTCCCTCGAAAGTGGACGAACCTTCTGCCTCACCCAAGTTCCAGAGCCAGAGTATGCAAAAGCTTTTGTGTGTCAGGGCCTGCTCAAGTGGCTACACATCCAGCCAGCCACCGTGAGTCTGCACAACTCTGTGCTTGGGACCCAAGGCCCTGGTGATGTAGACTCACAAGGGGACTTCCTAATCCGGGAGTTGGAAGCATCTGTGGAAAATGTGTGGTTTTCAGGCAGGGGTAGCACAATCCCTCGCCGCCTCCTTTGGCTGGGGGACGGAGCTCCCTTTGCCTTGTGCCACCTGCAGTGGGCCCTTGCTCCACCCTGCTTTTCCTCACTCTCTGTAGTTCACGCCAACCGCCTAGTCTGTCCCAGTGAAAGACCCTTGGTACCTCAATTGAAGATGCAGAATTCACTCACTGTTTTCATCCTTCTTGGTGGGAGCCACAGCAGAGTGGAGCTGTTTATATTTAGCCATTTTGGCTGCTCCTCCAAATGAGTTTTTTTCAGTTGAAAGAAATTCAGTCTTATCAACATGACTGAATTTTTTCCTTCTTAAAAAATATCAATAGAGAGTAAAACATATGTGCTACAGGAGAGTTGTTAGCCTTTTACAAAATCTCTACTTAAAATATCTGCTTTGAGTAGATGCCTAGATAAAGACTGCCCTAAACACCAAACTATCACTCTGTGCTCTCATACCATCTTAAATTTCCTTTATTTTAGTTTTTATCACACTTAGTGATTAGTGCTCATATAAATAACTTTCTCAATCGATTTTAAGTTCTTTAAAGGCGGAAACCAATCTTGCTTGCTAAAGTATCTTCAGCAATGATACATAATAGTTGCTTACTAAATATTTTTAATGCATGAATAAACAAATAAGAGAATCGAAGAAATATAGTAAGTCTTAACCGTAAATGCTGGAAACTGGATAGCTACAATACTTAATATATCAAATTTCCAAAGTTTATGTAGAGTTAAAAATTACTGCACAGTATAAAAGAAATCACCAAATGAATTTGGAGTACTGAACAATAGTGCATAGTGCAAATACTAAATTAAAACTTTACTCATCTTAGAACTGTAAGTACAACTCATAGGTGAAAGAATTATTGCTAGTTTTTTAATAAGAGAAATAAGCATGTTTTTGCAAATTATTTCTTCATACAATCAGAGGGATAACTGGTAACTAATCATTAGCTTTTACTATTTTAAATTATTATTGGCACTTTATTTCTTCTCTACCTACTTTGCATGTTATACTTACATGGCAACATAGATGAAATAAGTCTTATGCACTATGCCTACCTCATAAAGACCATGATAATTACATAGGGCCCACCTAATCTGGGATAATCCCATCTCAAAATCTTCAACTTAATGACATCTGCAAAGTTTCCTTTGCCATGTAAAGTGACCTATTCATAGGTTGCAGGGATTAGGATACCAAAATTATTGTAGGGGGACATTATTTTACCTGCCACAGCATCTGACAACTCAGTCTCTAAATGCTCTCATGGAGCAGAGCCACCCATCAATATATGAATTATCATGCTGTTACTAAAGGCACTTTACTAAAAGACACATTTCTTTGTTCTGTAAACCAATGAATTTGGAGTGGTGTGGTGATCACTTTGTTACATCAATCCAGCCTGCCCTAATGCATCTGTTTTCCAGTTCTGAATATGATAGCATAGAACATTTAGAATTGTTAATGTGATTAACCACAAAATACTTCATTTGTAAGCCATTATCTCATAATAATGTAGCATTTTGTGTTAATTTGCAACTTATTCTTAGTGTTTATTTTCCAAATAAATTTCATTTAAAATGAAGACTTTTTTAAAAAGTCACCTTAGAAATTAGATATAAATTGAGGCTGTGGTCCTGTGTGTCAAAATTGATGATCTTGACCCTTGGATTCCAGATGGATCATTAAAAAAAATTCCTGCCAGTTATTCTCTTAATTTCATACTGTGCACTCCATCTGTTACCCCACTTGCTTTGGTTAGGGGCTGCTGGTCTGGCTCTTTCTCTAATAATCCACAGAGATAAAACTCAGCTGAAATATACACATATTATAATGTGTAATAGAAGAATTCCAGGCTAATCTAGTAAGCATAAAAAAAAAACAACTAGATTAACCCACAAGATCTAAGTTTTAGAAGGAAAAACTTCAGTGCTTGGACATTTGTTTTCCCAGAGCATTTATGAATTTTAGCTTGAAAACTTCTGAATTTATAATAGAAGCTCTTAACAAGTACATAGTCAAAAGACACTGGAAATGTCTAGAGGTATTAAGCCAGTCCCTAAGAAGCAATAAGAATGGATGTATTGCTACTGTATCCAATTTGGCAAGTCAGCTCATTGTCTCACTTGCAATTATTATTCTGCAACAAAATAATTGTTTAAAAAACTCAAAATAAGTTTCCCAAAATAGGCATGTTCTTACTTTTACTAATGAGGACAAATATTCAGAAAATAAAACAAAGGCAATATGCTTCTATTTTAGATAGTGAGGTCCTGAATTTCCTGCACCCTGTGCATTTCCTGCCACATGAGAAATTCTCCATAAATGTATGCTTAACTAGCTATCTTAGCTAGAAACTATATAACTAAATCCATAATATTCACTATGACAAGAAATAAAGCATAGGATAGCAGGTTAAAGAGGTGACATATTTTTTCACATACTACAGTATTTACTCTAGGGATATATACAAGGTTCTGGACCCACTTTGTGTTTTACTACTTCATGGCAGACGTGGTTGAAATACAGATGGTATGGATAAGAGCACTTAGAATATAATACAATTGAAAAGCATAAGTTGCTCATTCTTCTGCCACCATTCTAGAACAGGCTTTTTAAAAAGAGAGACTAGAGACTAGCCAAAGACAGCACCTGTAGAATTATACTTTTTGCCAGGTTTTTTGTTTGTTTTGTTTTTGTTTTTGTTTTTTTAACCTCCTCCTAAAACATTCTTTCCTCAGTGTTAATCTTCAGCTCACACATGCTTTGGTGAGTCATTTAAAGTGTAAAATCTATTTTACTGAAGAAAGAAAATCTTTAAGTATAACATATTTCAGAAAGGAAGTCTTTTTATATAAACTATAACCAGGCCAAAGTCGTGACAGATACAGTGGGGATGCAGTCACTATCCATGCCCCGTTTATTACTAGAATTCAGCAGTAACATTTACAACAGACTAGAGTTAGGGGAAGAAAGAAAAGGCAAAGTGAAGATAAAATAATGTTCGACTCGGAGCTGATATATTGGCTTAGGTCCAAGTATTTTCCTATGAACTACATGGGGCTGCAGGCAGGGGCCCCTCTTACCCTGCGATTCCTGGCTTTGCTGCTCAAGTGAAAATGTTCTTTGAGGGTTGAAGAACGCATAGATTTGGTAACTATAGCGGGTACATAATGGAAAGAAATGTCAAGAGACAACACCCTTAGCGCAAATATCAGTGACTTTATAGAGAATGCTACCTGCAGAGGACCTCAAGTGACTGTTATCTGTGGCCGTCAGTTGGAACTACAGTGAGGAATGTGATGGGTTCCATTGGTAGTAGAAAAAGTCTTCATAAACCCAAAAGAGACTTGTCCAAGGACTCCCAGAATAAGTAGAGTAAGAGTTTTAAGAGAACTGTTCATTAAAGATAAGCAGATTAAGGTAAAAGTTGGTGACAGACTGGTTACTGTTAAATACAGGTTTGGGAAACAGGATTAAGCCCCAGGACAAATGGTTTTTACTATGGATTTTTTTCAGATTATAGTTTGGAAAGACAATAGTCAAAGGAAAATAGGAAAATTTAGACTACGAGTGATGTATCACTCTACTAAAATATCAGAGATCTTAAAGCACTAAAATGCAACATATCAGATTCAAGTATTATTGAAAAACTTTCTAATTGAAAAATATAGTAAATAATAAACAAGGAAAATTTTTTTTCAATCCTTGGTAAATTGCAATCAAGGTAATAGGATTATAGGTGGAAAACTCCATCTGTGATTTTAGCATGTAATGCAAAAAATAAAGGATTTGAGCACGTAAAATGTTTCATTTATTTTGAATTATAGCAGGGGTTTCTGTCTCTGCCAGAAATCTTGCATTTTGCATACATTTCCAGATGCAGTTCTGTTGGACTAACTGAAACATAATGAGTCATTTCCCTCTAGATAGCCTAGGATTCAGGTATACCAGGCAGTAATAGTCTGTATGGTGATTAATAGCATTAGCCTCCATGTACTGTTTTATGTGCAATCAGAACTTCAGCTAGGATATTCATTTAGTCTAGTAAGGTGTGGGATCCAGGAGTCTTGACTTAAAATTTTCATTTCATCTGACCTCAAACAGATTACAAAACATGTTATTACTGGCTCCCCACCTACTGGCCACACATTAAATTCTTGAGTGTAGCAGTTAGCCCCAACTCCCCCAGATACCTATGATATTACCCTATCCCACTTTTTGATAATCAAGTTTGGCTTGGAAATAAAGTCAACAACAACAACAAAACCCACAATGCTTACTAATGCATCACTTTCTCGTCTTGCTCAGAGAAAGGGACTTCTCACATTTTCTCGACTATCCCATGCCTGACATCAAATCTTCCAGCTTCCCTTTAGGCCACTCACTAAACTGCAATTCGTTTACATCATTCCTGCAGGAAAATTTTAACTTCTTCAAAACCACTCTTTTGCCAAGAAAGGTATAATTTGAAAGTGGTAGCAAACATATCATGTTTGCTGCTGAACTTAGGCAGGGCTAGACAGAATGGCAGAAAGAATGGACTCTAGAAGATTGCAGTTCATTCTCACTCACTAGCAGCAGGATTTTTATGCAAATCACTCAACATCCTTATACCCCCATTTTCTTACTTAAATAGGAATTCAAATTCTACCTATGCCCACTTCAAATTGCAAGGTTCACATATGTGCCTATTACAGAATCTGTAAAATCCTATAAAACTATGATTATTACAAATATATAATGTGTTATTAAAAACA
Source organism: Sapajus apella (assembly GCF_009761245.1). Classification (NCBI taxonomy): domain Eukaryota; kingdom Metazoa; phylum Chordata; class Mammalia; order Primates; family Cebidae; genus Sapajus; species Sapajus apella. Next base: position 28,595,154 of record NW_022436950.1, read on the forward strand.
ATTCTCTAGGTCAGTTGCCTGTACATTATAACCTCCTCTTCCCAATGTGTGGGATTTTTTTTTTGTCATGTTTGGTGACCTGTGACTGGCAAGCAATTACAATGAGTAATTCCATTTTGGAGAAGATAATAAAACATGATATCGTAACTACCCACAGAGCCTCAAAAGTATTTATGTTTCCTCTAATTACCTGGTGTGATGCTGTTAATCTTGACAAAGCCTGCCTGGCAGGTGCTGGGGAGCTGAATCTTCATATTCTCTCACTGTTTGCTGACTCTTCCACAGGGAAGACTCCAAGCTATTAAAATGCAATGGCCCTGCTTTATTTTTAATTACATTTAGTTTATTAGAGGAACAATCTGACGCATAGCAAATACTAAGAACTGACTTCTCCCTATTACCTCAGTGAAGGCCTGGAACATTTCATCATTTACAAAATGGGTCATGGGGAGCTATTTCTTCATCAAGAGAAGTTAAAACACAGTTTAAAGGAATAAGAGAAATGTATCACTTCCAGAGGGATGCCATTCTTCATTGATAATTTCCCCTTCGATCTAGTTAAGATTTTTATTCTAAAACTCATTATAAACTTTATGTAAATAAGCAGGTATGCATCAGGATGGAAACTCTAAACCTCTCTCTTCCATATCAATTGCAGAGTGACCATGAAATAAACCAGAAATGTGTAACATATAATATTTTCTTTAGAAGAACTTCACAGGTTGTAAGATATCAATACATATAATTCTCACAGTTCTGAGGACAATAAGCTATGTTTCTCAGTTGACCAAATCAATCTACTTCCTTTTAACACACAATATCATAAAAGCTGTAATTTCATGTATCATAATGTGCAAATAGAATTTTAAAATGTCTTCCCTCTTATGTATAAAGGTATACACCATAGAAGAAAAAATACATATTTTTCACATTTATCATAAAGTTGTTTTCCAAACCCATTTGTGAACTGAGTCTACACTTTGAGCAAATGGCCATTGTCATTAATCACTTAGAGCAGCCAGAACATGGCAGAGTGTGAAATACAGATTACCTTTTATTTTTTCCCTCTCCTTTTCTTGTTTGAGAGTGGGGGTTGTGTTACTGTTTCCAAAGCCTCAGCTGTTACAAAAGCCTCAGCTATTGTAACACACAGCAGAGATGCAAAGGTAGCAAATGTCTAAAGAAACTATTAGGGAAAGGGCTAGGTAGGGGTGCTTGGTTTGAAAGAATAAAGCATCTGGTTGTACGGGTTGTACATTTTTGTTTTGTTTTGTTAAATATTTAACATTGCCCTGGTGAATATTTTGGTTTCTCTTTCATCCCTAGGAACTCTTGTTTTTTTTAAAAAAAGTAGTCAATGAACCCCTATACATTAAATCATACTTAATAAAGGAAAAAATAGTACTTAAAAGGGATTTAATTATATTTTTCAACCTTAGAAAATCTGAAAAAAAACAAGTTTTCGAATATGCTCAGATTTTTGGTTTACTTAGATCTGATTTCCCCTTTTAGAAATGTACTTTTGTTTCCTTCATCTTTTTCCAATCTGCAAGCATAGAACAACAACAACAAACAACAGGAAACTGAGGTAAGTAGAAAGAAGTATGCAAAAAATTATAATTATCATTTATTTTAATCATTTGAACCAATTAATATTTTAAGTAATGCAGTCAATAAATATGTATACAGCATCTACTGTTACCAACTGCTAGCCAGTGGATAGATACTAGGAAAATAAACATGGAGTCCTGCCTTCTGGAGAGTTTATAGACTCATGGAAAAGAAACACAACACAAAATAATTTTGTTTAAATGGGTTTTATGAAGCATAAATAAAAGGAACTACTGAAATTATAACAGTTTGAACTGAATGGGTAGAAGGAGAGTAAATGAAAGATCCACTGTGAGACTAGTATTTAACACAAAACTTAAGGGATGAGTAGAGATAGCCCATGTGTGAAGAAGGATAGTGGGCAACAGGCTATGTTTGGAAGCTTTGAGAAGATAAAGAATGTGGTTCATGGGGACTGAAGGAAGCCAAGGTGTGGACAGCTCAGGGGTGGGTGGCATACAGTGAGGCTGGAGGACATTGGCAGTGGCATCTTAAGTCTCTGTGGGACATATTGAGGAGTTAAGACCCAATGCAGACAATGAAAATCCATTTGAGGATTTCAGTCGAGAGTGACTCATTTTATTTTTGTCAAGATCACTCTGGCTTCATTATAGGATCTAGAAGGGGGCCAATGTAGTTACTTACATAGATTCCTGTTAAGAAAAAGAAGGGCAAAATTCTCCCACTCTGTAAGTATTGGTGATAATTTCACCAAGATATATAAACTTCAATGTTGTAATTTCTATAATCTCAACCTGTACAAATTAATGGTGGCTTCTACAAAGATATTTAGTGAAAACAGAGACAAATTCACAAGTCAAAAATATATTAATGAAGCTACAAAAAAGGACTTAGTGGTTTTTGAAGATGAGAGAGTGAAAATCTGATAAAAGTCAGGAATATTCCAGATTTACAGAGAGCCTAAGTGCCATTTGAGCATCCTGGAACAAAAGCTAATTTAGAGGAATGAGTATGTTTAGCCCTATGATTAATAGAAAAGAAAATAAGACATTTCCTGGCCCTCACAGGATAAATGTTTGAATCAAAATTTTACAACAAAATTGAGCATATTTAAGAATTGCTACAATACTGATTTTACAGATAAATATAAACTCTAAAAAAAAGAGCATCAGTATTAGCTGAAGTGGTCAGAAAAAGGACATTATAAAAGTTGTGCCATTTGAACTGTACCTTGATAGAGCAGTAGGCTTTGGAATGATAGATTGAGTGACGAGGAAATGGACAGTTATGCTTAACAGAAGTGCAAGCTTCCTATGGAAGAGAAAAGAATGTAAGAATGAGCAGTCTTGGCAGATTCTGGATAGGCTGGAAAGCTAGAAATAGAGGCTTGGACTTAATATCGTAGATATTGTAGAATGATTGTAAAAAGAAATTAGATGTTCCTGCTGATTATTGTAAATGATAGGCTGGAGTTGACTGACAGATCAAACTGAGGACAGAGAACATCAACAGTACATTCATGACAGGATTCCAAGCATAAATTAACTAAGCTCTGGACCACAGATGCCTTAATGGAAATTGGCAGAAAGGATAATTATTTTTTTAATATATTGTGAATTATTTCAAATAACTAACTAATAATACAGAAGATCAGTGTTCATATACCCACCACCCAGCTCTATTAACTATTACTAGTATGTAAGAGCTTTTCAAAGAGCATCTATAAACGGCATTCCCTGTTTGCCTATCTCAAAGGGCAACTACTATTGTGAATTGAGTGTTTATCAATTCCATAAATCTTTATTTTTAGCATATTTAGATGTAAGTACTATAATTTGTCATTTTGTTGGTTGTTGTACTTTATAGAAATGGCAGCAAACAGTACATTTTATTTTGTAACTTACTCTTTTCACTCAATACTATTTTTATGACATTTAGCCATGTCAATAAAAGATGCTTGTTCTTCTTAAACAATGTGTAGTTTTTATGTTACAATTATGAGTTAGATTTACATTCTTCAGTGATAGGAATTTAGGATAGTTTCAGTTTTGGCTAATGAAAGCCACGACTCAACAAAAAATCCTATAGTTCCTTATGCACAAATCCTATTCACTTTTTCTATGTATGCCTCAAGAAGTAGAATTTGATGATTGTATGATAAAAGCATCTTCACGTTTATTAGCTACTGTTAACATTCTCCAAAATAGTGATTTCTGTCTGCACCAACTGCGTGCTTATTAGTTGATCTTCTTATCTGTGTTAATATGTGGTTTTGTCAATTTTTGGCAATCTAATAGACATTAAATGGTTTATAATTGCAGTTTTAACTTTTATTTCTAGGATTACAAAGGCCATATTTTCCTTATTAGGCTTCTTACTTTATAAATTGTTTGTTCATGTATTTTGCATATTTTTCTATTGTATTGTTTGTCTTCCTTTTTATTTGTAGGAGTCCTTTATTTCTAACCTTTTGCCAGTTAATGTATGTTGGAAAAACTACTCTCATTTCAAAGCTTTTGTTTCACTCTTAATAGTATCCTTTTTTTCTTAGCATGTTTCTTAAAATGTGATTAAATATATGTATTTTCTTAATTGTTTGTATTTTTAACATTATTTAAGAAATTCTATATTATTTAGAAGTTTGAAATTAAATAAAATTTACCTTTCACATTCAGGATGTTAATTTGCCTAAAAATCACATCAGTGTGTACTATGAAGAAGGCAGTCAATTTGTTGTATTTTTCTATTTTCTTGTCAATATGTATAAAATAATTTATTATTTCTCTCTTTATTTGTTATGCAAACTCTTCTAAGTATGAAACCATCCTAAATGTGTAGATTTTCTTAGAGAGCCTCTGTTTTGTGCCATTGGGTGTATTTTTTTAAATTTCACAGTTCCAATTATCATAAGGTAGGTCTAGGTATCTAGTAGATCAAGTTTGGCTACCTTATTACTCATCAAAATTGCTATGCCTGTTCTTCCTATTTCATTATACCTATGAATTTTAGGATCAGCATTTCTAATTCTACCAAAAAACCTGTTAGTAAATGCAACTAAATCTAATTTATATATTAATTTAATAAAGATTGATATTTTGATGTTACTAATTTTATCTAGTCTTTGAACAGGTACAGTCCTTTTCATTTCTTTTTTTATATCATCCATCATTATTTTTAATTCTATCCTAAAGATTTGAACATTTTTGGTCAGGTTTGTTTCTGGGTAGCAAACTATTTATTGCTACTGTAAACCGAAACTTATTCCCTAGATTTTCTGATTCTGTCACTGGTGTATAGCTTTGTTATTGGCATATGAGACTTTTCTATGTTGAGTTATCCTAAAACCTAAGTCCTGAAAACTTACTAGAGTGTATCAACTCTCTAATGAGTTCTAAGAGTATGACAATTATTTAGAATATTCTATGTAAATAATATTATATGCAAATACGTTCTATATCATCTTCTACTAACTGTATTTTATGTTTTGAAAATAAAATGGTAATTTCTGTATTTAATAGCTCATGTTTATGTTTACCTTTATTGTGGTACATTGGGCTTATTTCTACTCTTTTTATTTATTTATTTTTTTACTTTCCTTTATCTCTGCTTATCTTAGATTGTTTATTTTTAATGTCATTTTCTCCCTCTGTAGTGGGTAGTCGGTAAGACGACTTCATATGATCCTTCTTTCTGTGTTTATACCTTTATGTAATCACTTATCCTTCATTATATTCTGGTGAATAGAACATGGCAAAAGTAATAGACATCACGTCCAAGAATAGGTTATACCTGTATAAACAGACTGGCTTAAATCACAAATGAGCTCACATTCACAATTGCCACAAAAAGAATAAATATCTAGGATTACAACTAACAAGAGAAGTGAAGGCCCTCATCAAGAACTATAAACCACTGCTCAAAGAAATCAGAGATGACACAAATAAATAGAATAATATTCCATCTCAAGGATAGGAAAAATCAATATTATTAAAATGGCCATACTGCCCAAGCAATTTATATATTCAGTGTTATTTCCATTAAACTACCCTTGAAATTCTTCACAGAATTAGAGAAAAGATGATCTTAAAATTCATATAGAACCAAAAAAGAGCCTAAATAGCCAAGGCAATCCTAAGCAAAAAGTACAAAGCTGAAATCATCACACTACCCACCCTAAAAATATACACAGCTGGCCGGGCGCGGTGGCTCACACCTGTAATCCCAGCACTTTGGAAGGCCGAGGCGGGTGGATCACAAGGTCAAGAGATCGAGACCATCCTGGTCAACATGGTGAAACCCCGTCTCTACTAAAAATACAAAAATTCAGCTGGGCATGGTGGCGTGTGCCTGTAATCCCAGCTACTCAGGAGGCTGAGGCAGAAGAATTGCCTGAACCCAGGAGGCAGAGGTTGCTGGTGAGCCGAGATCGCGCCATTGCACTCCAGCCTGGGTAACATCTCAAAAAAAAAAAAAAACACGGCTACAGTAACCAAAATAGCATGGTACTGGTATATGAACAGACACATAGGCCAATGAAACAGAGCTGAGAACCTGGAAATAATGCCACACACCTACAACCATCTGATCTTCAACAAACCTGACAAAAATAAGCAATGGGGAAAGGATTCTCTATTTAATAAATGGTGCTGGAGGAACTAGCTAGCTATATGCAGAAAATTGAAACTGGACCCCTTCCTTACACCATATACAAAAATCAACTCAAGGTAAATTAAAGGCTTAAATATAAAACCCAAAACTATAAAAACCCTAGAATAAAACTTAGCCAATACCATTTTGGACATAGGAACGGACAGAGATTTCATGAAGAAGAGGCCAAAAGCAATTCCAACAAAAGCAAAGATTGAAAAATGGAAACTAATTAAACTAAAGAGCTTCTGCACAGCAAAAGAAACTATCAACAGAGTAAGCAGACAACCTACAGAATGGAAGAAAAGTTTTACAGTCTATGCACCTAACAAAGTTCTAATATTCAGAATCTATAAGAAACTTAAACAAATTTACAAGAAAAAAATATCCCATTAAAAAGTGGGCAAAGGACTTAAACAGATAATTCTTAAAGAAGACATACATGCAACCAACATATGAATAAAATTCAACGCCACTGATCGTTAGAGAAATGCAAATCAAAACCACTATGGGATACCATATTACACCAGTCAGAATGGCTGCTATAAAAAGTCAAAAGACAACAGATGTAGGTGAGGTTGTGGAGAAAAAGGAATGCTTCTACACTGTTGATGAGAGTGTAAATTAGTTCAAACATCATAGAAGAAAATGTGGCTTCCTCAAAGACGTAGGGGCAGAAACATCATTTGACCTCCCAATCCAATTACTGGATATTTCCCCAAAGGAATATAAATAAGTCTATTATAAAGATATATGCGTGTATGTTCATTGCAGCACCATTCACAAGAAAAGACAAGGAATCAACCTAAATGCCCATCAGAGATAGATTGGATAAAGAATATGTGGTATATATACACCATGGAATACTATGAGGCATAAAAAGGAACAAGATCTTGTCCTTTGCAGGGACATGGATGGAGCTGGAAACCATTGTCTTCAGCAAACTAAGGAAAGAACAGAAAATCAAATACCACATGCTGTCGCTTATAAGTAGGAGCTACATGATGAGAACATATGGACACATGGGGTGAACAACATATGCTGGGGCCTGTCGGAGGGTGGCAGTGGAAGAAGGAAAAGCATCAGGAAAAATAGCTAATGGATGCTGGGCTTAATACCAAGGTGATAGATGATCTGTGCAGCAAACCACCATGCTGCATGTTTACCGATGTAGCAAACCTGGACATTCTGCACATGTACCCCTAAACTTAAAATTTGGAAATAAAAAAAGAGGGAGACTGGCTTCTGTCTTGGGGATACTCTCTCACTCATTTTTGGATTGCTTACTTTGAGGGAAGCCAGTTACCATGTCACAAGATGGCCCAATTGAGAGGCCAGTCTGCTACAGATATGTAAGTGAGCTAAGAAGCAGATCAGATTCACCCAAAGATGGGGACAAGAGACTATTGACATGAAAATAGATCAAATAATGATCTTTGGGTTTGGACTGGATTGGAAGTAAAATGACGAAATGCTCCAGATATTTAAAGAACTGGAATGTAAAAGACTTTTTAAAGAGAACAGGAGGTACCAAGTGAGTGAAAATAAGATAGACAATCCACGCCTGAAAGAAGGTTCAAAGATGGTAAAGTATAATGAAGATGTGATGTGGAAAAGTTTAAAAGGAACTTTTATTTACCAAGAGAAGGATCTTGCTGTAGAGACTAAGAAGAAAGTTATGTGATGCCAAATACAATACTGGTCACTGCTAATTAAAAAGTTGACATTGTCAAAGTAATTTAGCTGTTTAAAGGCTTTATGTAAATGAAAGAAAGTCTATTAAGATTTCTGTCTTTTCTTTTTTCCTCAAGAGAAAATATCATTCCATCACCCAGGCCAGGGTGCAGCAGCACCATCTTCGCTGACTGCAGCCTCGACTTCTCTGGTTCAAGTGATCCTCCTACTTCAGCCTCCTGAGTAGGTGGGATGACAGACATGTGCCACCATGCTGGGCTAATTTTTGTATTTTTTTGTAATTTGTATTTTTTTTTTTAGAGATGGGATTTCACTGTATTGCCCAGGCTGGTCATGAATTCCTGGGCTCAAGCAATCCACCTACTTCAGCCTCCCAAAGTGCCAGGATTGCAGGTGTAAGCCATCATGCCTGGCCAGGATTTCTGCTTTTTCACATCTTCTGATAAATGAAAAAGCAACAAGATATTTTGCTTATCCTTTACTTACATTTTATACCCAAATCATTTCCACAAAATTTGGAAGTAGCTTAACAAACTTTAAGTCCAGTTTTATGCTTGCTTTAATAAACATAATGATATTCTTAATTTTCCTTTTAGAAAAGAATTTGGAAAGAATTAGGAAATATAAAAGGTATGCATGTGCATACGCATGCATTTGTGTTTTCATACATTGTTTTTAGAATAAAAAAGAAAAAGATGTGTTCTTTTTCAAAGAGATCATAATAAATCAATTATTTTTCATAACATTATAATACTATGCAAATCTAATGAGATATTTCATTACCGTTAAAGTCAGCTTATCAAAGAATGTCGATGACAGAAAATGGAAAGTTTCTAGATTAGGATCTTGTATAAACCATTTAAAAATCAATCAATTATTTTAATTAAAACAGTTCTTATTTAAATAACAAGTTTTCATAAACAAATACGATGTTTTGCTGTAGTGATATCCTTCTCTTAAACTTTTCCTAACTGCTATTTCCCAGACAGGTTTGAATTCAGTCAATATTTCAATAGCACTTTTTTGTTTTTGTGGGGGTTTTACTTTTGTTTTTAATAACAGCACGTTATTATAGCATAAATTGCCACATTGAGATATTACTATTCCTACAGTAGAAAAAAATAGTATTCTACTCCATAAACTATCATCTGTTTTATTTTAATTAGCCATATTCTGGATATGTGTGTGTTTGAGTATTCTGCATTATTTCCATTGCCCAGGGAGATCACAATTTTAAATCAAAACAAAGTAGACTAACATCTGTCAGGTTAATGGTAATAGTCTTCAGCTTAGTAGCAGAAGAAACAATAGCAAATAAACAATAACAAATAAACAACAGCAGAATAAACAATACTATTAAAACCACCTGACAACTCTCTTGCAACAAAAGTGTTTTGTTGACTCTGAAAAAAGCTGGATTCTATTTATGACCAAATAACTGACATTTTGTATGTTCTTGAACAAGTCAAATGACTTGTACTCACAAGATAGTTATTTCTTAATATTCCATAACATTATAACAAGAATTGTAGTTTTGCCATCTTTGCAATTTCAGTTTTTCACTGGTCATGTGTAATATGGTAGATTATGTGAAATGCAATACTCTTTTATTCCAAAATAGTGCTTTCCCCATAACTTACTTTATAACTATTATTACGGGACCTAGCATGTGTACAAATAAAGAGTAGTAAAATTTGTTTTGCCTATTATAATTGCATAAAAAAGGAATTTTTATCTGTTTTTACTGATGTGGCCCAAACATTTGCAATAATGACTGGCAAGCAGTGGTGTTCAAGAAATAGTTATTGGATAAATAGTTAAATGAAAGATAGTTGAAAAGTTGCTTGTGCTAACTTCTTATTCCTCTCAAGATCTATAGTGCTCATTTAAAATCAATACTATGTGGGAGGTATCACACTACCGGACTTCAAACTATACTACAAGTCTACAGTAATCAAAACAGCATGGTACTGGTACCAAAACAGAGATATAGACCAATGGGACTGAACAGAGGTCTCGGAGGCAACACAACATATCTACAACCATCTGATCTTTGACAAACCAGACAAAAACAAGCAATGGGGAAAGGATTCCCTGTTCAATAAAAGGTGTTGGGAAAGCTGGCTTGCCACGTGCAGAAAGCAGAAACTGGACCCCTTCCTGACACCTTACACTAAAATTAACTCCAGATGGATTAAAGACTTAAACATAAGACCTAACACCATAAAAACCCTAGAAGAAAATCTAGGCAAAACCATTCAGGACATAGGCATAGGCAAGGACTTCATGGCTAAAACACCAAAAGCATTGGCAACAAAAGCCAAAATAGACAAATGGGACCTAACACCATAAAAACCCATAAAAATCCTAGAAGAAAATCTAGGCAAAACCATTCAGGACATAGGTGTAGGCAAGGATTTCATGACCAAAACACCAAAAGCATTGGCAACAAAAGCCAAAATAGACAAATGGGACCTAATCAAACTCCACAGCTTCTGTACGGCAAAAGAAACAGTCATTAGAGTGAAATGGCAACCAACAGAAGGAGAAAAAATTTTTGCAGTTTACCCATCTGACAAAGGGCTGATATCCAGAATTTACAAAGAACTAAAACAGATTTACAAGAAGAAAACAAACAAGCCCATTTGAAAGTGGGCAAAGGATATAAACAGGCACTTTACAAAAGAAGACATACATGAGGCCAACAAACATATGAAAAAATGCTCATCATCACTGGTCATTAGAGAAATGCAAATCAAAAGTACATTGAGATACCATCTCACACCAGTTAGAATGGTGATCATTAAAAAATTTGAAGACGACACATGCTGGAGAGGATGTGGAGAAACAGGAACACTTTTACACTGTTGGTGGGAGTGTAAATGAGTTCAACCATTGTGGAAGACAGGGTGGCGATTCCTCAGGGACCTAGAAATAGAAATTCCATTTGACCCAGCAATCCCATTACTGGGTATATATCCAAAGGATTATAAATCATTCTACTATAAGGACACATGCACACGAATGTTCATTGCAGCACAGTTTACAATAGCAAAGACTTGGACACAACCCAAGTGCCCATCGATGATAGACTGGACAGGGAAAATGTGGCACATATACACCATGGAATATTATGCAGCCATCAAAAACGATGAGTTTGTGTCCTTTGTAGGGACATGGATGAACCTGGAAACCATCATTCTCAGCAAACTGACACAAGAACAGAAAATCAAACACGGCATGTCCTCACTCATAGGCGGGTGTCAAACAATGAGAACACATGGACACAGGGAGGGGAGCAATACACACTGGGGTCAGTTGGGGGGAAATTATCACAGAAAATTAAACACTACATGTTCTCACTCATAGGTGGATGTTGAACCATGAGAACACATGGACACAGGGAGGGGAACATCACACACTGGGATCTGTCGGGGGGAAATAGGGGAGACACAGTGGCGGGTGGGGAATTGGGGAGAGATAGCATGGGGAGAAATGCCAGATATAGGTGAAGGGGAGGAAGGCAGCAAACCACACTGCCACACGTGTACCTATGCAACACTCTTGCTTGTTCTTCACATGTACCCCAAAACCTAAAATGCAATAAAAAAAATAAAATCTATACTATGAAACTGAATATTAAGTGAATCTCAAAAATACATTAAAATTATCTAAAACACCAGCTACTAAACTCTAACATAACAGCATAACCGATGTGTGTTTAACCCTATGAAATGTTGTGATGTTTACATTGTGAAGGTGAAACTGTATTGAGATTTGTTACACAGTGAGGCCAGTGTCCTCTCATACCTCTGAAGACTGCATTCAGTACCATGGTTTGGCAAAATGGTAAGAATTCTTAATTGTTATCTTCCCTCAGGAAGATGAAAGCCAAGGTATATTTTCAATTGTGTGCCTCTAAGCACTTAGCCAAAGGCTAGTACAGAAAATGTGTTAATACGAAATCTGACCTATATGTGTTTAAATATGTAAAATGAATATACAGTGGAGTTTTGTAACACAATTTACACAACCATTTTGGAGACAATGCAGTTATGGAGACTTTAATTTCTATATTAAGTAAAATATGAAATTTATATTACTAAATTAAACGTAAAATGTTGGAATAGAGAAGGAATTCCTATATCCTTAGTGTTTACCATGTGTGTGATCCTGTAATTTACACACACACACACACACACACACACACACACACACACAGAGACCACACTATGCGTTTTCCAAAGGTTCAAAGTTTTCCTTTGATGACTTCAGCTAATCTAATGAAGGAGTAAGCATTCAGCAATGACATGAAAATCACATTTGCTCAAACAACACTGACTGGTGACAGAGAGTAACTATAGAATTATGTGAATTCGTGAACGTTTATTTAACTCCATCAAAGGTTCGAACAATTTAGGAAGGGCAAACATAGCAGAACCTTGGAAAAGAATGCAAAGAAATCAAAATTTTAATACAATTTTAGAGAAGCCATCAATTTGGCTACAGACTGAAATGAAATCTGATGACAACAAAGAGAGAAAATGGAAGAAGCAAGATTAGAAATTGGAAGAAAGCAAAATGCTGTGAACTTAATCAAATACAAGTCCCAGATGTGAGTAATTAACACACTGTAATCAGCATGGAAAGGCACTGCTTTGGAAATGCATTACAGCCGCCAGCTCTAGTGGATCTGGACACTCTTCTCACAGGGCACATACCTCATTTCATCTGATGCTAACAACTCTTTCATAGTCAAAGGAAGGTGGCTCCTATAGGCTTACTCCTTTTAATAATTATCCATAAGCAAAGGACACAGACTTCTGGCAAAATCTGCTTATACTTCCTGAGGCATCTCAAACAACTATATGTTGCCATCCCAAAAGTTTGATGTGTAGAGTCCTTTTTCATTATGCCATAAACTGAGGATTTTCAATGTGATTGTATTGGATAAATGTATATAATGAAGGTAATATGTAATTAGTAAATACCAATTGCTTAAATATCTCTTGCTTAAAGGGGGATTTTCAACAAGAAAATTTAAGATAATATTGAATTTCTTTCAACACAACTATGGCAAAAGCATAGTAGCCTTGGCAAAACTTCTTTACTCACAATGATCATAAATTAGTAGTCCCATCATTTCCACAGAAAATGACACATTATCAGGTAGCAGGGTCAGTGGAATGAGAACCCATTTCCTGAGGCTCAACCATAACATCTTATGACACAGCAATTCCACCCATAAGGACACATCTTAAGGGAGAAAAATCGATAAAGCAGGCATAGCCTTTTGTATATGAATGCTATTCCAATATTGTTTAGAATTTAAGAAAATGAAAACAATTTTCTCCAAACAAAAAAAATGTGATGTTATTACACATTCACATTATAGATGCAGCCACTAAAACATGGTTCTTAAAAATAGTTAATGATATAAGAATACACATAACATTAAATAAAATTTTATTATACAAAAGTCAATAAAAATGTTAAATTTTAAAATGCAGTATACATAATAAGAGCCTTAATTTTTTTAAAATGTGTTGTCCTTTCTTTTCTAGGAAATTGACTTGAGTGAGCTCAGTTTCATAAATGTATAACAAGTCCCTAGTCATTATCTTGAAGAAATATATGAAGCCAATATTTTCCTGACTGCTGAATGGTAATATTTAGGCTGATAATATAATGTAAACTATGTACACTTCTTAGTAGTTTTGTCTCTAGATATTTATTTTGCTTCTTTGGCAAAAGTGTTATTCGCATGCATTTAAAATATTCTATGCCTGGAAGTTGTTTGTTCTTCTGGAGATAAATGTGTGTGTGGATGCGTGTGTGTGCATGCATGTGTGGGTACACACATGGCTGCATGCATATACACACGTATCTCTGTTTGAGCAGTTGCTCTCAGAAAATCTAGGACTGAGACTGAAAACTAGATGAAATGCATAAGGAGATGCAGAAATAGACCATCTGGAACAGGTGACCAGACTGACTAAAGGAATCTCACTGGAAGACTGAGGATCTACATTTATAGATTTGTCTAAAGCTTGATAACTCTGTACTGTTGTTAGATGAAACATTATGATTGTTTTGTATGACTAGAGAATGGGGACCCCACAATGTGTACAGGAAGAGTTCTTTTTAAAAGGAGTCCTTAGTTACCCTTCATGTTGTCTTAGCCTATAGATATAGACTAGATAGGTATGGCAAATCCTGGTATAGGAAGTTAGAATTGTGAAGGTAAACCCAAAGCCATAAGAAAGAAATTCCCTTTGCTTTTTGAGAGATTTTGGGGGGTTAGAAAAGACATGGGAACAGTCATTTTGAAAGGAGGAGAATTGTTATTTGGCACAAAGTGGCAAAATACGAACTGGGCAGAGAAACACCTGACCCTGGTTTCCTTTATCATAGACTCCCTAGAGTAGCCAAACCTAAGAGAGCTTTATAATTTATTCTTTGTGTTTAACTTTGTGGCATGCACTCCTGAACCACCATAGAGTTTTGTTGTGTCAAGTCACTGCAGTGCCATACGAACTAAAGAAAGGGTCTGCCGCCTTTGGGTGGGAGAGATAATAAAACCTCTGTGCTTTCCCAAAGTTAGTGACGATAGCAGAAGAACCAGATTAAAGGATGGGTCATTTAAGTAGCTGTTTGGGGTTCTAATTTTACAGGATAGCTAAAATATCACATAAAATGTAGTGAGATAATGCAAATAAAATTAATCAGAACGCTTTTCAAGTAAAGTAATATAAGGGCTTGAAAGAAATATTTTGACAAGCCACTAGTGTTGAATTCAAAATCCCCAACAAGCACACTTGTCCAACACTGGAATGCTAAACTACCTTTAAGTGCATGGTTAACAGTTACAAAAGTACAGTTACATAGAAGGAAAAAGATCTAGTATTTGGTAAAACAATAGAGCAACAATGATTTATTGTATATATTTTAAATATTTTCAAATTCTGGTAAAATATTCCTAACAGAAAGAAATGATAAATGCTTGAGGTATTGGATACCCCAACTACCCTGACTTAATTATTACACATTGTATATTTGTAGTAAAATATCACATGTATTCCGTAAGTATGCATAACTATTAGGTATCCATAATAATTTAAAACTAAAAGTTAAAAAATAAAGATTAGATACCAGTTAACTTTTGGGACTTTGTAGTGCAGAGGAGGGTATGTAAATCTGGGGCTAGAGCTGTGTCACTTGGAACAATATGTACAGATAATCACCTTCCTCAGTATTGGCCAACTTCTTCTCTACATAATGAAAAACATTTAGAAATCAGCTGGCATCACATGGCTAGGCTGCCCACAGTGTCCAGTCCTGGGACTACCCCAGGCAGCCACATGCTGAGTCTGGCTCTGGAAAGCTGTGGTGGGCCCCGGTGATGGCTGTTTCCAATCTCCAAAGAACATCAGCCACACTTACAGGGGTGTGGTGAGATGAGGAGGAGGCTGGAGCTGAAGAAGAATAGTGAACATAAGACAGACTTGAGCGATCCAAAGGAAAAGTTGTGGGGCATTTGAAGAGAGACTAAAACTAGGATCTAAGCCACTATAATTCTTGGCAGTGAAAGTTAATGTCTTACTTCCAGATAAACTCTGTGGGGGCAGAGGTTTTGGCTATCATTCACCGTTAGGTGCTTAGTGATGGAGACAGCGCTTTGAAGATAGTAGACCTCGATGATTATTTATTGAATATATTAAAAGGATCTCATTTTACACTCATGCTTGAAGCTTAGACATGTACCTAACATAGAAATGAATATATACATACACACATATGTATACACATACTACATATATCTTACACAGAGAATACAATACACATAGAAGGAAGTATACTAAAATGCCAGCAACGTCTGCCCCTGGTTTAAGTTATTGCAAGTGATTACTTTTTTCTTTTTCATATATTTCTGTATCTATACATTTTTACCTGATTAGAATTATTGCTACTAAAAGAAATGCAATTAAAGATCTAGAGAAATATATCCTAAGAAATCAAATGTAAATATTTGATAGCAAATCATAATCACAAAGACCTTATGTTTAAAATTGCCCCATATGACAACCCCTGCTACATGCTTCACAAGCACAGTTCCTTTATATGTCGAACCAGCAAGTACCATATCAGAAAGGAACATTGTAAAAAGAAGACTTTTTAAAAATTGTATTTTAGGTTCTGGGGTATATATGCAACAATCCTGCATGATCTGTATAGGTAAATACATGGCAAGGTGGTTTGCTGCCTCCATCCCCCCATCACCTATATCTGGCATTTCTCTTCATGTTATCCCTCCCCAACCTCCCTACCCACCGGCTGTTCCTCTCCGACCCCCCGCAAGAGACCCTAGTGTGTGAGGCTCCCCTCCCTGTGTCCATGTGTTCTCATTGTTCAACACTTGCCTATGAGTGAGAACATGCCGTGTTTGATTTTCTGTTCTTGTGTCAGTTTGCTGAGAATGATGGTTTCCAGATTCATCCATGTCCCTACAAAGGACACAAACTCATCATTTAAAAACTGATAGGGAAAAAGAGCATCTATTATTTTCTGTGTTCTGTGGAGTGGATGTTAAAAATAGGGGTAAAAATGCCCTAACTAAGGTTTCAGCCCCACATAAATGATGCATTTTCCCCCAGAAAGCAATCAGATGAAAGCTGAAAATACATACCTTTGTTTTTTGCCAAGTTCCAAATAATGCACTATACCTCTGACAGACATATTTCTTTTTCAGCCTTGTTAATACTTTTGATTAGGAATAATTTTACAATTTTGGCTTGAAAATAATTTGATCTTCCTAAATAGAATATGAGTATTGTTGGTCTGATACTTTATCTGTTGGTTCAAATTTACCTAATTTTCTTTCTTCATAAATTTTTTCCTCATGTACTTATCCTCCCTACAAGGAAGAACAAAGAGATCTATGCAGATCGGCCATTTTAATGAAACAGACTTTTATTCCCTAGTCTGATTCTGCTTTGATATCTTTCACAAATGAGTTAAAGGGCAATAAAATGTCAAAAGGAAGGAGGACAAATATCTTGCAGGATTAATGGCTGTTTTACCTCCCTCCTGACGTGCATCTTTTTTTAGGAAGGCAGGAAGAATCTGTGCACGAAGGAGCACAGAGAAACTGAGCAAACATCAGGGTTGCTTTCATGGGTCCTCATTACAAATTAGCAATTAAAATCCTGGAAAAGGCACTCATCCCAGTGATTTCTGTGAATCCAGATTCCAAATTATTTAATTAGAAGCACTTTCCAGAAACTTTTAAGACTACTGCTCTAAGAGTGATTTCTGAAAGATGCCCAAGATTTTCCCTAATACTCAAGCAAATTTACTTAAAATATGTCTCTAATTAAAAATCATCCTTTCAAAAACAAAGTTACAAAAGAACAGGTAAACCTCTCAATCCTAAGCTTGCTCTATAGAGATCTATTTCTCTGTGTTCATAAAGCAAAAAAAAAAAAAAAAAAAAAAAAAAAAATGCACTGATTACCTACACTAAGCCAGGCATTGATCTATGTAGTATTTGACAAGGGTGGCAAGGTTTATGTTCTAGCATTGTGTACATTCCAATGGGATAGATAAGAAAAACAAAATAATATATAAAGGTGGATTGGAGTTGGGGCCCTGGGAGACATGAGCAGGGTGCTCTGGCAGGAATGAATGAAGAAGAGCAGTATGGACCGATCACTCTGGCTGATCAGTCAAGGCTGTTCTAAGGGGAAGCCCTTAATGGTAAAGTATAGGATGGTAGGGTTAGGAGTGTCCAAGAGGGAAGAATTGAGTATGAGATCATTTGGGCATGAACAACATGTGCTTAAATATTGTGGATTAATTGAATGCTATCTGTGTCTTCCTTCATAAGTCTTCATAAGGGAGACCACCAGGTTTTTTAAAATCAGGGTCAGACGTTTTCTAAACTGAGTCTGTATCATTTGCCCTCCTGGAATGTAGGCTTCAATATTTACAGGCATATTAGGATGTTCCTATGCACATGGTTCCTAGAGCAATGGTTTTCTGTTTTTAATGTGCATAGGAACATCCCAATATGCTTGTAAATATTGAAAGTCCTGGATACTACTCCTACAGATTTGATTTCTTGAGTTTTAATTAGAAGGTCCTAGAATTTGTCTTCATGGGTGATTCTGATACAGATAGTCTAAGAAACATACTTCAAGAAAACTTATCTCAAAAATTTCTTTTTCTCAGCAGCATAGCCTGGACTTTGCCTAAGAGTTGACATCATAAGCGATTAGGTTAAAATTGAGGTTGGTAGCCCAACACTCTTGGGCCTGCCTCATCCCAAAGCCACCATTAAGGCAAAAATACTTTGTGTATGTTAGGAAAAAACCCTCTCCCATCTGAGTAGAGCTTTACAGAAAGTCTCCTTTCCTCTAACAGAGATAACACTGAACTAGGATGCAAAGCTTGCCTAGAAGAGAATGTACTGAATGTTAGCTCCACTTTCTCCTGGACTAGGTTGGGCCTTTCAACAGGGCTTGATCAACCACAGATTATAACCCTGCCTTCATCACAGGGCACATAAATCAAAATATGCACCAGCGGACACAATGATGGGAAAAATAGACACTGGGGACTCCAAAAGAGGGGAGGAAGCAGGTAAGGTGAGGGCTGAAAAGCTACCTAATGGGTACTATGTTCATTATTTGGGTGATGGGATCATTAATAGCCCAAATCTCAGGATCATGCAATATGCTCACATCACAAACTTGGACATGTAGCCCTGAATCTAAAATAAACGTGTATCAGAGTCAAGAGTGCCAAATTATTTTCCAATGTTTTGTCTTTCTCCTAGTTTTCAGGGCCTGTAACTAGCTTTACTGGTTTTGTGCTGCCAGTCACATGTTGCTTTTTCATTGGGCAGCATAATGTATGTGATGTGAGAGATACTGGGGTGACATGTTTTGTACATTCCAGTTCTTTTACTATCCTAAATCCAAAAGCCTAAGCAATTTCTACACTTGATCTTAGCCAAAAGGCCGAGAAGCGATGCCTAAGCAATTTCTTAGTCTTCTTTGCAGGTTATTCCTCTGCCAGCCAACCTCAAATTCCTTAGGATTCAATCCAAATCCCTTTTCTCTTATCTTTCTACATTGTTCCCTGAATAACCTATCCATTCCCAATGACTACGTATAAGCACCATCAAAATCTGATAATTCGGAGACTGATAACTCATAATCCACTATGAATTCTAGACTTGCATACATAATTAACTCCTGGATGTTTGTATTTAAAGGCATGAAAGACCAGCATTTTCAAAAGCTAAGTACTTACTTCTCTCATTCAAAAGTATGCTTGCCCCAATTTTCACAGCCCTTTGATCAAAGTTGAAACCTGGGTAATATTCTTGTTTCTTTTCCTCTACCCTCTGCATGTATCATGGTCTAAACAGAAAAGGAGAAGCCACGTATATATTTACATACAAGGAAATCTTATAAGGGGAATTGACTACGCAGGTGATTAAATGCTGAGAGGTTAAACAGAAGTTGGTGGGACAACTCAAATATTAGCAACAGAGCCAGGGAGGACACGGTGTTATGGGGGCTTAGAGGCTAGCAACATCTAGTGGAAGCTAGAACCAGAGGAAGCCAGTCTGGAGTGAGTTGGAGCCACGAATGGAATGCTGCACCTACAGAGATGTGCTCCCTTATTTCAATCTGCAGCTGGTGCCTATAGCAGTGGAAGCCAGCCACAGTCAAGGAATGCAGCCTAACATACAGAACAGTAAAGGTAACAGTGAGGAGTAGATCTGAAAGCACAGCCACCAACACAAACAAATATTCCTAAACATCTGTCACCTTCATCCAAGCTATCTGTATTCTTCCTGCAGGCTTTTCTAACACATCTCTCTCCAATTTATACTCCATAGAGCAGCCAAATAAATCTTTTCAAATGTAAATTTGACCTGTTTCAAATGTAGTGGTCCACCATCACTTCTCCATCTGCTGAAAATCTATCAATGGCTTTTTATTGTACCTAACATGGCAAACACTTAACTTCTGCCTGCAACAATCTACGTAATCCAGCCCTTGTAACCTCATCTTTGACTACTACCCATCTCACCCAATTCATTCCATGACTCTAGCCTACTGTTAGCTTCCAGACCATACCGAGCTCTTTTCATCCTTAAAGCTTTAGCAATCTTGCCTCTGCTCAGTTCTTAAATGGATGCCTTCTTCTCATCCTTTAAAGTTGATGCAATGCCACCACCTTAGATGGCCTGCCCAGGCAACTACTTCTATAGTAGCACCTGCCCACCACCTGGTTTGTTATACTCAGAGTTCTTTTCTCAGCTTTTCCCTGTGTATTTAGTTGCTCCTATCTTCTACTATTAAGCTATAGGCACCATGAGATTAAAAACTCATACTATTTCCATTTTTCTTTATATACTCATAATTTAGCACATTGTTTAGTATATTATCTCTATTCAAAAAAGGTTTATTGAATAATGAATGTATAAATCTAAAGAAGACATTGAAGATGAATGGGAAGTTAAATATTTTAACTTTAAAAAGAAGGTTCAAACATGAGATAAAGAAAAAAACTCTGCACAGATGACTGGTTTTTTTTTTTGTTTTTCTAAATAGTCATTATTACAGAACATGGCAATTGTAGTACTAAAGATATTAACTATCATAAACGCTATTGAAGGAAAAGTTTCCTGGTTGTGTTATAGAAATCTAATAATTACACATACTTTTAGAGGTATAAAAAAATCACTTCTTTGTAATTTCCTGTAAAGCTGTATTTCTGAAGCTTATTAAATTGCAGATTCTGATTTAGTAGGTCTGGAATGGGATCTCATATTCTATACTTTTAAAGAGCATGCAGGTAGTTTCCATGCTGCTGATCCAAGGATCACATTTTTGAGTAGCAAGAAAGCCATCATGATGAGCCGGATTTACATGAATGTTTCCAATGTCCAAACCTTTTTAGCTTCTTTGCATTCTGAACTAGAAAGTAGAAAGCAACTACAAAATCAATGCAATGCAATGTTCAATTAGTCTAATCAGTTTCTCAGTTTCATTTTATTCATCTGAAATTATAATCTCAATCTCTATTTACTTTACACCAGCATTCTCTAACAGACATTTTAAATTTTCATCATTAAAGCGTAAACTAACTCATGCTCAAGGCCCAACAATTAATGTACAAATCAATAACCATAACCTTCATTTGTATAATGCTTTACAGCTTACAAATAACTTTCAGGTACATTGTTGTGTTTAGTACCCACGGCAATCCAAGATGTAGCCAAGAATCATTAACCTTATGCTATAGAAGAAAAAGTTGATGAAGACAACGTTAACTGTGATAATAATCAGCAATATGTTTAAATTTATAACTTTAAATTTATAAATTGCTTTAATATGCATAATTTGATTTGCATAATGATCCTCAAAAGCAGATAAATATCTGTGCTTGGTTATTGATCATATGCAACTGGACTGCCCCAAAACATTTTTTATATCAGTTTTCTTGCATATCTTCCTATTTAACTAGGTTTAAAGAATCTAGACTATGAAATCAGAAAATGTAGACTTGAATTCTTGCTCTGTTACTCAATCCCTGTAAAACTTTGTGCAAGTAGCCACACTGAGGCTCAGTGATTTTATCTACAAATTGGAAGACTAATAACTTCCGTTAAAGGAAGCCACATTCCTCTGCCCAGGTTTTCAAAAAGGCGACAGCTACTCCATGACCTAGGAAGGAAGAGTTTTGGAGCAACACTTTCGGACTATCTGTCTTTACATTCCTAGAGCATACTTCCTTGCTGGAAATAAATATTGACTTATCTAATTGGGGAGATGGGAAAGAGTCTGACATCATTGATCACACCTTTCTATTGAGAAGGGTTAAGTTACTAAACTGATGGTTTCCATCTGGTATTCATGATATCCTGATTCAAGTACAAAACTAAAGTTTTCTTCAGCATGCATTAATACTCCCGTTCAAGGATGAGGGTTTTCTTCTTAAAGCAGGTGTGCAGTGTCAAGTGATTCAGAATCTAGATTCTGGAGGTTCTTTGAACACAAAGTTATACGAAAGACTGAGATTCTTTCATGTAGTTGACTAAGTGTCTTCTCCAAATACTTTACCTGCAAATGGGCACCATGGTCTAAATTCAGGAGGAAAAGTATTAGACCAGGAGGTTAATTTGTAATGGCATTATCCAGTCCCACTTTCCAACTAAAAAGTTGACATTTTAATCCTTCTCAGATAACTGTACCTGCTTCTGAATTGGTTTAATGCTTGGAAAGTAGAGCGTAATGAATTACCTTTCAGAAAAAAATTCAAGACCAGCTTTGAAGGGCTCTTATGGGAACTAAAGATTTATTGCATTGCATAGTTTGTAACACCAATTAGTAGAGCTACCACTGTTAATACTGCATCTTAACTGGCTTATTGAAATGGAAATAATAAATTTACATGTTATATAAATAAGTGAAAAGGGATGAAATAAACTGAGCCTATATGATGCATCAGCAGTTATAAAGATGTAAGTACCAATTATTAATTTTAGCTTAACAAATCAAATTAACAGATCCTATTCTTGAATATGGTTGTCCCCACTTATCCATGGGTAATACCTTCCAAGATATAACCCCTACCCCTGCCATGAATACCTGAAACAGCATATACCACTGAACCCCATATATGCCATATTTTCTTCTATGCATTGTAATAATAAACATAATGAAGCTCCATTTATAAGTAGGAATGGTAAAAGATTAACAATAACTATTAATAAAATAGAAAAAAATTATAACAATGCACTGTGATACAAGTTACATAAATGTGGCCTCTCTCTTGCTCTCAAAACTAGCTTTACTTGTGTTGTACTCATTTTCCTTGTGATGATGTGAGATGATACCATAGGGCAATGAGTTGAAGTGAGATGAATAAACTAGGCATTGTAATGTAACATTAGGCTACGACTGACCTTCTGTATTCTTGAATACCTGCAATCATTCTTTACTTGCAATAAATGGCTTGGTATCACTGTTTCAGGGGATCCTTTACTGAGGTCTTTGTATAAGGTGAATGCTTTATGACACAATACATTGCTGTCAATTGGAGCATACTTTCTGTTTACCTCATACATTTACAATTTTAATGCCTTTTCTATCTTAACTAATCACTTACCATGCATTGTGGCTGTAACTTTGCAGTTTGAGGTACGACAGCAAAACTAGCACAAGTTTCTTTCTCTTCACAATTTTACAGATAAAAGATTCATTCTTATCATAAATCTTAGCAATCTCAGCAAAAAAATTTTTTTATTAAGAATTCTTATCTTTTTATTTAAAGGAAGCATTTTATGGCTTCTCTTTGGCATATCTAAATTGCCAGCACTACCACTTTTGTGTCTTGGTGCTATTGAGTAAAATAAAGGTTACTTGAACACAAGCACAGTGATACTTGACAATCCATCTAACAACTGAAAAGGCTGCTAAGTGACTGATGGGTGGGGAGCATATAGAGTGTGGATACACTGGCTTCAGGATGAGTCATGTCCTGGGCAGGACAGTAAAGGATGGTACAAGATTTCATCATGCTACTCAGAATGGTACACAACTTAAAATTTATGAATTATTTCTGGAATTTTCCACTTAATATTGTTTGATTGTGATTGACCCATGTTAGCCATGAAAGGCAAAACTGCAGATATGGAGGAGCTACTTTATCATCTATAGCTCTGTTTAACAGTTGAAAGTGTAGAATCTCAAGCAGGTGATTTGGCGAAGGAAATATACTTGATTAGTCTCAAGACTAAGGCTTGAATAAATGATTTTTTATTTGTATGCATGCTATTTTTATTATGTTTAATTGTCTCTTATTTCAATTGTATCATTGATATAAAATATATCAATGTATCTGTAAAACATAACCAGATTATAATCCACAAAACAAAAAAGTATATATACATCTCAGTTATATGCTTTGAGGTCTCACAATTAACGAAATATCATCTGTAGGCACCCATAAATTTTTCCTTTATTACTTATATAATTTTTAAAAATTTCTCCTATCTTACAAATTGCTCACAATCAAACTTTACTATTACTACAGTAATTATTATCTATATTTACATTTACAGATTTTGCTTTGAGTCAAAGATTTCAACAGGAAAAATAGCAGTAATTGTTATAACATAGGCTCAGGCCCAGAAAATTAAATTTCTTATAATATATCTCCTGATATGAGAGCCATTTGCTTTCCAGGAAATAAAAGATGGGAATGACATTGGGCCATTAGCACTGACGAATGTCTGGATAAGCACCCAAATATCCACCATGACGAGACTGGTTGAGTCACATTAAGACAAGAAACATTCTACTGAATCCGAAATACCATAGTTGTTACCCAATTTTTAAAAATCATGTTGTTCTGCCGGGCGCGGTGGCTCAAGCCTGTAATCCCAGCACTTTGGGAGGCCGAGGCGGATGGACCACGAGGTCAAGAGATCGAGACCATCCTTGTCAACATGGTGAAACCCCATCTCTACTAAAAATACAAAACATTAGCTGGGCATGGTGGCACGTGCCTGTAATCCCAGCTACTCAGGAGGTTGGGGCAGGAGAATTGCCTGAAACCAGGAGGCGGAGGTTGCAGTGAGCCGAGATCACGCCATTGCACTCCAGCCTGGGTAACAAGAGTGAAACTCCATCTCAAAAAAAAAAAAAAAAAAAAAAAAAATCATGTTGTTAATTAAAAAATAAACACAAGGAAAAAATATCCAAACATCTTTCTTTACAAAGGTTTTGATTGACAAAAAAAGGATAAAGGAATGTTGAAAATGACCAAAAGATTCATGAAAATATAATTTAGAATAAGAAGTACCCAAAACATATTAGATACATATACCAAGTTTACATACTACCTTTAATTTCATTTGAGAGGGCTTATGGATAAAGGTGTAATGACTGCTAATATTAACACGAAATATAGATTTTCCACATCTTCCCAAGTTGAGTACAGTCTCAATAAATACTCAGGATTTAGAGGCTCTGCTAAATTTTCAATACACCTATTTGAGTGAATCCTGAAACTGAATGGAGGGGAAGGGGAGAAACAATCTATTCTCACATAATACAATTATGATTATATGTTTGAAAACACTTTACAAAAGTGCTTTATAATTAGGTTAATAAACTTCCCATTTAACACCTCATTTTAATCAATTTAATAACTGTATATTAAGTATTTACAGAATAAACAAAGATGAGCATGATACTATGTTGAGCCTCAAGGGCATTCACATTTTTAAAATTAGAGTTGAACCCCATAGCAATTATCTAAACTCCAAATAATGATTGCATAATAGAGGTACATAGCAAATATAATGGTATCAACCAGGAGTCGGCCTGAAGAAGAGGGCATATCATGGAAGGAAAGTCAGAGAGATCAATTAAGAGCTACACAATTAGGAAAACACAGTTCTCAAATGCTCAACTTTCTTTTTCTGGCTTATCCATTGAATCACACAGTCTCTTTCTCCAAAAAAGCTCAAATCACAAAATTCAGTGATATGACCTAAATCTGAGTCAGGGGTTGGAGTGTTTTCTGGTGCATCTAACGCACAGTGTGTCACACCGGCAGACAGTATTCGATACGTGGCTCTTGTTGATAACAACATAACTATAGGTTATTTGCACTTTCAGTGTATATAATCACAGCTTACTGATTATCAAAAGATGGTTAGGTGAAAGTTTATAGTCATTTACATAAAAGGTAGCACATAGATAAGAAAGAGAAGAGAATCTGTTAATCATATGGATGACCAAGGAAATAGAGCAGAAAACATGAATGTCATGAAAGGCACAAAGTAAGGTAACCTGCTAGCTTCTGTGCAAGCAGTTTCATTAAAACATGCCAGGTCTGGAAAATAGTGAGGAAATTGTCATTTTTATGGTACAGAGAACATATTCTCAAGTCTTATGAAATAGTGTGAATATAGTGGGCTTCAATGGAAAAATTTATTACTTATCTTGTCATTTGCCTTCTGTGTAAAGTAAGAGAAAAATCCTCTCCTTTAAAAAAAGAAATAGAAAAGAAATAAAGGAAGAAATTCTCATTTCCCATGATATAACTTCATTTACTCAATAGAATATAATGCAGACATGAGAAATGCTATAAATTTCCCATATTTTCCTCTTCAGGATAAAAATTATATCATTTTAGAAGTCAATGTCGGAAATGTTATTTTAAAATCATGTGGTAAATTCAGGGGGGAAATGGCTCTAAGAAGATATTAAACATAAGTAGTAAGAGTTTTAAAATAAAGAATGTTAATTCAAGACAATAGTGATTTTGCATTTTCATGATGTTTTATAGTATGCAAAACAGATCACATTATTTGAGGTAAGGTGAATAGGCATTATCTAATTTTACAAAAGAGAAATGAGAGGAAGAAATTTAAATGTATGGAATGCTTTCTAATTCTGGTAATTTTCCTAAAAGAAAAAGTTGAGGAGCTGTAGAAATTAAGTTAAAACAATGTTTGATCAAAAAGCTGCCAAAGAAGCCAGTACGCCAGGCTCACTGAGGAAAGGAAATCAGGTTGAGATTAATCTAACATTTGGTGCTGCTGCTTTTACCTCATGGCGTTTGCTGATTGGTGATTGGCATAAGACCAAGAGGCTAAAAGATTGAGTAGAGATTTTAGGATGAAAGCCTGAAAATCTGAGTCAAATTTTTAAGTCTTAAAGAGATGTAGGAGTGAAAATTAAAGTATGGAACTTCCAATACAGCCAAGATTAGAGGCCAAGACACGGAGCAGAAAGGAACATTGACGTAAATCCAAAATTCTGTGTCTATTAAGATGAGAAGATCTTTCCACAATCTCACAGAGCATGGAACACAAAAATTGAAGTCCAGAGCCAACCAAGTAAGTGTATCCCTGAAATATACTTTAGAGTTTAAGTTAGATTCCTGAGAGGAAGGCGGCATCAATCAGAACCTCACAATGTTTGTAGAATTTTCATACACATCTCCTGGCCCTCAGTAAAATTATCAGACTTCTCCAGTTGGCTGACAAGAGATATTGGTGACAAATCCTCCTCAGAAGAAATAACCAAAATTACAGGTAAATAATCATAGCTCAAATGGAGTGTTAAGAAGAGAGTAGTGTAGTGTATATGAGAGTTCACTGGAAGAATCTACCACACACACACACGTGCGCGCACGCACACACACACACACACACACACACACACACAAATAAGCAGGGAGAGATCACACTCAGAGACTTAGTAATCAATGCGAAGGGTAGGTGAAAGTGCTCTTGGCCTCACTTGCCCTTACAGCAAACTGCTGGTATCCAAACTTAAGGAGAGTTTCTTTGTCCTCACAAGCACAGATACTGGAGGGGGCTGTAGTTTGGAAATTCGGAGACTTCCTGAAGGCATTACCTTGCTTGCACAGGTTCTCCATTTTCCCAGGAAATGAGCTGTAGTAGTGAGTGCCATACTGGGTGCTTGTCCATGGTGGGAGTTTGTTCACTCAGTGTCCCTCAATCCTTGTATCTTCATGTCACTAGATCTCTTGCAGATATTCCCCAGCGCCAGCCTGGATTGTGGCATCCCTACAGGGCATCTAGACCCAGGGGAGCAGCAAGAGTCACAGTAGTCTGGCACTCAGGGACTGTCACTCCTAGGGGAAGGAGAATTACACCACATCAGGGGAGCACCTCGTGGGACAAAAGAAACCAGAATGCAGATCTTGAGTCCCAACTCTTCGTTTGTTTAAAGTTTCTTTAAAGACAAAAACCACATGATTATCTCAATTAATGCAGAGAAGGCCTTTGACAAAATTCAGCAGCCCTTTATGCTAAAAACACTCAATAAGCTAGGTATCGATGGAATGTATCTCAAAATAATAAAAGCTATTTATGACAAACCAACAGCCAATATCATACTGAATGGGCAAAAACTGGAAGCATTCCCCTTGAAATGTGGCACCAGACAAGGATGCCTGCTCTCACCACTGCTATTCAATATCGTATTAGAAGTTCTAGCCAGAGCAGTCAGACAAGAAAAAGAAATAAAGGGCATTCAAATAGGAAAGGAGGAAGTCAAATTGTCTCTATTTGCAGATGACATGATTGTATATCTAGAAGACCCCATCGTCTCAGCCCCAAACCTCCTGAAACTGATAAGCAAGTTCAGCAAAGTCTCAGGATACAAAATCAATGTGCAAAAATCACATGCATTCCTATACACCAATAACAGACTTAAAGAGAGCCAAATCAAGAACAAACTTCCATTCACAATTGCCACAAAGAGAATAAAATACCTAGGAATACAACTAACAAGGAATGTAAAGGACCTCTTCAAGGAGAACTACAAGCCACTGCTCAATGAAATAAGAGAGGACACAAACAGATGGAGAAACATTCCATGTTCATGGTTAGGAAGAATCAATATCGTGAAAATGGCCATACTGCCCAAAGTAATTTACAGATTCAATGCTATCCCCATCAAGCTACCAATGACCTTCTTTGCAGAACTGGAAAAAACCACCTTAAACTTCATATGGAACCAAAAGAGAGCCCACATAGCCAAGTCAATTCTAAGCAAAAAGAACAAAGCGGGGGGCATCACACTACCAGACTTCAAACTGTACTACAAGGCTACAGTAATCAAAACAGCATGGTACTGGTACCAAAACAGAGATATAGACCAATGGAACAGAACAGAGGTATCGGAGGCAGCACAACGTATCTACAACCACCTGATCTTTGACAAACCAGACACAAACAAGCAATGGGGAAAGGATTCCCTGTTCAATAAATGGTGTTGGGAAAGCTGGCTAGCCATGTGCAGAAAGCAGAAACTGGACCCCTTCCTGACACCTTACACTAAAATTAACTCCAGATGGATTAAAGACTTAAACATAAGACCTAACACCATAAAAACCCTAGAAGAAAATCTAGGCAAAACCATTGAGGACGTAGGTGTAGGCAAGGACTTCATGACTAAAACACCAAAAGCATTGACAACAAAAGCCAAAATAGGCAAATGGGACCTAATCAAACTCCACAGCTTCTGCACAGCAAAAGAAACAATCATTAGAGTGAATTGGCAACCAACAGATTGGGAAAAAATTTTTGCAGTTTACCCATCTGACAAAGGGCTGATATCTAAAATTTACAAAGAACTAAAACAGATTTACAAGAAAAAAACTGACAAGCCCATTCAAAAGTGGGCAAAGGATATGAACAGACACTTTACAAAAGAAGACATACGTGAGGCCAACAAACATATGAAAAAATGCTCATCATCACTGGTCATCAGAGAAATGCAAATCAAAACTACATTGAGATACCATCTCACGCCAGTTAGAATGGCGATCATTAAAAAATCTGGAGACAACAGATGCTGGAGAGGATGTGGAGAAATAGGAACACTTTTACACTGTTGGTGGGAGTGTAAATGAGTTCAACCATTGTGGAAGACAGTGTGGCGATTCCTCAAGGACATAGAAATAGAAATTCCATTTGACCCAGCAATCCCATTACTGGGTATATATCCAAAAGATTACAAATCCTTCTACTATAAGGACACGTGCACACGAATGTTCATTGCAGCACTGTTTACAATAGCAAAGACCTGGAACCAACCCAAATGCCCATCGACGATAGACTGGATAGGGAAAATGTGGCACGTATACACCATGGAATATTATGCAGCCATCAAAAACGATGAGTTTGGGTCCTTTGTAGGGACATGGATGAACCTGGAAACCATCATTCTCAGCAAACTGACAGAAGAGCAGAAGATCAAACACCGCATGTTCTCACTCATAGGCGGGTATTGAACAATGAGAACACATGGACACAGGGAGGGGAGCACTACACACTGGGGTCAGTTGGGGGGAAATAGGGGAGGGACGGTGGGGGGTGGGAAGCTGGGGAGAGATAGCAAGGGGAGAGATGCCAGATGTAGGTGATGGGGAGGAAGGCAGCAAATCACACTGCCACGTGTGTTCCTATGCAACGATTTTGCAAGTTCTTCACATGTACCCCAAAACCTAAAATGCAATAAAATAAAAAAATGGGAAAAAAAAAAAAGAAAAGAAAAAAAAATAAAGTTTCTTTCAGTGGAGGCACAGGTGCAGTGCTGGGCTCAGTGAGAAAAGATTGAGTTTCTACCCCAGTGCACATGAAGAGACTTTGAAAAGTGTACTCCTTCTCCTCCTTGCCCACCATTGCAGACACAGGTGTGGCTTTTTCCACGGGAGCTTGGTGCAGATGCACCTGTAGACCACCTTTCTGGAAACTTCCAGGGTAACTGTATCCCCACAGGCAAAGTGCTCTCCAGACTCAGGTTCAGGCTCTTATGAGTCCCAATGCCTCTCGACATGGAATGTCAGCACTTCTGCAGAGGGAAAGAGGTGCCTATCTGATCTGAATAGCCAGAACATTGGGACAGGAGCATGACACAGAGGTGGATTGCTTTTCTACTGGCCTAGAAAGGGAGCTGATCTGGCTCCCTCCCTTCCCCCTGAAAAGATCACAGGGCATTTCACCATAAATATCATTTGTATAAATATATTTAGGAACAAAACAGAAAATGAAGTTTAACAAATGATAGCATCAAAGAAACATTGAATACTGAATAAATCTAAAAATGATGTAAATTATACAGACAGCTGTCAATTATTAAGAAAATTAAAAATCCAATTTAAAAAGTAAATAAGTAGTAGAATATATACAAAATAGATGAATTATAAAACTCAGCTTTGTAAAGATGTTAATATCATCAGATGGATAACCATTTCTTCAAATGGATCAACCATCTGTCAAGGTTGAGACCTCTGTCCACCACTGGGGTATTGCATATACCTACCTGCTTCTGCTGCAACTGGTTTTTACCCATGGACACTTCCTACTGTCCTGAAAGCTGAACTGTTCAACTTGGTGAAAAAAATGCTGGGGAAAAAGTTAAAAAGTGCACACCACTGTAGAATGAGATATAATTTGGATGTGTGTCCCTACTCAAATCTCTTGTTGAAATGTAATCCCCAATGTTGGAGGCGGGGCCTGGTGGGAGGTGTTTGCGTGAATGGCTTGGCCCATCCCCTTGCTGATAAGTGAACCTTTGCTTTGAGCTCACATGAGATCTGGTTATTTTAATGTGTGTGGCGTCCCCTCCCCAACTCTCACTCCTACTTTTATGATGTCAAGTACCTATTCCTGCTTTGCTTTCCAACATGAGGAAAAGCTCTCTGAGGCCTCCCCAGAAGCCAAGCAGATGCCACTGCTATGCCTCCTGTACAGCCTACAGAACCATGAGCCAATTAAGCCTCTTTCCATTAGAAACTACCCAGCCTCAGGTATTTCTTTATAGCAACGTAAGAACAGCCTGATACAGACTAACGACACCTCTGCTATCTTGGCCCCACAGGAAAACAGTGAACCTACCCACACACCAACACATTACTACTACAACCAGCACCTCAGAAAGCCATTGCACAAATATTTTATATAACCAAGGAATTCATACAAAGACTTTGCTACTGAAAGCACTCAGAGCCTAAGGTAGGTGACCATAAACTAAACACATTAATGTCACATGTTCAAGGGAAAAAATATTCTTTTGAAAACTCAGTAAAATCAAAAATAAATTTAATAATATGAAGAAAATCTACCCAAGTGAGGGTTAAACAGAAAAGTAATTCTGGTCAAATTAAAAAACAGTTCTACAACACCCACAAAAGATCACACTAACTCTCCAATAGTGGATCTAAACCAAAATGAAATCTTTGAAACACCGGAGAAACTGTCTTAAAATTTGATTATAAAGTTGTTCAATGAGATCCAAGAGAAAGTTGAAAATCAACATAAAGAGATTAAAAAACAATTCAAGATAAAAATAAAATGTTCTAAAAGGACAGATATTTTAAAGAAAAATCAATCAGAACTTATGGAAATGAAAGACACACTTAGGGAATTTTAAAATGCAGTGTGAAGTTTTAACAATAGACTAGACCAAGTAGAAAAAGGAATTTCAGAGCTTTAAGACAAGGCTTTTGAATGAACCAAATTAGACAAAAATAAAGAGAAAAGAATTAAAAGAAATGAATAAAGTCTTCAAGAAATAAGGGATTATCTAAAACATCTAAATCTAAGAATCATAAATGTTCCTGAGGAAAAAGAAAAAGCAAAAAGTTTGCAAAACCTATTTGAGGAAATAATTGAGGAAAGCTGCCTTTGTCTTGTTAGAGATTTGACATCCTGATATGAGAAGCTAAAAAACTCCTGGGAGATTCATTGCAAAAAGGACATAACTAAGACATAAAATCATCAGGCTATCTAAACTCAATGTGAAGAAAACAATTTTAAGAGGCCTGAGAACAAAGATTCAGAAAATATATAAAGGAAAATCTATCAAACTAATAGCAGACTTCTTAGCAAAAACCTTACAACATTGAAGGGATTGAGGTCCTTTGTTTAGCCATCTTAAATTGTCATGCTAGAATTTTGTATCCAGAAAAATGAAGTTTCATAAATGAAGAAATAAAGTCTTTCCCAGACAAGCAAATGCTAAGGGAATTTGTCATCTCTAGATCCCTACAAGAAATCCTAAAAGGAATTTTAAATCTTGAAAGGAAAGGTTGATACGCACCAGAATAAAACCACTTGAAAGCATAAAACACACAAGGCTCATAAAATCGTAACACAATGGAGAAAACAAAGTGATTACATAAAAAAATCAATATGATGACAAAACAGCACCTCATATGTCAATATTAACATTGACTGTAAATGGTCTAAATGCCACACTTAAAAGATGTAGATTGGCAGAAATGATCGAAGAGACACAGACCAAATACCTGCTTATCTGCAAGAGACATATCTCACATTTAAAGATTCTTATAGATTCAAGATAAAGGAATGGAAAAAATATTCCATGCAAATGATATCCCCTTTATCATTTTTTATTGTGTCTTTGTGTCTTTGATTATTGTCTTCTTTATTAGTCTAGTTTAATATATTGCTTTTGGTATTTTTTGATATTAGAATTAGTGAAACTTGGGATTAATTACTCTAGAGAAGAGAAAAACAAACTAAAAAGGATAAAACCAAAGAGTCAAATCAAAGGAATGATTAATGTATGAATTATGCTGAGGCACACAAGGAACATATGAAAAGTAAAATTGATAGTTAATTCTTTAGTAAACAAATTGGCACAAAAATATTTTAGCATGGTTTCAGAATATTCACATTCAAAATTTTACGTGATCTTATATAGTACCTTTCCCTTCTACTTTTTGCTTATAAATAAAAATATTGTTACAAAATTATTTTGAGATTATAAAATACTTTGATTCTGCCAGTGACGAATGTGGAATTCATACATGTATTTTAGTTTGCAATATCTTGAAATAGAAAATAAAAGATCTGAGACTCTGAATAACCTTCGAATAGTAGAATTTATTGGATCTGGCCCATATTCTTCTTACCACCTTATCTCATCACTTCTTGCATATATTACTACAATTGTCTCCTAATTTGTTTGTCTACCTACAATCTTCACACCTCTTGCAGAATCACCCTGCATATGTTTGCCAGAATAATCTTTATTTCAGTGTGAATCATTTTATTTTTCTGCTCAAAATAAATTAATAAATACAATATTCCTTTGTGGTTTAGGAAAACATGTTTTTGTCAATTCCCCATGAAGCCCCTTGGTTTCTAAATCAAAGCTATGGCTAAAATTAATAACAGTTAACATTTATTTACTGCTTATTCTATGTCAGGTGCTATGCCATGGCAAAGCTGCTGTCATCCTGGGTTCTTGAATGATTACATGGCACAGAGCTTGCCTACTACCTTGTTATATGAACAAGAAATATACTTCTATTTTATTTCAGCCATTACATTTTTGTATCTATTCATTACAGCAGTTTGGCATATCCTAAGACAAGTAGGTATCATTTCTTATTCCATTTGTTACAGGTGTGGAAATGAAGACTTGGGATACTTGCTCAATGTTTCACAGCTTGTAAGTGGTAGAATTGAGATGGAGTTGTCATTGTCTAAGTCTAGATGAATTGTTCTTAACCATCAGATCACAATGTCCCACAGTTATAAGGCTCCATGAAGGGTTCACGTTCTTGTGTAATATATATGGGTCTACATTATTTAATCCTAAATTCATATATATAATTCCTTAGCATTTTTATATTCCTGGATCTTTGCCTTTAGTATTTTCCACCTTGGAATACCCTGTCATTGAAATCCTTTCAGGTTCCCAAGGATCTGCTCATATGTCACTGCTTAATGATTGATCTGACCCCCTAGCTAAAATGATCTCATCCTCCCATACTGTACTTTTTATAACTTTCTTAGACTACATGATAATGTCTTGCTCAATGATTTACCTCAAATTATCATCTCCTTATTCAATTTTGAAGGCTTATTTTTAGCCTTGTAAAAGGTGCTCCTGTGTCATCTCCATAACCATTTCTCCTTTTTAAATTCAGATGTACAATTTTGTTCAAGGGTCAAAGTGTCCAGGCCTAAAAGAAAGATAGTAAAGGCATGATTGTCTTCCAAATCTATTACACTTATCCTTTGCCCCATTTTCAGATACTTTTCCACCTTTCCTGCAGCTAAGAATTGCCAAGTGACAGGGTCTAACTAATGAAACAAAGGATAATCTGCTAAGAAAGCAGAATTTTTTTCAAGGAAGATATTTCTTCTGATATGAGAGAGACAGAGAAAGTAAAAAAAGAGAAATCAAAGAATAATAATCTGCTTCCTCCTTCCTGATTTGGGGACAGACAAATGAGGATTTGATATTTATAGCTATAGAAGTCTTCCAAAAACCTAAGAGGGCCAGGCTAAGAACAAAAAGCCATGATTCTGGGAAACATAGTACAGCTATATAAAAAGAGCCTAATCTTTTATATCATCTTTGAGCTCCTATATCAACTTTTCGACTGCCCATCTACCCTTAGTATGTGAAATAACTGAGTATCTTTATGAGCTAAGCTTAGCCATGTATTAAAGCTAAAATCATTCCTGAAACAGAATCACACCTGAAACAGTGCCTGAGTATGGTTACCAGGACTATTCACAAGTATTCCACTTCCCCTCCTTCGATATTCATATTCAAATTATATTTCCTCACCCACTTTGCAGTTAGGCTCATGGCCATGTAGCTTGTATTAGTTGACAATACATGAGCAGCCGCGATATGGGGCACCTCTGGGTGGGAGCTTTAAGAACATATACAACTTACTGTAAGTATCCTTTCTCCTGGCACAGTGATCACGGTGCATAAAATCAAGTCTCAGCCTGGATTCTCAAAGAACTATGATGAGCAGAGCTCCCAGACTGACACATGTTGGATGTATAAATAAGCAACAAATGAGCCCTTGGTTTATTAAGCCACTGTGATTTTGTAGTTGTTTTATGTGTAGCACAATTTAGCCTGTCTTTACTTACCCTGACAGAATCGATAGTTACAGGCTGGTGACACATACTTCCTTTCTCCAGGATCTACTACATTGATTCCATGAAAACATATTAAGTTTGAGAAGTATTGAAACAAAAAAACAATAAGCACAGTTTAAAAACAAAATTTAGAAGAACATTCTTTGTGCATGTAAATATGTATTAGCAGCAACTCCATTTTTACTATAAGAAAAGTAGAGAACTAATACTTATTAAATGCCTATTTTCCAGAAGACAATAAATAAAATATTAAAGAACATAAAGAATAATGTTAGCAACATAGAAAATGATTGTAGTTTCATTTAAATAAATCTTTAAGCAAGATATTTTAAGAGAAAATGCATGTGTCAGTTCCCAGAAATATTATAAAATGCTAAGTATTATTTAACAAAGAATACTTGTCTTTCTTATGGCTGTGGAATGCTGCTAATCAAGGTTTTAGCCTTGATATAATTAGCTATGATACTAACAAAAGTTAAACCAAAAGAAAAAAAAAAACAAAAACTCATGTCCTCATGTTATAATAATTACTAACCCCAAAGAATTTAAATTTAGAATTTAACACTGTAAAAAAAAAAAGACTAAGCTTCAAAATCAAAAGGTCTAATTTTACGCTAAACTGTATTAGCATGTATACGTATTAGAAAAACTTTTGGAATTTTATTAGGACAACATCTTTGGAATTAAATAACACCAAATTTTTAAATAAACCAATATAAAACATTACAACTCAGTTATAGTAGTTAATTTATCTGTTCACTTGGCTGGGCAGCAGTACTCAGATATTTGGTCAAACACCAGTCTAGACGTAGATGGGAAGATATTTTTAAAATGTCATCCAATTTAAGTCAGTAGACTTGGAGATTATCCTACATAATGTGGGTGGGCCTCATCCAAGCAGTTGAAGGCCTTAAGAGAAAAAGTCTGAAGTCCCCGCAGGGGAAGAAGGGATTCAGTCTCCAGATTGCCTTTAGACTAGAGGCTGACATCAACAGGTCTCCAAACTGCCAACCTGCACTGCAGATTTTGTACTTTCCAGCTCCCATAATCATGTAAACCAATTAATAATCAGTATCATTATTGCTCTCTATGTGTATACATCTATATACACAGAAATATATGCACACAATGAATATATATTCACACAATATCTCCACATACAAATACACACAGACACACATGCACACACACACATACACATATTTTATTGGTTGTATGTATTTGGTTCTGTTTCTCTGGAGATTCTGGACCAATATACCAGGTATTTTAAATTTGTCATCATATGGGTTCGAAAGTCCTAGGGGTTAAAAATTATGTCAGCCACAATTTGGAGCTATGTAATATAGAAACTTAGTAACATATATAGCTCACAGAGTGTAAATTAGCCCTGTTTCTGAAATACCAGTGTCATAAGGGTGTCAGGTTCTAAGGTTTATAGATACATAAAGACATCCACAACCAGAATTCTTCAGCATGTAAAACACTGTATAAAATCTTTCATCAGGCTCCTAGATCATGCTACCAAATTTTATGACTAAGGTATCACTTACAAATCTGTTATGGGTAATTTATAAGCACTAAACCAAAAGTTGAAAGAAATGAATAAAAGAGACATCATGACATATTAAAGCCTGCACATTCTCTTCACAGCAGAGAAAGCATCAAACTGAAAAGACTGCTGTTACACAATAGATTAGTTCCTGGAGTGACATTACTAAAATATGTTATTTTTAACATTACTATCATTTAGAAATCACATTGTTATGTGCCTGGACATATAAAAAGCATTTTTCCAGGATCGGTGACAGTGATAGGAGAGACAAATTTTAATAGAAGTGCATGTTCAAAGTCAATCATTTCCTCTGATACTCTGTAGACTAGTTTCAGGATAAATGTCACTTTTGTTAAGTTTGGCATTCTAGTGGAAAGAACAAACGCTTTCAAATCAGAGTACTGAGTGTTTCTCTATTTAAACCACGCAAGACCACTGCACTTCTCCGTTCCTCAATTTCTTCACCTAAGAAATAAGAGAAGTATTTTTCCTTAAAGTACTAGAGTAATTAGTTAATATGCAAGAAAGCAAAACCCATGAAAGATGTAGATATTGAGCAGAGTGTTGAATAAAATCCCAGATGACATCAATTATAGAAAAGCATCAAGTATTGATAAGTATAAAATCCTATACTTCTTTAAGTATTGTATTTTTCACACAACATTTAAACTTATCTTAGAGACAATAAACAAATTATAACAGAAAATATACGCTGGGCACAGTGGCTCATGCTTGTTTTCCCAGCGCTTTGAGAGACTGAAGTGGGCAGATTACTTTAGGTCAGGAGTTCAAGACCAGGCTGGCCAACATGGTGAAATCCCATCTCTACAAAAATACAAAAATTAGCCGGGCATGGTAGTGCATGCCTATAATCCCAGCTGCTCAGAAGGCTGAGGCAGGATAATCACTTGAAATCAGGAGGCAGAGGTTGCAGTGAGCTGAGATCATGCCACTGCATTCCAGTCTGGGCAACAGAGCAAGACTCCGTCTCAAAGAAAAAAAAAAGAAAACATAGTCAAGTCATATCATACAGAAAATAGTTTTGAGTCTTGAATGAAAATAGTTTTGAATGCCATGGTACAAAGTAAAGGCAAACTATATGTATGGACTTAGTAACTGGAATTTGAGAAATTATTGAATTGTCAAAGCAATTATTTTTCTAGCCGAAATTGACAACACATACTGACTAGGGGGTCCATGTTATAAAACAGTTATGTGGGGAAATATCAGAGCAAAAGAAAGATACCCTAAGAACAAAGAAGCTCATGCCCTCCTAGAACAACAAAGGAAATACTGAGCTTCAGAATATATGGTATGGAAATCAGAAATGTTCTGGTCTTTATTGGTTACTTCTGCATGCTCTGCAGAGGAGGTTATTTGTGCTTCAACAGTAGACTTCATCTGGGTACCATCTTTGATTCAAAATTTCTTAGAGAATTTAGCCAAATAAATGGAATATAATTTAGAAAATTGCCACAGAAAGTATCAACACACTGGGTCATATAGATAATAGTTTATTTTAAGAAGAGGAGAAAAATACATGCAAGCTCTAATTGTGCCTGGAAGTAAACCAATAACACAACCATTGAGTCATCTGTTTATCTTATGGTTCATCACCAACCTATACTGACAAGGATATTTGAAAATTGGATCCATTTCAGAGAGAATGGCAGAAGGAATTAAGGCTCAAGGTAAAATATGCCTTGCTAAGCAGGAAACTGTTAATGAACAAGGCAAGCAAAAAAGGCAGTTATTAAAAGAATGGAGACTTTGAGACATGGGTGAGAGCTTTACCAAATAAGACTCCAAAAAGAATAGATGTTTTTTCTTTAAGTCTGTTCATAAACACAGACAAGAAAATGAGGATGTTTGCTTTGAACATTTTACAGAGATAGGTTGAGAGCATGAGAGTTAATTGTCCCTCACACCCATGAGCCCCAACCATTTTAATAACATTAAGTAAGAAATACTAGCTTAGGAGACAATGCAGTGTCAATGGTAATAGCTTATCTTCGTTAAGAATGTATTATATACCAGGCACTCTGCAAAGCATTTCACATGCATTCTTTCAGTTAATTCTCAGCAACCTAGTACATACATCTTGTTATTATCCTTCCTCACAGGATTAGAGTCTGAGGGTAGTAAAGATCTCACAGCAAATTAGTGGTAGACATAGGACTCCACTGGTAGTTCTTTATTTTTTATGTTTTTAAATTCCAAATGCTATATTCTTAGTACTATGTAATCACTATATCACCTCTTGACACAAAAATTACACAATGGGCATGATGATATAAAGAGAGCTTTAATATTCGATTTTCTTTTTGTTGATGAAAATCTATCTTATAGTAAAGCAGAATGACATTTCTCTTACACCATTCAATAACTGCCTGGCAAACAATAGCCTGGGATATTATGTTCTATTCCTTCATGTCAATCACATGCATATTATCATACACCTTACAAATTGTGGATGTCTTCATCTAACGATTTTTCAAACCATGGGCATAAACCTGAGAGAATTAACTAGTACACTGATTACATGCTTTCACACGAACCACAAATATGTATGCATATACACATATTGGTGTTTGCCTATTATAATGGAACTGTTTCTTCCTAACCACTTTTCACACAGGCAGATAGAGGCCTGCTTCTCTCCATTGCTCCCGTCAATGATGATGCCCGAATGTCTTATTCTATACCTAAATTATTATTAAAAAGCACAGATACCAACATGTGAACTCAAGTTAAAAGGTTATAGAGCTCCACTCTGTCACCCCGCCGTAGTCATTATATTGTAAAGTATATTCGAGATTAAGAAAGCCTCCTGAAAAAATCAGTTCCTAGCTGTCGAAGCCTGCCTTTTGAGAACATTTATAAGCAAAATCTAAGACCTAGTAATAACTCACTAAAGCAAAAAGCCAACTTCCCAGTACAAATAAGATCACATAGAAGGAGAACAAAGAACCCTACTGTAACAAGACCAATCTCTTAGTCACAACAACTAAGGATTATGATGCAAAGAGAAAGAGGAAACTACTTGGATATCCTTGGTAACTTACACAGATAAATATGCACAGTAATCTCAGTATTGTTCTTATTACACACAGTGGTTCCAGTCATTCTCAACAAATCCTATATTCTTTACCTATGAACAGAAAGTTCATAGGTAAAGAATATTGTCACGCAGTGTTTAATCAGGCAGAAACTACTGTTACAGACTGGGCAAAATTTCTTTTACCACATGTCTTGCAAAAGGCAGTAGTCACCTGTGAGATAAAAATATATGTCAAGTGTTTTAAACCTGAATATCAGAAACTTTAATTTGATTTTTAAAAATCTGTAAACCTCATGAAATTACTGTATATGCAAAATTCATGTGTATATGAATATATTCTGTAAAGAAATTTTTGGCTTTCATCAGTTTCTCAGCAGTATCTGTAACCTCAGAAATGGTTAAGGACTATTACACTATAGTATTATACATAAGGAAAACATGTATGTAGCAGTTTAAAAGCTAACATCATAAAGCAATGTTCCTCTCACCTATCATCTGGGTTAAAGAAAAAATGTTAAAAAAAAAAAAAAGTATTCACTGGGAGAG
The DNA here is from genome assembly GCF_009761245.1 of Sapajus apella. NCBI lineage: Eukaryota > Metazoa > Chordata > Mammalia > Primates > Cebidae > Sapajus > Sapajus apella. The sequence continues at coordinate 28,635,738 of NW_022436950.1, forward strand.
AAAAAGCAAAAAATAAAAATAAAAAAGTTATATTCCAGGAATAATAGTCATAGAGAAATGATCCTTTTATTTTTGTACAATGTCTAAAGCCCAAATTACATTCTCAGATTTTCTGGATGCTATCTGAAAGGAAATAATTCACCTAAAACTTGGAGACAATAAACAAGCAGCAATGGTGGGTGTGGGTTTGTGGCAACATGTTTGTTTAAAAATGTATCAGGAATATTTTTCTTTCAGCATAAGGATGAACAGATTGTCATCTCAATTTTTATGGAAAAATAAAGAAGCAATAGCTGATTAAAGCACACATATAATAGAAAGGTCAAAGTATAAAGACCCATGGGCTCACTCCAAAATTCAAAAAATAAAATAAAATAAATAAAACAGAGATAAAGGAAGAAAAGAAGAACTGAGAAAAGGTTAGGCATTTACATTGCAGAGTTAATCTAAATATAATTAGGCCTAACTTGGCCTTTCTCCCAGAGTTCATAAACCTACTCCAGGAAGCTCTCTGGGGAGCAATCTGGTCAAATGTGTCTTCCTTTAATGACCCACTTAAATGGCCAGTCTTGTCCTACCTGCTCTCAATTTTCCTGTTTATGCCATCTACTATTTTTTTTTTTGAAAGTACTTGACCATTTGCCTGTGTCTAAGCTGTTTATTAGAACAACTTGAAACCAAAACAAAAAGAACCTTCACTAAAATGTCTATTCTGTGCATTTCAGTCCAGTTACACCTAATCTCCCATTTTATTTAATGTAACTATACACAGTTACATAAAACTCATATAACTCTGACACTTAACTCAGAGAGAAAAACTAGAAATGTGAGAAAATGCTATTTTAAAAATGTTTAACTAGAAAATCAAGTCATTAATAATAAGATTTTTTAAAATTAGTGAATCATTGCATAAAGAAAAAAATCTAAATCCAAGTCAGGCAGATCCAGGTTTAAATCCCAGCCTCAGACTCAGGGTTTCAACATTCACATGAAATAGCTTAGGAATTATCATTGTAATCCTTACAAAAAGACATAAGCAGCAGCAACAACAACAATAGAATGCACTGAAAATAAATGACTTTCCATGGATTCAGAGAGCTGAGGTCTCAGGGAAAACTTGAAATTTGGAGAGACAGGTCAGATCTGCTTACCTGGAGGAGAAGCTGCTAGAGCCATTGACTGTAGGACATTTAAAATGATCACTAGTAGAGGCTGAACGCAGACAATCTAGAAAGTGAGAAAATACTGGGGCCAAAAGTCTTCAGAGGGATCCCACATAGTAATGGGTTTTAACCTCCAGGGGCCTCAAAAAGTTTTCATGGTGAAGAGTCAAGAAATATTTTCGTACAGCTCTTGCAGGGGAAGGAAATGTAATCATTATGAAATAAGCCCGAAAGATTCTCTATAACACAGGCCTACTCTCCAGAGAAAAGATTTACCAGAGCTACTGGAAGGGCATTTCTCCCGTTTTAGTTCCCTCCAGCCCTCCTGTCTAGTCTAAGGGAGAAACAGTCTAGCCTAATAGAAATAATTGAAGGTCACATCTTAGAAACAAGTCCACCAAAATTATGAGTATAGCACATTTTCTCTTCTCTATGCCTTATCACCATAACAAGTCTCAAGTAGAGCTGCAAGATAACTCTTTGAGGAGGGAAACTTAGAGAAACTCAAAGTCAAAAAAGGAAAAAAAACTCACACACTAAAAACTAACATGCTTACTGAAAACATTTGAAAAAGCAGATTAACATGAAACTTTACACTAAAGACCTATTTACCTCAATTATTATTACCCAATACAGCATTCTGGTTTTCAACAACAAAATAGAAGATATTCAAAAAGGCAAATAACACAGTTTGAAGAGACAAAGCAGATATCAAAACTAGATTCAGATAGAACATAGACATTGTAATTGTTGGACAGAAAATATAAAATAACTATGATTAATAAGCTAAGAATCCTAATGGGAAAAGTAGACAACATTCAAGAATAAATGGATATTACAAGCAGAGATTGAGATTCTAAGAATTAAAAGAAAATAATAAAATTTAAAAACCCAATAACAGAAATGAAAAATGTCTTTGATGGAGACATTAGTAGACTAGGAAAACTGGAGAAAAGAATTAGTGAGACTGAAGATATATCACTAGAGGCTTCCAAAGTTAACATGCAAAGAGAGAAAAGAATGGGGAAAAAATAAAGATAATATCCAAAAACTGCTGTGGAAAAATTTTTAAAGGTCTAATGCAAGTGATATTGGACTATGAGAATATGAAAAGAGCAGAAAATTAAAATAATTGTTGAAACAATTTTAAATTTAATGATAGACACCAAACTACAAATTCAGAAAGTTTAAACATCTAGCAGAATAACAATAAAATTAAATCTAGACACATGAAATTAAAACTGCAGAAGGCTGGGTGCACTGGCTCACGTCTGTAATCCCAGCACTTTGGGAGGCTGAGGTAGGCAGATCATCTGGGATTAGGAGTTCCAGACCAGCCTTGCCAATGTGGTGAAACCCCGTGTCTACTAAAAATACAAAAATTAGCCAGGCGTGGTGGCACACACCTGTAATCCCAGCTACTCAAGAGGTTGAGGCAGGAGAATTGCTTCAACCCAGGAGGTGGAGGTTGCAGTGAGCCGAAATTGTGCCACTGCGCTTCAGACTGGGCAACAAGAGGGAAACTCTGTCTAAAACAAAAATTAATTCCAAAAAAAAAAAGCAAAAAACTGCAGAAAACCAAAGACAAAGAGAAAATCCGAGATTAAAAAAATAATGTCCTAATGGTAGAAAAATAAGGATACATATTACAATTGATTTTTCATTTTCTATCTGAAACTGTGCAAAAAAAAGCAGTAGGAAAAAATATTTAAAGTGTTTTTAAAGAAAACACTAATCTAGAATTCTATAACCAGTAAAATTATCCTCAAGTAGATAAGGGAAAATAAATACTTCCTCATACTAACAAAAACAGAGAATTCATTACTAGAAGAATTAATCTATAAGAAATGTTAAATGAAGTTCTTCAAGGAAAACAAAATTCTTCAAGGAGAAGGAAAATTATGTAGGTGATAATTTAAAAAAAAAAACTGTATCAGAGAAGAAATAAATTTTTTAAAATTATTCTTACTCTTAATTAATCTACAAGAAAACTTTGTTTAAAATAATAATAGTAATGTATTGGGTGATTACAGCACACGAATAAGCAAAATAAGTGTCAGAAGTGTCATAAAGAAAGGGAGATAGTAATAGAAAATACTTCATAATAAAGAACCTGTGTTACATATGAAATAGTATAGTGTTTTTATAGGAAGACTTAGATCATTTAAAAATGTATACTGACAGTCAATAATTTATTGTACATTTTACAATAACTAAAACAGTATAATGGGGTTATTTGTAAAGGATAAATGCTTGAGGTAATGGATACCCCATTTACCCGAATGTGATTATTATGCATTGCATGCCTGTATCAAAGTGTCTCACATTTCCCACAAATATATAAGTATACTATTTACACACAAAAACTAGAAATTAAAAATAAAAAAAATGTATACTCAAACTCTATAGAAACCACTATTTTTTTTAAAGAACTATAATTGTGATGCAAAGAGAGAAAACAAAATGGAAGCATACAAAGTCAATCGAAACTACAGAAGACAAAGTATGGAAAGAAGAAAGAATAAATGTAATGAAGACAGACATAGTAGATATTAACCCAACTATAATAAGTTTTTAATGGGAATGGTGTAAGTGTACCAATTAAAACACAGATCATCGAGTAAATAAACTATAATATACTTTCTATATACTATCTACAAGAAACTATGCTATATACTGACTATAAGAAGCCTACTTTAAATATAAAAACACAGACAAAAATTAAAGGAATGGACAAAATTATACCATGATAACACTCAGCAAAAGAAAGTTGGAGAACTACTTTTCAGACAAAACCAACCTCAGAACAATAAAAAGTATTGAGGATAAAGAGAGTCATTATCTAATGATAAAGGGATTAATTCTCCAAAAATACTTAGCAATAATTAACATATACGTACCTAAAAACTAAGCATCAAAATACAGGAGGCAAAAACTTACAGAACTTAAAGTAGAAGCAGACAAATTCACTATTATAATTGATGATTCAACACCTTCATTTTATTACGTAACAAATTAAGCAGTCAGAAAATCAGTAAGGATAAAATTGACCTGAAGGGTATTGTCAGTTAACTTGATCTACTTAACATTTATATAACACTCCATCCAACAATAGCAAAACACACATTCTTCTCAAGCTTGAAAAAAAAAAAAAAAATTCACCCTGATAGACCAAATTATGGGTCATAAAATACACATTAACGAAACTGAAATAGAAACCATACCAAGTATATTCTCAGACCTCAATGGAAGAAATAAGCTAGAAATCAATAGCAGAAAGATAACAAGTAAATTCCAAAATATTTGAAAATTAGGTCACACACATATAAGTATCATATAAATTACCAATAAATCTCAATATAAATTTTTTAAATATTTTGAAGCCAATGAAAATAAAAATATGGCCAATTAAAATTACAAGACAAAGTAGAAATAGAGCTTAGAGAGAAATTTATGAAAAAAAAAATATATATATGAAAAGAACCAAAATCAATCATCTAAATATGTGTCTTACTAGAAAAAAAAAGCATTTCACCCTAAAGCAAATAGAAGGAATTAATTTGTGCATAAATTAAATGAAAACTAGAAATATAATAGAGAAAAAGTAATAAAATCAAAAGCTGTGTTCCTTTGAAAAGATAAATTCCAGCCTCACCATTTAACAAAATGTAAATTACAGTATACAATATCCCTTCTGTGTTTACTCATGTTTTTCTATAAAAGTGAGGCAGTGATGCCTATTTTATAGATAATTATGAAAAGGCAATTGACATGGTATCTGGTACTAAGAGTTCAATAAATAGTACATGGGAATTATTAATTTTATCTCTGTTATACTAAAAGGGTTACCAAAGGGCATATGTAAGACAAATAAATGAAATAAAGAGAAAAGGAAAAGAAGAGTTAGTATAGATTTGCAAACACATTAAGAAGCAAGTTGAACCGTCCAAAACTAAGCAGTACCAATACTGTTACTATTACCTTTTTAATAAAAGGCTTTCTTAATTGAATTTCATCCCACAAATAAATTCTGAATAAGTAGCATGAATTAACACACAGGCTGAAGCTGAAACTAAGCTTCTTTCTGTTCCCGTTTTCTCCATTCAATCCTCACTCCCTCCAAAATGTCTGCCTACATCCTCTAGATAACAGGTTCCTACTTTGGCCTCTGGTTGGAAATACGAGTGTAGGTTTCAAGTATGCGACATGAGTTCTTTAACAGTCTTCTTTTTTTTCTTCCCCTGCCTTTGCTTGAATAACAGAATGCTGTTATCAAGAAATTATATGCATTTTCTAAATATAATTGTAAAGTTGGGCTCTGATAGCTTGTTATTGACACATTTTATTTTGGAAAAATGAAAATACAAATTAATACAATTTTGGGTGTCGTTTGTTATCTCTACCATTTCTGTGGAAAATGACTCAGATGATACCTGCTGGCAGAAACCAGAGAGCAACCAGGCATCTATGTAGGACTCCTATGGATAAAAATGAGTACAATAAAGTAAGGAATAAATGATATCTGGATTTTAAAATTTCTTCAAAAGAGAAGATATTTCATAAATTATCATCTCTTAGGTAATTAAATAAAGACAATCTTTTGATTTATACTTTAATTTCCATTACAGAGATTAATAACAGAGGGTATTTAAGATATTCTGAGACTGCCTTTTTTTTCTTTTTTTTTTTTTTTTCTTTTTTTGAGACAGAGCCTTGCTCTGTCACCAGGCTGGAGTACAATGGCGAGATCTCAGCTCACTGCAGCCTCCACCGCCTGGGTTCAAGGGATTCTCCTGCCTCAGTCTCCTGAGTAGCTGGGATTACAGGCATGCATCACCAAGCCCAGCTAAGTTTTGTATTTTTAGTAGAGATGGAGTTTCACCATGTTGGCCAGTATGGTCTCAATCTCTTGACCCTTGTGATCTGTCTGTGTCGGCCTCCCAAAGTGCTGGGATTACAGGCATGAGCCACCGCGCCCAGCCATGACTGTATATTTTTAAAACAATACTGCACAATACTTTTTACATACTCTCTCTGATGATCTCGATTGGCTAATGTAATAGGCCATAGTTTGAAATGAGAAATAAAATATTGAGTGAATCTTCAGCATAATCCATGACATTTTTCTAGTTAAAATTAGTTATTATGTGTGATCCAAGCTTTTGCGGGCAACATCTAAATTGTCTAATCTATTAGTGCCATTTGGTAGGCTGTGGCTATGACCTGGCTAGCTTCACTGAAAGCTCAAGTATACCCAATGATACAGCAAGAAATAATTATGGATACATGTAACCGTGGGACCGCAATATATTCCTTCCATAGTGATGAGGTAGAGCCTGGAAGGTCAACATAACCTCACCACAAATAGTATAAAGGCAGGGAATCTATACTGTTGAATTTCTTTGAATTGATAGACTCCTCACTCCATTAAGAGCTGCCATAAGATTTAAGGAATGAGCTGGATGCTATAGTTTATTAACTGAATGCATTAGCCAATTCTCTTCCATGATACTAGGGGGCAAGATATATCTACATCTTCTGAGGCTGCCTTTCCCAAGTAACAGTAACCTAAAAAGTACTCTTAATAACTATAATTTTTTCTTCATGAATTTCTATCATATTCTGTGTCTCAAAGATTAGATGAATGTCTAATAAACTTATACTTTACCTTGAAAATCAAGTTATGTTACATTTGTAGATTTTGTTGGTTGATAAGACAGCAAGGAATAACCAATGTATTTCATGTGTCTTTGACTATTTTAACAAAATAAGGTATAGGAATTAACCTATATACTGTTAACGCTTTGGCAATACTGAAGATTAATTCAAAATTTTTCTTTTCCAAGTAACTAGTGGTTTTAACATGAATTATACAAATAATTTATTCAAATAATTTTAAATGTGATTTGATGTAAATTTTAAAAAATTAAGTACTAATCAGGTAAAAATATATTAAATTTAAATAACAAATATAATCCCAAAGAACTAAAATAGGAAATAAAGCTTATGACAGAAGATCATAGGAATATTATGTTTTATCTGGGAAAAGAGACAATTCTTCAGGTAATAATAACTATTACCTACATGATAGATTATGCAATGCAAGATGTTGACCAGCTGTTTCTCATTTCCATTGAGTACTGACTATGAGAAAATTTTTTTAAACTCAGCAGAATTTTTTTTTAAACACTGAAGAAATATTTTTGGAAACTCTTTATGATAAAGAGTGATTATTAACATTGAAAAGTGTAATTATAAAGAAGATGAAGGTATCTTTCTTAAGAGATGTGTTACAAATCAGGATACAAACTAAGTCTAATATTCAAATACTTGATAGCCAGCAAAGTACTTACACTCTAATGTTAAAAATTTTTCCTATAAGACTAAACATGTTGTTGTAGTTTAAAATGAAAAATAATATGACTTAATTATAAACTTTTTCAGATGTGTTATTCTCCTTGAGAGTTTCACTGTTGCTATCACATTGCATATGTTTGAATCTACTTGCTATTTTGGTAAACAAGTGGGGGGAAATAGCTTACAATGTCACATGAGCCCTACATTGTCTACCTGCTGGCCCATGCTACCTTCATAACCTCCTATTAGTCTCCCTCTTCCTCAGTCCTCTCCAGTCATAGCAACCTCTTTGCTATTCCTTCTGCCTGGAACTCTCTTTCCTATACATTTGTGTGGCTAAACCCCTTATTTCTTTCAGGAATTTGCCAAACTATTACGTTCTCATGAGTTGATCGCTGGTAACTCTAATACTAAAATCTGCTTCCTCTATTACCATTACCCAGGACACTCTCAATTCTCTTTTCCCTGTATTGATTTCTTTTCTTATAACACTGTCACCTTCCAATATATTATATAGTATCTTCATTATGTTTACCATTTACTGTCTCATTTCTTTCCACTAAAATGTAACCCCCATACACTTAGGAAACTTCGTTTTGTTCATTGAATTACAGGGATACACAATGTCTAGAACAGTGCTTTGTACTCAGTACATATGCATTGAATAAGTAAATCAGTGAATGAGAAAGATAGATTTAACTGAGGATTTGCCTAAATTAACTGAATACCTGATTATATGTTATTCCAAAATGTCTTGTCTGCTATTAATCCATGAAGATTCTGTAGTTAAGTGCAATGGGTTGTAGGCACAAGAAACAGATGTAGATATACACATATACAAACATAAAAAGTAGCTGTCCTGGGATCAAAAGATAATGGCAGCAACTGCCTGTATAGATTTTGTAGAGATTTGCAACACCAAACAAATACCTTAGAATTTTATATCAGCCTTCATATAATTATATTTGCTGAATTCCTGATACCATTAATCTTACCTCAATTATTGTGATAGCTAATTGCCAAGTAAAACGAAGATACTATTTTAAAACTTGGAACTTTTTATTCAAAGAAAAAAATTGCAAGTTTGTCACATAAGAACAATGCTAAATTGAGTAACCTACTCATCCAGTGCTTGCCCTCTGTAACTTTCCTTAAGCTATGCCATTTACTGATTTTTTTTCTAAATCAAGAAATAACATAGGTGCTTTACATTAATTACTTCTGGTCCTCTAGTAATTATTGTAAAATAGGTATCGATGTGCTATTTTACAGGAAAAACAAAGATTTAAAGAGGTTAAATTTTGCCAACACATAGCTAACATGTAAACGAGCCTGGTTGCAAGTCAAGATGGTCTGGCTTTAAGACCCGTGGTCTTCCTACTAAGGAAGCTGCCTCCCTTACTTATGATTGTTTCTGCCCCTTTCACTAGAGGGTGGCATTGTTACTTGCCATCAATTCAGCCAGTATTCTGGCTCCACAGAAGCCATGATGAGAGGGAAGCCAGGGATGTGGAGAAGAAATTTGCAAACTCTCCAACCCTCTTGCCTATAACACGTCATGGGGTTTTGCAAGACTTCACATCATCAGCTCAGTGCCTTCTTGACTCTTCTACTCTGCACTCTACACTCTAGCTTTTAAGCAGAATATTTAGTGCTACAAGCCAAAGGCCAAAAAAAAAAAAAAAGGAAAACCAACCATGAAACATATTCTCAGAAGTTCTGGTAGATCAAGCCTTTGGACTATAGCATAGCTTGTTTTTTAGCCACAGTTGGAAATTATTAATTTTGTTTCAAATTAACAATATATGATCTCATTAAATGGAAATACACATTTCAAGACTATATACAAACTGCCAGAGCACTATACATAATCTGTATACAAACAGTTTTAATGTGAACTTTTTATGACTTATTTCCTTTTTCATTCTCTTCCCTTCACACACCACCTTTGCCTTTTCTGTACCTAAATCCTGTAAATGTCACTCACTGGTGGAACACATGGCTCAAGCAAGTAAATTTCTTTAATTAAACATAATTAAACTTTCATTTGTTAATCAATGAATTAATCATTCATTCATACTCACTTTCTACCCAGGAATGTCTGAAGCACAATAAAGAATAAAAGCCAATAGGTACTTGAATTTTAAGTAAAGTCTACCAGTTGAATCAAGTAGTATTTATTGACAAATAGCTATCTCATTTGCCAGTGAATTAAGGTAATACTTGGTCTCTGCTTTCAAGGAGTCTATGGCTTATGAATTGTGGAATTTAAAGTCAACGATATAGTCACCATGCACTATATAGTTGGTTGATGTTAAAGAAGTCATTTCACCTGTCCATAACTTAACAGTGGCAATTATAAAATGATACTAGATAAGTAATATATAGCTTTCAACGTTTTAGAGTTGTAGCAAAGGATAGATGAGCTTGCAAATTGAAAACATGCAGCAGAGATATGTGCCATCATTCTGAACATCACATGCTCCCCACATTTCCAAGCAATGCTTGCCATTAGGCAAGACCATGTGAGTATTTCTTGCCAATGGCTTATCATAAGTGTTACAAATCACATTCAGACCAAACCATCTAAGACACCAACATTTTCCCTTTGGTGAAAACGGATACTCTGTCTTTAGACATCAGAGCAATGAGTTGGATAACCCTAAATCACTGAGTCACTGCATTGGTGAAGTACTCATAATAAAATTTTCATGTGTGGGAAATAACCTCTCCTTTGCTGAGCTACTAAGAATTTCAGTTTGTTTGTCACTGCAACACAAGTACAGCCTTTCTTGAAAAACAGAAATGTCCTGGTATAGTGAAATATTGTGGACACTCAATAAATTTTTTCTGAAAAGAAATTCCATAAAAACTACATTCCATAAGACAGGTGCTGGACTCTGCAGTAAAGACCACAATTGGGAATTGATCTGGAACAGAAGAGCTGTGGTCAATGTTGAATGGGATTTCATGAGGCATAGACGAGAGAGTTATTTATGCAGATAAGAAAAATTATATTAGCAAAGGAAAGGTGAGCTGGGATGAGCATGGTAAGCTTTTGATAGTGAGATCTGCATGTCTTGAGCAGATATTGTGAGTTGTAGAATGCTACAAAATTTTTAGATAATAAACATGCTGAAAACTGGGCAGAATTTAGATTTCATTCAAAGGCCATTAAGAAATTAGAAGAGATTATGAGTTTGTGATAAAATTAGTGATAAAAGGGAAAATGTCTAGCTTTACCATTTACAAAATATAAGTCAGAACAGTAGTTCTCAACTGTGACTGTGTATTAGAATCACAAGCAATCCCATTACTGGGTATATATGTGAAGAAATATAAATCATTCTACCATAAAGACATGAACATATACATTCATCACAGCACCATTCACAATAGCAGAGACATGGAATCAACCTAAAACCTCATGAACAGTAGACTGGATGAAGAACATGTAGTACATATACATGGAATATCATGGAATAACACACAGCCATAAAAACCAATGAGATCATGTCCTTTCCAGTAAATGGATGAAGCTGGAGGCCATTATCCTAAGCAAATTAACATGGGGACAGAAAACCAAATGCTGCATGTTCTCACTTATTAGTGCAAGCTAAACATTGAGTATACATGGACATAAACAAGGAAACAACAGACATGGGGGGGCTACTTGAGGGTGGAGGGTGAGAAGAGGGTGAAGATTTAAAAATAAAACTGTCTATCAGGTAATATACTTATTACCTGGGTCATGAAATAATCTGTACACCAAACACCCATGACATATAATTTATCTATGTAACAAACCAGCACCTGTACCCCTGAATGCAAAATAAAGGTTGTAAAAAGAATCATAGGAGACTATTAAATGACACCAAGGACTCTCCCTTCATTCCTGACTTAATGAATGAGTCTGAAACAATGTGCTTTTAAAGATAAGCAAGTACTTCTAATTACTCTAAATTGCAACAAGCATTGAGATACCTGGGATTCAGTGGATCTTGTCTTCTTGAAGGCCAGTTATAAGAATAATATAAGACACTCTTGTAAGTGTGATAATACCAAGAGTTTGCTTCTTTTACTCAGGGTTGAAGTGGGAATCATAATGTGGAAGTAATAATCTGGATCTTTCTTTGCCATTTTTAATTCCTCCAACATTGGAGCAAGAACAAACTGCCATGGGGCTCTTCAATTCTTTTCTCCATTTAAAAAAAAAAAAATCTTACTCTATAAATTCAGGGTTCTACAGCACAAGGCAAGAAGTAGAACCATACAAATTCCTCTCTGTATTCCATCTCAGCAACACAACATTCTAAATCCTGAATCTAACCATGATATTAAACACTGAAAGATTAAATAATCTGTTTCATTTACTTCTTAAAAAGTTATCCAACCCTTTAAGTGGTTTGATCAGGCTTTCTGTCTCACATGCTTTAAATTTTTTAACTTTGTAACTATGAAAAATTAGCTGTAAAGGTCCTATCACAAAATACACACAAATTATAATGTACCAATATAGTGATTTCTATCATTTATCATATAACATCTTGTTCCCAACTCCCTTTCCCCCCACAATCCCTACAGGCACCCAAACACATATCCCAGAATATGCACAGAATATTTAAGGCTCAGTGAGCTAAAACATACACACACACACACACACACACACACACACACACACACACACACCACTAATCAGCTTCTTAAAAGCATACAGACTTCAGCACAATGGAATATTTTCTCACCAGAGACTTTTATGACAGTGGTGATCAATTTCTTAAAAGGCTAACAGATTTCCCTTTAGCTTTTTGACAAAATTATCCCAGTCATTAGAAGTTGTGCAGGCTAGAGACTCCATCATGTTCAGCTTCATAATTTTGCATAAAATTTTAAAAAGATCTGAGTACCTCTTACGTAATGACACTTATTTATTGCCCATACATAATATTATGTTTGTGTGTTTACTGAGGATAGATTTTTGTTTTACTCTTTGTGGTTTGCAGGCTTTGAAAAACTCTCTGACCCCACAGGAAGCTATTTGATCTAAAGGAGTCATTCTCCAAAGAGCATGAAACTGTTGCAGTATTTATGAAATCTAAAACTTCTACTCTTGATCTTTTTAATAAAGATCCCAGAGGAAGGTGTTAGGGCTAATAAAGAAGGAAGCAAGAAGGAAAAGCAACATATAAAAGAATCTAACAGTGTGCTCTGAGCAGACTGCTAAAATGTAAACAGAGTGGTGATCACTGATAGACTGTTCCTAAATTAAAATCTTAAAATGCATATTAATGAATGCTTTTTGAAAAAGCATATTATATTGAGAATGGCCCTTAGGCAAATAGAAACGACTTTTAGATTCCACTTCTCCTTCAGCTGAGTTTCCTGACTAGAAAACACTTGCCTAGTTAGTGCACAGAGTTGTATGGTTCATTTTTAAAGTAATCTGGAAAGATGATTTTTAAAAAATACCCCAAACATAAACAGGTCAAAATGTGGCTCTCAACTTATCCCTGAAGGGTCTCTTAGAAAGCCTCACAGATGCTCATTTTTGTAAGGCCACCTGTCATACTGCTGAAAAGGATGGGATTGCTTTGAATAGCAGGGTAAAAAAGCCAACCACCTGGAAATAAGCATGAAAAACTGAAAAGATTAGAATTCAGTTTCTCGATTCTAGGAAACAACTATGCAGCATAACGCGAATTCATGAATCCAAGAAGAAACAAATTTAGAATTGGCCTAAGTCAAATGGAATATTTTTCTATGGTCAATAGCACAGTAAAACCCCGTCTTTTTTTTTTTAAATCAAGTAACTGGTTAGATGAGTGTGATGAAGCATAAATTAAAAGGCAAGAGGATTTTAAGGGATGAGGCTGGCAAGCTGGTCAGTGGGGAGGTCATGCAGATTGTTGTCACACAGGCTGGTGGCTTTCAGACTTTGTTAAAGCACTCAATTCCCTCCTTGCCCTCTACCTCTTTCATCCATTTACCTAAAATAAAATGCTTTGTGGAACTAAAATATCCAAAAGGATAAAAATAGAACAAGTATGGTTAAGCAGTAAAGGACAGAGTAAGAGTGCAGTGAGAAGACAGATAACCTCTTAAATTTCCCTTCTTAGCCCCATCCTCACCACAGGGACCCTGAGTTACTTCCAATAATCCTTAAGACTTTCAGAGAACAATTCTGAGCTTTACTTAAATAGACAATGAAAGATACTTGCATGATTTAAGCAAAAGATGAACATGTCCAGATTATAATTTAGAGGCCAAGCATCACTCTAAGAGAGGATGGGGTCTGAGCTTGAGGAAAGAGAAAGTGTTGGAAGACTTGCAATTGTCTGGAAAAAAGAAGGCTAGGGGTCCCAACTAAGACAGAGGTGATCAAAATGGAAAGGAGACATATTTGGGAGGTGATTTGAGATGACTTGGTGATTGATTACACATGGAAAATTCACGGTTAAGATGAATTCGTAACATATCCTAAGTTAGTTCCAAGCACCATGGCTGGTTAAAATGTACAGAGAATATAAGAGGAAAAGATGGGTATTTGTGGGGGAAATAAATTGTTTTAGTTATTACCAGGTTGGGGTGCTTGAAATGTTTAGTTGGCGAGAATATATATAAATCTGAGTCTTGAAAGACAATTCTAGTCTGCAGAATTTTATTTAGAGTAACTAACACAATCCTGGCAAAGAAATGGGAAATAAGAATCTATTTAGACTTGAAGCCCATGGACCAACCACACTTAAGAAATGGACAATGAAGAGAGGTATATGAAAGAGACAGAGAAGACAGTATGAGAAAAAAGAACAAGGAGAATGTCCTATCAAAGAAACCACCAGAAAGCTTCAATTAGAAATTTTCAACACTGGGAAATGCAATAAAGAGGTCAAGAAAGATGAAGAGAAAAAAAAATATTGGATTTAGCATTTAAGAAGTTATTTGGGGGCCATAACAATCAGAAGACAGGCTACAATTGTTTGACAAGTCAATAAAAGTCTAAGAGGAACAGGTGACGGCTACTAGAAGAACAGGAGGAAGAAAAGAACATCTGGACAACGGAAGAGGATTTCTAAGCCAAGCCATGTAGTAAACAATGGCAAATAGTACATGCACAATATTTGTTGAAGGAATAAATGAATGAATGACTACCAGAATGAATTAATTAAATAAGTGGGCAGAATAGTGTAACAGGTAGCATGAAATTGGGGAAACATAACATGTTTATAGGGATTATGCTAATCTATGGTCATCAAGCTTCTTCAAATCCTTTTGGGAACTGGATAAGAATTATTTAATCAATAAGGAATCCTTATATTATTCAAATTTGCTACAAGTCTGGCCACACATTCTAATCCTCGCACTTGAAAGGAAGAGAATTGAGCTAACATTTATTCATTGAGAGCACTTTGCTTACATTATTGCATTTGATCTTCAAACAACCCTGTGAGGCAAGTATTATTATTTCATCATCACACAAATGAGGAAACTGAAGTTCAGAAGGGTTAAGTGATTTGCCTGAGGTCTTACATCATTATTTATATGGTACTGTACTCAGCTATCAAAATCAGCTGCTATAAATACTGTATAAAAGAAGAAAATAGGTCTGTGAGTATAATTTAAAAACCATTCTGACTGGAGAAATTGAGTGGCAACAGAATATGTTTAGAAAAATCGAATGGGAGTCAGGAAATTCTTCAAACACTGCAGTAGATAAAAGATGAGAGAGCGAGAGTAGGTTTTGGAATCGGATTTCCTGTGTTCTATGACCTTGGGCAAATTATTGATTCCCTTAATGCCCAATGTCTTCACCTGACAAATAGGCATTAGAATTATTTGTCCCTAATGCATTATCTAATGTATGCAAAATACTTATCACATTGCCTGCCGCATAGTAAATTTTGATACTTTTATCATTAGTAACATTATTATGATCACTTCCTTATCTTGTACTAGAGATGCATCGAGGAATGTTTTAACTGTGACTTTTTTTTTTAATGTGTGGAAATCCTGTGATACAAAGTACAAAAGGGGATGCTAACAAAACTTGGTGTCACAGTATGCTCTAACCAGAACAACTCCAGCAGCATTTCATGAGTGAGAGATATATGTTTGCTGCCCAAGAGGATGAGAATCTGGCCAGAATTATCCAAGATCTATGCCTGAAACCTATGAAAGAGCAAAAATAATTTCCTGATTTGTGTTGCATAGATCACGGAATGAAAACAGCCTTTAGCTCTATAGCTGAATGATAAGGTGACTTGACTTGGAACAGTGGATATTCATAATATATGACAGGCAGCCATGCCAACATGGTGATGCTGCTGCTTCTAAAACGTATATACCCTGCTATGAAATAAACCAGCCCTCTGGTAGTAGAAAATTTTTATCTTCTAAGGAAGAAAAGGCAATTCTGTTTCTCTGGATGTTCTGGTAAATAACTGTCCTTGAAAAAGTGCATTAGTGCTCCATCACCCTAAAGTTAATCACTGAATTCTGTCATCACCCTGTTGCATAGCCTCCCTTTAGTGCAGCTACCCATCTCTGGATAAATCCAGTCCTGGAAAGGGAGTTCAGTGTTGAAGATGCACTTCCCCCATTTATATTGATGACAATGATTAAATTGATTAAAAGGATGTTTTGATTCTAGAAACAAATGTATGACAACAAAGTGACATTCTGGAGCAAATCAGGATGACAAAGTTAAGTTATTTATCAAGCATAAAAGCTTGGCCTTTGAGTGTCAAAGTTTGCAGAGACCATGTTCTGTAATGGAAAAAAATTTCTTAAAGGTGCCTATGGGAGTCAAACAGCACATAAAAGTAAAATATAGCTGAGAGCTCAAAATGATGAAAAGATGACCTGTGGCCCTTGGGCATAGCTTCAGTCTAAGGAAACATTTTATTAACTTGGGATAAAAAGATCAGCAAATGATTTTCTCTCCCTCATTTATGTTCTTGCTATCTTTGAATATAAATATCATCCATGAACAGTAACAATAAATACTACAGAAGGGCACAATGGATTGGAAGAATATGATTGAATTATGCGCAAAAATGTAATAAAAATATAATAATATAAATGCAAGGTGCCCCTAGACAATAATATGAGAGGAAATATATTATCGTGATAAAGAGCCTATATGCACTAGCATAAAACTAAGCCCAAATCCCAGCTGTATCATGTATTATGAAGAGTATGCCTTTTGGAGAGTCATTTAACTCCTGGTGGCCTCAGTTTCCTCATCTGTAAAAGGAAAATTATATTGGTACCTATGTCCTGTCCTGGGGGATAGGTAAAGAATGTTTCTCCTCTTATTTAAGTATGTAAGAGTTTATTTAGGTCTAAGGGTTTATGTATTCATATTTATATCCCCAATTCCTAAAAAGAGTATCTGGCACATAGTAGGCACTAATACACTTGTTGAATAAATATGGAACAAATCATTCATTTAATGTAATCACTGGATTACCTAAGAATTTTCCTATGATACATTCAAATTTACGTGCTGCTTAATGCCAAACAGAATCAAGGGTAATTTACATGATCTTAAACTGATAGTTTATATAATCTGAAAGATTATTTAATAAAAAGTATGAAGATTGTAATCAAATCTTGGTAAGCCCTAAAAATGAGGGACGGTAAAGAACTGCTTATTAAAAATATTTGAACATGGAAAAGTTTAATGGACATTCTAAAATCACATTGCTTCTTAATGTTATTAGCTATATAAAATTAGGCTGTCAAATACTGCTTTATGAATAGTCAGTAAGGAAAGAAAAGAATCGCAAGGGACAAATCACTGTCATTCACAGAAGACTACCTGGCAGACTAAGAATTAAGTTCACTCTTCAGGGCACGCTATCCTCAGCTGTTGTAAATACGCCGGAATGTCTCTGTCAGCAGGCTCAACACAAAGGCCGCCTTCACCAATATGGTGCTTGCAAAGAGCAGTCTGTTGCTCAGAGGGAAAGGGAAAAGAGACATTTTGTTTCCAATTATTGTCACTTTGCCTTTTAGCTCAACTGAACGATTTCAGGACCAGTAAGACAGAAAGGGTTCTGAACAGAATAGTAACTAAACAAAATCCCTCTAATTAAATGCCACTTGGCTAAGGGCAGAGGACACCCACAGTCTAGTTTGCAGGAAGTTGTCTCTACATGGAGTCAGTAGGTTAGAATTTGGGGATTAGAAAACACTTTTACATGTTCAAACTACTCCACTGCCTCTCTCTGGATCACGTTTAAGCCTTAGCTACTTAACGAATTTTCTCAGAGGCTTGCTGATTTATTAATTTTTATGATATGTCATAAAATAGAGGTCTCAAGTATGACCATTGTCTTGCATAAGTCATGCACCATAGCAGTTTCCTGATCTATTTTTCTGCCTGCTCTTTTAGCCATATACAACCTTATCTACTTGCATACCTGACATCATTTAAGATTCTCAAATTTACATATTCAGCCAAATTAGCAGAAGTCAGAGAGCTGGTTTATAAACTGTGTTCAGGAAAATCTCAAGTTTTTTTTTTTTTTTTTTTTTTTGTCAAATCATGACCTGTGGAAATCATAATAGAGTCAATCTGTAGCTAACCTTTTAGTTCCAGTTCTGAAATCACAGCTGCTGGAGCTGTGAGGTCAAAGATACTCCAGGGGCCAGGGCAGGAAGTGTATGATGATACCTGACCAACAGGTCTTCATGGACCACTGAATTAATGAAAGGAATATCATTGTACAAATAGCAATACAAAATGTCAATGATCCTATTCTTATAGCCATTTGTGGACTGTATTAACTGTTGTTCTAGAATCTTCTATTGGGAACCACAGAACTGTAATCTACCTTGGGAGCTATGAATCCTGGGAGACTTTCTGGAGTGATCAATGGTCTTCAAATCCAAATGTAAAGGAAGCATTGTCAGAAGAATATATAACCATCGTACATAAAAGTACTGTCCAAATGTATACTGAAATAAATACATCAATTAAAACATGTCCTAAAAGTATAATATCTACTCATTGTTACATATTTTACCATTAACTAATTCTAAAAGTTGAAGATGGAAAGTGACTGTAAAAAAGTTTCTATTCAAATGAAATCCTCTCAATCAAAGAGATTAGATGCAATCTCAAAGAGCAAACAGTAAGCTTGATAAGCATCAAAATACGTAGGAAAAAGGAAAAGTGTCTCAGCTACCAAATCTTCAGCCCAAAGAAGAGATCTGGAGTTACTGAAGCTTATTTTAGGTGAACTAAAACCTGTCTACCTTCATACAGTATCAGTATTCTGCTGTAAGATACACATTAATATGGCTAATTAGCACTCTGATATTTTTCTCCTTCTTCTCCCCCTTTATATAATAGCTAAATCTAAACACCAAATTTGCCAGTCTACTATCACAGCATAAATTTTATGAGACTTCTTCAGCAAGCCATTACTCTTGGTTATTCATTCTTTTCATTCCCTGTATCACCGTCTACCTGCAGAGATCTTAGTTATAGATGAGTGGCTTATGCTGACATACTGAAATTTTTAAAAACATTTATCTTGTGATAGGTGAAATAGGTCTATACATTTTAATATCTGAATATATGCTCCAAGTCTGACTCAATTCCCCAAGCAGTATAGAAGGTACAATCTAAATACTCCAGGTAGAAGCGAATCATTTACATAAAGAAATAGTTCTTGCTAATAGCATCTACAATGATTTTTACTTTACCCACTTCTCAGTGAGATGAATGCTTTCCTCTACTAATGGCCTTCATATTATGATAGGGATCACATGGAAGACAAAAGTATAATTATTAACTCTACGTTTTCCAGGAACAGAAATTTACTTCTGTTTTTTTCATTTTATGTTGTGCTATTACCTGCTAGACTAATAACTGGTATGCTGTAGATGCTTATTAGGTTTTGAATGAATAAATGAGTGAATCATATCAGCAAATTAGTAACTCAACAAACTCACTTTGGCCTGAAATAATTAACTCAATAGTAAAAACAAGATGTAGATTAGAATAGGTGAGCAGGGATTTAGAATCCATACCTCCGCTAACTCTTCCTCAAAGTCCTATTAAACAAATATGCAATCTAAGTAAAAGCAGTCTGTTATCTTTCTAGGCAAACCTTTCTTCACAGTGGCTCCCTTTGCACATCCTTCCAACAAGACTACCTCCCAACCCCAAAGCTTATCTTATAATGTAACATTCTAGAATTTCTAGAATTATAATTGAAATATCAGCTAAGCCAAACATACTTTTTCCTCATTTCATTTTCCTGCCAAATATTTTTGTTACAGTTTCCAAAATTCCTTACAAGCCAGCATCAACTTTCTTGATTATGATGAATCATTTGAATTTAAGCTTCATAAGGACAGGTATCTTTATTTTGTTCAATAATTCATTCTAAGCACCCAGAAGAGTGGCATATAATTTAAAAGCTAAATATTTGTTGCATTTATTAATGTTCCATCTACCAAACTTAAACACACCATAGCCTTTGATGATTTGTGCCACTGTAAAATTCTGTCTACATTCATTTCATGTGATCTGCCTTGATACTTTATTTTCCAAATTCTGTTTACTTTACTCAAATCCAAGTAAGAGAAAAAGCACTATAATGGATACAGTGGAGACATTTCATTATTTACTAGACTTCTACTTAGATATTGTTTTCTGGGGGTGTTCACTGGTTCCACACTATAAGACACTACTACTAAGTGACAGAAAAGGAAGGTGTCAAATGAGGAGGGTGAAATAATTATGACACACATCAGCAGTTACAATTTATAAAGCACTTCTGCATATGCCACCTTATTTAATCTTCATAACTGCGCAGTAGAGAAAGGAAGGTCTTATTTTCTCAGTATTCACAAAGAGACACTGAGGTTCAGAGAGGATGCCAGGACCAAAGTACACACAACTAATAAAAGTTTGAGCATTTCTGTACTCCTTCCCCTTAGACATTTGCTTTTCCATCTTGCACTTTAGGTCCAAATGCATTCGGAGGCGTATACATAGGAAGTTAAACAAACGAGAGACAAGGATACATCTTATGTTTGCTACTCTAGATTGCTGCATGATACCTGTAATCACAAACTAGGTGAGTAAAATTAAAGACTGAAGAACAAGCCTTAATCTCTTAGAAACAAGCCCTCCAGTAGAACAAATCTATGTGAGGTAAAAATTGGAAAATTGTGCAGAAGGTGAAGTATGTAATGGCACAGGTGGACAATCTTTCAAAGTGAAAGAGATAATTGTAATTCTGCGGGGATGCACACCCTCCAGACCATGGGGCAGCTGCTTCTGAGTCCTCTGTCACACTCTGCTCTGCATGCCCCTGAAGTCAGTGGGGGAAGGAGGGCTTCTTCCCTTTCTCACTAATCATCCTTGACATCCAGTTGGCACACCCATCAGAATTAGTCTATTTGCGGTTTACTAGGTCAGCCTAGCACTGTGCAAGGAGAGTGTCAGTATTTATAGGTAGCCTGGGGTTGTAATTAGAGATACTCTGCATATTTTGGGGAACTCTGTGATACCTGTGCTGTCCCTGGGATTCAATTGGCAGATGTGTTCCTGTGTCCTTTGAGGAAGGCAAATTCAACCTGAAGTTAATAAATGCTAAGCTTTAAGGTCCCTTATTTTCATGGGCCTATTCCAAGGCCCTAAAAAGAGTCATAATAATATCTGTACATAGCCAAGTATTTTGTTAGATTTATAAAAACTGCTGTGTTTACCTGTTCTATCTACTCTTCCATCACATTTCCGTTGTGTCTGGTGGCATTCGAGTAGCTGCTGGCACTTATTAGAGAAAGCTAAAGGTGGTTTAAATTGGAGATTTCATATATAATATATATATAT
>NW_022436950.1:28657212-28714983 GCF_009761245.1 Sapajus apella
TAAGAGATGGTACACAAACTGAGCTTTCCCTGGCTCTAACCCTAATAAATTTAGCACTACAGTACATTGCCCTTCGAATGTTTGGTGATCTGTCAATAGGTATTCAATTCCTTAAATTAAAGGCAAGAGAGGAGAGTCTCAGCCACTTGACATCTGACACTAGGTCACATTTTTTTTTACCTAGCCCCAACACACTTGTTTAGGCTTATTGCTAATTGTTCCATTCTTGTACACACAAAAATATGCTACATTTCCCTATATCATATCTACATCTTCTTGCACATGCTCTTTCCTTGGCCTGAAATGGCTAACCCATTTCTACTGGTTCTAAGTCAGTTCTTGTTGGTTTAACATGAGGTAATGAAATTGATGAATATATAAAAGTGATAATATACCAATATTATGAATGATTATTACAAAATTGTTGTCAAAGATTATGTAGTAAGAATGTAGGCAAAAAGTTATTACAGAGGTGTGTCAGACATTCAGTTAATAAAAAATACAGTGTGATTTTTTTAGATTTTGTGATTTCTGTAGTATAGTTCACCTTTTTAAAATTTGTACTTGATATGATTTTTTCATCTTAACTGTTTATTTTGTTTAGATAATTTTATGCTATTTTTCATAAAGACGACCATCAAATTGTATAAGCTCTCAGCTCCACGAAACTTGAGTTTGGCTTTATTGGTGGATTTTATTCATAATACAGATTAAGGATATATCCTACAGACCTAAGTTTAGATGCTCTCAGTACAGCACAAGGCGGGGGGGCCTCCCTGGCAATATAGAGAAGATGAAACTTACTAAGTTCTGAAGAACTCAAGGACTCCTGCTCTGCTTCAAGACTCAGCAAAGGAAGCCCTGGGGAATCAGGATTACCACATTCTCTTATGTTTCATAGATTTGTTTCCCTAGGCAATTACAAACAATACAAGGAGAATTCTTAGGAAAGTTGCTCTCAATGGACCTGCATGTGAGTGGTGTTGATGATGGACAGCTGAGTAGGAAGATGATTTTTCATGTCCTCTAAGAGGGTTGGGGGAAAGGCCTAGAAGAGAGCCTCTAGGAGTTACTATAAAGGACTTCTGGAACCAGGACATCTGCAACCCTCAATGACTAGTCAGTGGTGACAAAGAGTGAAGAAGCTTTCTATTGGAACTACTGATCCATAGGATGTTAAAAGTGGAATAGGTGAATGCAGAGAGCAGCAATGCTCAGTGGGAACCATATCACACCTAGGGGATGTTTGGAAATATGTAGAGATATGTTTTGTTATTGAAATAATCATGAAATTCTGCTGGCTTTAGGGAGCAGGGATTCTGGATGGTCTTAAATGTGTAGGATGGTTAAAACCAGTAATTCCATGCTCTGCATTAGTTTATAATCTTCTGCTGGATATTAGCATTGAATGGGTGATGACCCATTTAGAGTTGAGTCTTTTTATATAAACACAAAGTACCTTTATATACACTGAATTTAGTATAAACTGAACTTTATGCATTTTATGAATTTTCAGTGTTTTAATATACACTGAATTTTATGCCATGTAAATGATAGGAATTTGTTTATAACTTCCACAGGCTTGTATATCTCTTCAAACTATGATGACTTTTTTTGGCAAAGCAGAGTGTCATCTCATTACTAATATACTGTACCCAAATTTTTCTCTGTCTGCAGTGTTGCATTTGAAGGAACTGTATGTATACACAGAAATACATTTATAAATCAACTTCAAATTATCAGCAGTATTTCAAAGTCTTAAAACCTATTCAACTATAAGCATGTGCAAGCACATATTTCATTATCTATTCTATTGTAGTGGTACCTGAAAACATTCGTATCACCTAAGAATAATTCAAAGATGCTTACTTATTTTTCCACAGAAAATTGGTATCATATATAGAGGAGAGAGCTGATAATTTGAATTAAGTAATAATGGCAAGGCAGAATATACGAGAGAGAGAGAGAGAGGGTTAGGCTGCTGTCTGGTGACAGTGAATTCTGTTTATACAAAACTTTGGGTAAGGGTATTAGCTGGCAACAAACACTGAAGTCAAGTTAAGCATTTTGACTTCAAATAGGATAGTTAGGTTACAAAATAAAACAATTTCAGTTGTTTATGGATTCTCTAGAAAGCCTTGAGGGTTTCTGGCATTAGCATACACCACAGGTTGTCTGTGCTGTATCCCCTTAGTTAGGTCTGCATTATTTCCTTCATTACAAATGTTAAGTCTTAATATGTGTAATAGTTTATTTTAAATTACATCTTTTAATTATCTTTTATATTGAACTACAGACAACATTTAGCTTTTAGGAATTAGGTAAATAGAGAGTTTACATCATCTATGATTGATAGATATAGTGAACTTCAAGTTTCTCTTCAAACAATCAGTATGTCAGTATGTTCAGCTCTCTTATTAATTCTCCATTTTAAAGTTTAACTTCCTTGTAGTTTCAGTAAACAACCTTTTCCACCAGTTCTAATCAGTAGTTCATATCTGTTCCGCCAGTCTCCTGCTCCGTCCTGACTCATCCCAGTCACCTTCTCCAGTCACTTGCTCTGACCTGTCCCATAACTGTCCTTCCTGCCAAACTGTCCAGTCCACCACTCCAGCTCATACCCCTCCTCCTCTCTTTAAAATAGTCGATCAGAGGCCGGGCGCGGTGGCTCATGCCTGTAATCCCAGCACTTTGGGAGGCCGAGGCAGGTGGATCACGAGGTCAAGAGATCGAGACCATCCTGTTCAACGTGGTGAAACCCCGTCTCTACTAAAAATACAAAAAATCAGCTGGGCACGGTGGCGCGTGCCTGTAATCCCAGCTACTCAGGAGGCTGAGGCAGGAGAATTTCCTGGACCCAGGAGGCAGATGTTGCGGTGAGCCGAGATCGCGCCATTGCACTCCAGCCTGGGTAACAAGAGCAAAACTCCGTCTCAAAAAAAAAAAATAGTCGATCAGAATTAGCCTAGACTGTGGGGTCCAACCCTAGCCAACAGGGGAATGGCACAGCAGTAGGGGCAACCTCTGTCGGGAATAAGAACCCGTTCCCCTCCTTTGTCCAAGTGTGTGCTCACCGTTGTTCCATCTGTGAGCTGTACCCTTCTGTAGAAGTAAATTGCCTTGATGAGGAAATTTATATTCAAGTGGCACCAAAAATTTACATGTAACAATGATTTTATATCAAGACAATAAAGAGGTTTGTCACATCACAATTTTTCTGAAAAATTTATAAAAATATTTGCTATAAAAAGCTGAGTATGATAGGATTTGGGACTGTTAGTGCCAAGCAAAGCAGCAAGTGATATGTTCATTCTTATAGGTTTTCAGTTAAGATTCTCCCCTAATTCACAGGAGTCTCATTCACACAGAAAGGTATCTCAAGCAGAGTATCTCCCATATGACAGGAATCCAATTCAGGTCTAACAAACAGATGAATGCATTAAAAATAAAATTAGATTTCACAACCCTCATGTGCCTCTGGAAATAGAATGAAGGATTTTTTTGTTTTGTTTTGGATTTGGATTTTGTTTAAATGATCCACTGAATAGAAAGGTGATTTTAGAAGTTTTGGGTCTCAGAAAAATTGTAAGTGGAGAAGTAAGAAGAAGAAACTCTGTATTTCTCCTCAGAAATCCTTCAGATTTGGCTTGGGGAAGCACAATTGAGTATCTCCTAAAAATGAGTAATTTTAAAGAAAATTTTATGAGAAATAAAGTCAGAAGGCTTCTAATTACCAAAACAGTGATGCCATGTTAGATATGCTTGCAGCTAAATAATTTTATTACTTCATATAATAAATGGACAAACCAACTTATATATTGCATTTTTCCCCCAGGAAAAGAGTTTCACATATCAGAATGCAGACGTATCAGCACTTCATTCTGATACTAATAGTCACATCACAATTTTTCTGAAAATGTTAGAGATTGCCACACACATGCATGTATACATGTGTATGTATGTGGACAAATGTGTATACACACACATACTTATCTATAAATTCTTGCTTCTTCTCCCAATGCAAGAGTTTAATATTCTTAAGTTTGTAGTAGATTCACAATGATGTTATCTTTGTAATACTTCGCAAAAATTATTCATTTTTGTTGAATTGGTTAGGATTTCAACTGTCATGATACAGAGTAATTAACCATTTAACCTAATAAGCAAAATGCCATTTAAGAGTTTTATTAAAATATATCATAATAAACATGATATAACAAATCAAAAGCTGGGAAAAGATCTTTGCAAAAAATATATCAACAAAGAATCTGTATGTTAAATTTAACTAAATTCAAAATACTGAAAAGAAATTACAAAATCCTAAGGGGGAAAAAAAGCAAATTTCTAAACAAGAGTATCATAGATGGGCAAATATGAATGATCATTCCTTATAAAAGTCAAACTCCTATGTAATCACAAAAATGCAAATGAAGGCCAAGTCCAGTGGCCCATGCCTGTAATCCCAGCACTTTGGGAGGCCAAGCCAGGCAGATGACCTGAGTTCAGGGGCTCGAGACCAGCCTGGATAACATGGTGAAACCCCATCTCTACTGAAAATACAAAAATTAGCTGGCATGGTGGCATGTGCCTGTAATCCCAGATGCTCAGGAGGCTGAGACAGTAGAATCACTTGAACCCAGGAGGCAGAGGTTGCAATGAGCCAAGATTATGCCATTGTACTGAAGCCTGGTGAAAGAACAAGACTCCATTTAAAAAAAAAAAAGAAAACAAAAATTATAGTAAGGTACCTTTATAAAGCACTAGATTAGCAAAGATTTGAAATCCTGATAATTTTGAAAATTAATGAATATATAGAAAAATGGAAGTTAGTAAACATTAAAGGAAAGCGCCAATGTTTGAATTATGATTTTATACAACCACTCTGGAAAATAATATAGCATCAGCTGTTAAATAACAGGTACACATTCATCATTACAACCCAGGGATTTTACATACAAGAGTTTTAATTTCGATAAAGAGAAAGAAAGTTGAAAAGGAAGAAAGAAAAGAAAAGAAGATAAAGGAGAAAGGAGAAAAACAATCTAAGTATGTCAGTCAACAGAGCAGAGAAATGTTTTGCTATATAAATAATGGACTACTATTTAGCAGTGAAAATGGAAAAAACTGCTGCTATACTCATATGTGTAAATGAATTTTAAGCATTATGATGAGAAAAAAGACACAGGATATATAATACCATTTATATGTTCAAAAAAGAAAAACTAAAAAAATTAATTTAAAGATACATATGTACATGATAAAAATATAATTAAAAAACAAGGGAATTATGAACTTTAGAACAATGTCTATCTCCTGGGAAAGGCAAGGAAATATGTTTTAGGAAAGCATTCAAAGTTTTGGAGGCATTAGCAATGCTCAAGTTTTTAAACAAGTGATTTTATTATTTAAATAACTTTAATAATTGAAATTACTGAAATTATATTTTCCATAATAATTAAAACTATGTAACCTACATATGCTACATATATGTTTTCCACATAAAATGCTTTATTTTTTGGCAGAAATAAACCCCAATTTTAAAAACCAAAATTCAGTTTAAAGTATAGCATATAGAAAACCCTCGACAGTCAACATTTTTTGGGTAGTCTTCATTGTCTAAGCCCTGGATATTGCTGCAGGAGTGGAGCATCAGAGTGGTATGTCATAAATACCACTGCTCCAAGTTTAAGTCTAAGGCAGGAGAGAACTACGCCTAGAAAATTACTCCAAAGTCCTTAGGTTTCCTCTGGCTCCCAACAACTGGTGAAAGGATATCAAATATTAATACAAGTGATCTTGAAAGTAAAAAAGTTACATGTGTAAGAGTAGTTGAATCAAGAAACAGCTCATGAGAAAAACTGACATTAGAGACTTTCTTGATATATGGAATTGGACATGAAAAATATCCTCAGAAACTGCATGGGCTGACATTTGCTGCCAGGAAGCAAGCTCCTTGACACAAGGCTCTTTAAATTGTCTGCTAAGCGTGGCATGAACTGTAGCCTCTCACTCAGGCTGAGCAGGGGCATGGTTTTGTCTCGGCCTTTACACTGCGGCTGGCTCTATTTCACTTGCTTGCGGAGAAAAGATGGGGTAAAATGGCTCTCCCTTAGATCCAGTTTTCCCTAAGAGTAGACACTGAAAGAGGCTGGTGATGATAACAAATGCTCTCTGAATGTGGTATTCATGAGTTGGAATATGAGGAGCTTCTTTTGTCATAAAGCGTGGCCATATCTAGTACAGTATTTCCATCAGTTCTCTTCCCCTGTCTCCACTATCTTCACTTGCTTAATAAGTGGAAGAAGAGCCTGTTCCCCCTACAGCTCCAATTCATGTCACTTCATGAAAGCAGACCTCACAGTACAAGAAAAAAAAAGAGGCCACTACAAAAAAAGTCTGGATATACCAGGGAATATACCAGGTATATCCAAGGAAGGAGGTACAGCCACACACACTGACAAGCAGAAAAGGTCTCGTCAGAGGATATGGTGATGAGCATTTGTTACTATCAGATATGTAAGGGTAGTGCGGCCCAGAGAGGGTTAATGGTAAATAGCCAGTTTTTGGTTCCAAGACATCAAAAAGCAAGCAATTTGGGAGGCAGCAGTGAGGGAGAAAGGCAGCATCAAGGAGGTCTGAGAGCAGATGTTTGGGTTACTTTTGTGCACTGAGGTTCTGAGGTGAAATTCAAGGGTCACAAACTGGCAAGAAGGCAAGACCCCAGTCTCAGAGGAACTGTGAATGAGAAATCCAAGTAGAGACAAGAGTACAGGAAAATGGAGATAGCATTCATTCTCAGAAATTGAAGTACAAAATAAAACATGCATTAGAAGAAATGGTACAACTTGGAATGAAGTCAAAGCAGGAATCTGGTCAGAGGCTATCAACAACAAAGTTGGCAATAAATACATAATCTTTCTGCTACCGGAATGGGGCTTTTCAAAAGTCCCTTTAGGTAAGGAATCCCAAATCCAAAGCAGATCTGAATATGCAGATGGAAGAGGCATTCATAGCTCTAAGGAATGAAGTGATGAAAATGCTAGGCGTATGACAGGTTCTTGTTTCATCACAGCAGACAAGGATGTTCTACAAGCCTAAAGAGTAATATAGAAATTGCCTGACCAAAGCTGGGCTTTAACGCTAAGGAGGGAAGGGAATCAAAAAATGTGATCCCAACTATGTCTGTCGACTCCAGGAGTATTGTCTTTGTATCTAGCAGCACCCAAAACACATGCTGGCAGGTTCCTAATAGTCTTCATTAAACGCTGTTGAATAAATGAATGTTCAAACCTTTGTGCATAGATGGACTTGCTATTTCCCATGAACACCTGGAAACTTGGTATCTGCTGTAATACACTCCTTCAAAAATCTAACCAGGAGATAAGCCAACCTGACACTTGGTGATTCCCAATTCTTGGGTGAAATTATGTTTCAGCCACTCAAAAATTATTCCACACGTCCATCACCATTTCTTCACAGCAAGTAGTTAACAAAATTTTCTTAGCATTCACATATTCAAATACAACATAGGTGTAATATATAATGTACATGTTTATGTATATTACCATATATATATATATATATATATATATATATATATATATATATATTTTATTCATGGTTCCTGGTTCATAACTCCCATAGCCCTTGTTATAGTAAACAGAATGCCCCTCTGTGCCCTCCTTTCACCTGTCCACTGAAGAATTCTAATATGATTGTGGGTCATGAAACCTTCATTCCAGAGGAGGTCTTGCCCTATATTCTGGAGGAAGGAACGTTCCACAGAGAGGCCAAGAAGAGTCTGAGCAGACAGGCCTTGGTGGTTTCAGATCATACCCCTTTTGTCCAATCACAGTTTTACATGGTTGACAATTGTGACTGTCCAATGCATTTTCCATAAAAGGCCCAAGAGAACAGGGTGTAGGGACGTCCAGAGAGCTGAACACGTGGAGGCTAATAGGAAGGTAAGTAAGAACTCATCCATATGCTGAGATGTGGCACACCCCAATTCCATGGGGACAGAAGCTCCTTAGTTCTTGGGGCCCTTTCCAGAACTCACCCTTGGAACCCTTCCAGAATTTACCCTATGTATCTCTTAATCCAGCTGTTGTTATATATCCTTTAGAATATAGTTTGTAATAAACCAGTAAATGTGTTTCCCGAAGTTCTGTAAGTTGCTCTAGCAAACTAATCAAACCTAAAGAGGAGGTCATTGGAATCCCAACTTGAAGCCAGTTGGTCAGGCTTGCAACTGGTGCCTTAAAGGGGCAGCTTTGAGGACTAAGCATTCAACCTATGGAATCTGATGCTATCTCCAGATAGTGTTGGAATTGAAATGGAGGATGCCCAGCCTGCACTCACTGCAGAGCAGATTGCTTGCTTGCTGGTGGAGATTAACATATTTTAGAGTCATCAAAGTGTTCTCTTGATTGTTGTCATTGTATGAGACTAGAAGAAAATGGTTTGAGAGTTTTTCTCAACAATACGATGGCATAATAATTATTTCATTCCCTCTTTCACTCACTCACTATTGGATGAGTGGTTACATTGTGCTTTAGGTATTTAGGGTGGCTTCAAGTCTGACACTATATTGGCTAGCGCAGAATGAACACATTGCCATCATGAGGCCAACTATTTTCTATCGTTTGTGAGACTGCTGACAAGGTGGCAAAAATAACTCTGTCTCTGGCGAGGGTCTTTAACTGAACAATGAACTCACATGAAAATGATCAATGACTAAGAGTCACTAAAAATACGTTTCAGGTTTTTGAAAGTTAATAAAACAATTTGTGATTTTTAAAACAGGGCAACGTAAATCTTTTCTGAGTCTTTTTATTAAAATACTGTTAATCGGAGTTCATAACTAAAAAGTCTTAAGTTTTGTTCTGGGAGGCGAACTGTGATGGTAATGACTTAGAACTACAACCACATGAGACAACATCCCAGGCACTAACATGATACAAGCAGGGCATCACAAAATATTTGACTAAGCAAAAAGTAATACACAATCTCCGTGCTGCTTTTAATTCACATGTTTTTAAGATTTCTTTTCTTGAGCCTAAATATGGCAACTCTGCTTCACAATATTTAGGCAGGATATTACCGGCTATTACTTAAAAATTAAAATAAGGAACTGAATTGGATTATTTGACTTAAAAGTGCTTTTACTACTGATCTTTCTTTTCTAGCACCAACTGAATAAAGGCAGGAACAATACCATGCTTGAATTCAGCTATTCTTTTTATCCTGGCTGGCTCCAGATGCTAGGATTGCTCTGGAAATGTAATTAGTTTCAATTAACTAACATCTGTCTAAAAAGAAAAAATGTATTTGGGATTCAGGTAAAGGAAAGCACATTTCCACATCGCAAGATTGTTTATTAAACAGTCTGAAAAAGAAAGGTTGAAAAATCCTTTTTTATTCATTGAGAAAGAGCTAGTTTATTAGAAATTGATTTTAAAATGTATTATCTGAGATTTTTTCATTTTTAGGTTTCTAGGTTAACCTCCAACCTAATTACATGAGTCAAAATCTGTATACATAATTCTAAGCCAAATCATATTCCAACAAATACCAATTCAGCTGGAATCTCAGCATGTCTCAACTCCAGCCAAGAGTTCATCTAGTCCAAGGAAAAATGTAAATCTAGCTTCAATATGACAAAAGAAGAGTCCCTCTGGAATTGGTTGTGATAAAATTTGAGTGGCTCTTCCATTGGATGATATGCATGAGGGAAGAATTTGGCCTCATGATAGTTATGAGTGACTCTTTACATAGGAGCTATACATAATAATAGAGATGATAAATCTCTAAATTGATGTACCACATGTAGAGATCGTACTAAACATTGCCAGGCTTAGTGGGAATAAAACTCATGCTTCATTAAATAGAGCTTGTTCTGCACATGTGCTTATGGAGCCGTTAGCATGATACACTTCTATTCAAATCTGAGACTTCCGTGAATGCAGAATTGACCCTGGCTGAACATTGTAAACATAGAAAATATATTTTAATCTGACTATAAGATGGTAAATAATACATGTCTTGTAAGACCTCTGTGGAAAAACACTTGGTTCATTTCTCATTCTCATGTCTGTAATATATAGGTAGAATTACCTTTAATCATCATCCAGAATAAAAAAATTGAATCAAAAAGCATGTTTAACTTTAAGGGGTTAAAAAAATTTGATGCTACTAGCTTCAAGACTCTACCAAATAAGATTTGTAAAGCCCTTTGGCACTTTACTGCCATCCTGTACCATAGGAAGAGCTAAGCCAACTGCGAATATCACATTTGGCTTTCTAAAAGTAGCTTTTTCACATTAATTATTGTATGTGTAGAATGAGATTGTCAGTGGTGACACATTTCAATCTCATCAGTCTATTGGCATCATGGCTATATTTCTCACAGCTCAGTTCAGTTACATAAATCGTATTTACAAGAAAACAAACAAAACTAAGAAATACTATAGTCATAAGATTAAAATCATTAAAAAACAACTTCACATTTACTTCTTCCCTTTGCATTTATACAGACTAAATCTTCTCATTTGGGAACAAAACCAACATAGACACACACAAACACACAAAACACATATCCTTAATACTATGTACTTCTAATTCACGGCCAAAATTCCTGATGGAATAACCTACATTGATGCTCCATTTTCTCATTACTCATTCTCAAACCATACTCGAGTTTTATCACTTCACTAAAAAACAAATATCTCTCAATGTTCCTATATTATCTTTATGTTGAGTTTAACACAATTAGCCTTCCATTCATTTGAAAATATTCTCCTACCTACCAGACTCCTGCTTCTGTTCCGAGTTTCCTGCTCACTCCTTCCCTGTTGCCTTTGTTGGCTCCCCTCCCTCTGTGTTCTTTAACTGCTGGTGCTGCCTTGGGTTTCATCTTAACCCTCTGTGTTCCCATGCTCTGTAGTCTCCATGGCCAATCCCATTTATGACTTCAACCACCATCTCTGTGCTGATAGCTAACAAATCTGTATCTTCACTCCATATTCCCTTTTCTCAGCTCCAAACCTGAATTTCTAACTGCCCACCGCTTAGTTAATTCTATATGGTTTTTCTCTATGTCCAATACTCAACTCCAAGTGCAATGTATCTCATCATCACTCATACGATCTCCCAAGCTAGAAAGATGATTATCATCCCAATTTCCTCTGTCTTCCTGACAACTATTGTCTTAGGTGAGGCCATCATCTTCTCTTGTTTGGATAAGTACAACAGCCTCATAACAGCCTGCTCGCTTTGAGACATCACCTCCCTACCTTCAACCCCAGGCCTTAACAATTCATCTTTCACAGTCTAAATGCAAAACTTGCCATGTTTTCTTAATTAAATGTTATAATTGCAATTAAATGTCTTAAGGGTAAAATTATTTTGCTCAGGAAATAAAGACTTTATTAGGTTCATATCAACTTTTTCCACTTAGAGTTACGCACCACTGTGCTCTGGTATGCTAGAAGTTCTGTTGTCAAGTTGGATACACTGGGAACTACACTTCCTAGAATCCTCTTTTTCTATAGAGTTTCAGGTAAAAAAAAATAACTGATTGGGAGGGAGAAGTAAAGCAAACACCACTACATCCTGAAGGGCATCGATAGAGGTGATGACAGACAGATGCACAGGTGCTGGAAATTTCCAGCTTGGTTTCTATTCCATGTCAAGCTCTCATTCCTGAATGCCAACCCTGCTGAGTGACAAAGCCCTCAGGACCCACAGCAGCCACTTTGCTGCAAATTCACTCAGATGGTAGCCACACAAACTAACAAGTATCTGCAGCCTTTTATACCACCCCTCCCTGGCAATTCTACTCCAGAAGCTGCTGCTACCTCCCAGGTTTTCTTGCCAGCTTCATCCAAGCCTAGTTAGTGACATTTTTCTGATTGTTCAACTCTCCTTTTTGAACTTTCACTTTCCCAACTCCTCCTATGATTGTGTAAGTCTAATCCTTATAATAAATTCCTGATTTGGTAATGCTCCCTGGCTGAACCCTGACTGATGTATCGATGCACAGTCTCCATCATGGACCATACTCATGTGTTTGAGGTCCTCCGAACAGGCTTTTGCCCACGCTATTCCCCTAGCCTGCTGTCTATTTTGCCTAGGCTAGCTCTCTTCTCCCCACGTTTCTCTGATCAATCTCCATCAGCCTTGTATTCCACACCTTTATTTCCTGTCATGATTTCCCTCCTATGAACTGCTTGCCTTCCCCTGACATTCTATCAATTACCATAACATATCATAATTACTAAGTTATCTGCTGTCACCTTCCCTAGATGTGAGAATCCTAAAGGTAGGTACAATGCTATAATATGTCTCTTCTTTTAAACCTTGCACAGACTTTGTGAATGAGATCTGAAATAGTAGCCAGATAAGAAACAACTGCAGTCAATTTGTCTAGCATCCCATTATATGAAAATAAACTTTTATTTTCAAAGATTCTGGCCTCAAATGATCCACACCAACTGAGATGGGACCTCAGATACGAACTATAGATATTTTTTAAAATTCAAAACTCAAATTCAACGCCCAAAGAACTGCTATCCCCATTTCCATTTCATTTTTTTTTTTTTTTTTTGAGGCGGAGTTTCACTCTTGTTACCCAGGCTGGAGTGCAATGGCGCGATCTCGGCTCACCGCAACCTCCGCCTCCTGGGTTCAGGCAATTCTCCTGCCTCAACCTCCTCAGTAGCTGGGATTACAGGCATGCGCCACCATGCCCAGCTAATGCTTTTGTATTTTTAGTAGAGACGGGGTTTCACCATGTTGACCAGGATGGTCTCGATCTCCATTTCATTTTATAACCTGTTGAAAACCTTCCAAGTATACCTCATCCTATGAAGCAGTTGTTTTCAAACTGGGTTCCTAAAATCCCAAGGCTTCCTTGGAATTGCTACAATGGTCTTTGTAGAGGAGAGGAAAAAGCTGGTAAACCCCAGATAGGAGAATGGAGGTGCTTAACCCAGGCACTGATTCAGTAAGTCATTATCAAATGAACACTTCCACATATAGAGATCACAATTCACCAACGATTTTAGACTAAAGAAAAAAATGAGAAAAAGAGATAAATGGTAGCTGTTTGCTTAGCTCCCAGAATGTGCTAGCCTAATTTCATACATTTCCTATTTGACTCTCACAGGAATTATATGAAACTGATACTATTTTCCTATTTTACAGGTAGGAAATTTTGGCTCACAGAAGTTAGGTAAATCACATGGAATTGGGTAGCTAGGAAGTGAGCAAAAAGAATTAGATTTCAGGGTTGCTTTACTTCAAAAATCTAAGTCTTTATAGCAGAATACATGTAAATAATACATGTCAACGTGTATTAAAATGTGACACCAAAGAAGGCTAGCCGAGGGTGTGAACTTCTGCTCTGTATAAGTCCCCCATAGTATTGCAGTCTATTTGGTTTTTCTAAATTTTTCTTGTAACCAAGATTAAAAAATAAAACATGCCTTTCAAAGAACAGCAGTCTTTTTCTAAGTATACGACACCTACTCGGTCAATTTAGTAAACATTTATTTAGTACCAACTAAATGCAGGTCACTGCATACAGCCTTAGTAAAGATATAAAATGTGAAAGGCGTGGTCCTTGCCCTTCAGGAGTTCATCATCTAAAAACAGACATTAACAACTCCGAATGGAGGCAGATGGTGATAAATGCTGTAATGGAGGAACTTACAATGTGCTAAGGAAGCATAAAGCAGGGAGAGATTGATTCCAACCATGGTATAATAAAACACCTTGGTAAATGTATCTTTCACTACTTATCCAAGAAAATCTTTTATGACCCAAACCAAAGGATGCATTTCTTTGTAAAATGCCAGAGCTTATTCAAAATACTAATAGATAGGACTTTTCTTAGCAAGAATAGAATTGAGTTACAATGGAAGCAGCCCTACCAATAGGTGTTTCGATAGTAATTGGAGGAAACCCACGGGTCTATTTATTTAAAGGGCCCTCCATCTATTTAGAAGAGACTGTGCATGGTTCTACCTGCAAATTCAGATCCATTTATAGTATTTCTTTTCAGTTCAGTTATACTCTTAAAATACATCTCAATCTTGATGTAGAAAATGTAGGAGATTTCAAAGGAGGCAGCTCATGTCTAACCAATGAAAGATGAAGATAAATAATTTTATTTTCTTTTTAAATTTTAACAAGAAGCAACTATACCATCTTAGCTAGTTGAAACTTTGATTCAAAGTACTTAAATAACTGAATGAGGCCAAGAATGCTGAATGACTTCCTCTATGTGTCAAGTCGATTTGCTAGGTGCTGGCACCACTGTACCAGCTTAAATTGGTTAGACTAGAAATAAAAATGAAATTGCAGAAAATTCATACAATTCTACCGTAAAAATCAACCTATGGAATTTGCCCTGTTGTTTAGAAGTCAGAAGTATGCTCTATACACAAAGGAAAATAGATCATTCAAACTAATAATATTTTAAAATAGGGAGGCCCTTGTGTAATGTAAAAGTGCATCATATATAATAAGCTTCTTTGTTAAAAAAAAATAGCAGTTTTCTTAAAATAAATATATCCATCAAAAAATGTACACAAATAAAAGGTCATTGTGTTATATCTAAAAGCTATCTCCCTGGTAGAATATTCATACCATATAGCAAAGAACAAGTAGGAATTTGCCAAATGCCAATGGATCGATGAAAAGTTTTGCTTGTGTGAAATCTTGAATTTGCTTTAGACAGAACAGGAAATTGATGGGAATTCTAGGTTTTGAATATAGGTTGTCCCCACCAATACTCATGTTGAGGTTTGGTCCTCAATGGAACAATGTTAAGAGGTAGTGAGACCTTTAAGATGCATTCAGGTCATGAGAGATCTGTCCTCATGAACAATTAATACACTCTTATTGGAATAAATTTTTGCTCTTATGTCCCACAAGAGCAGGTCATTACAAAGTAAGGTAACCTCTGGTGTTTTGCCTTTTTTTTCCACACATCCCTTCCAATTCTCCACCATGTCTTTGAGGAAACACACAGCTCTCACCAGAAGCCACCAGGTGCATCCAAATTACCTCATCTCATATGTTCTGTTACAGCAACAAAAATGGACTTTGACAATAAGAATTCATGACTTTATTGCCTCCTTTTTGAAACCTTTCTACTTCAATTGTTCTCTCTCTCCTAGCATCCTCAATCTTTCACTCTGTAATACTTACTACCTCTGTAGTTTCAGAGTTGAAAAGGTCCTTGTTACCTTGGGTAAAATGCCATTCCTACCAATAAACTCTATCTATTATAGATTTGTTTCTCTTAATTGTAACAAGCTCTACTTTTTCACCATTTTTCTCCTTAATCCATTTAACCTGGCCTTTGTCCCAACTCTTGCCATTACACTAAAGTAGTCACAATGTCTATCAATTACATGCTCCAAATTTGATAGCCATTTTCTAGTTCTTATAATAAGGATCGCTTTTTTTCATCTAATTCTTATAGTGCTCATTAGGTGAAAAACACTTCTTCCCAATTCCTGACATCTTTTTTCCTATAAAGAAGGTTCAGTTTATATAACTCAGGGCCTTCAATTATCCCTTTACTCAATCTAACCTTGGGGAGATGAAGCGACTTATCTGATTTGTAAATTTGGAAAGAAAACTACGCATGTTGGGCTCATTTCCAGCTTTTCCTTGGGGGTGAAACTGCTATTAGTCCATTCTCGCATTCTATAAATACCTGAGACTGGGTAATTTATAAAGAATAGAGTTTTAATTGACTCACGGTTATGCAGGCTCTGCAGGAAACATGATGCTGGCCATCTGCTCAGCTTCCAGAGCAGGACGGAGAGAGACAGCCAGGAGGTGCCACACTTTTAAACAACCAGATCTCATGAGAATTCTCTCACAAGAGCAGCACTAGGAGGATATTGCTAAACCATTAGAATGATCTAATCACCTCCAGCACTAGGAATTACATTCAACATGAGATTTGTGTGGGGACACAGATCCAAACCATGTCAGCTGTCTACAGAAAGCTCGCATTGCATTCTTATCTGCTTCCCTATACCCAAGTTTAACACATGGAATTTGCCCTGTTCAGGCACTCACATCAGCCTAGCCAGATAGAGTGTTGACCGTGATCAAATAAGTTAAATTGGCCTAATTTTAAATTCCTGTTAGCAGGACTATTTAAATCTCATTTGGCTACTGGCCTCTACCAGTAGTAAAGTTATTTTTGTGTCCTTAATTTTTCTTTATTGAGCAAAACCTAGGTATAGAGGAAGGGTGTTCCTTCTAAGCTCCAACAACATTTTGTTCTTGAGACCTCCTTCTCCCCTGACTTCTGTTTTTCCTCCCATCTCTCTTATGGTTCCTTCGTTGCTTTTGTGTTTATTATGAATAATTCTTTTTCCTCTTTACAAAGATGTCATGTTTAATGTACTGTTTCTCTCTTCCTTCCCCATTTCTCATTTTCCCTCTACACACACAAATACACACATATACACATCTAATACATACATATACATATATACACACAGGTGTGCACACTAACCCATGTGTACAGCTTGCCCTTCATATCCATAGGTTCTGCATTCATGGATTTAACCAACTGGGGAATATATTCCACAGTTTCTAAGAGAAAAACTCGAATTTGCTGTATACCAAGTACTACACTGAATATACAAAAACGAAGTGATGTGTAAGCAGGAATTGTATTAGGTATTATAAGTAATGTAGATATGACAAAGTATATAGGAGGATATCATTAAACGATATGCAAATACTATGCCATTTTATATAAAGAACTTGAGATTTGTGGATTTTAGTATCCAAGAGGAGTCCTGAAACCCATTCCGCTGGATATTGAGGAATAACTGTATATGTTCTCATTATACACATAGGGGAAGCTCAGTACTTTTTTCTTGCATCAAATAAATCTTCAGATTGCTCTTCATACAATGTTTATTTTTTGTTAATTTTGTGATTAAAAATGACTATTAGGCTGGGCACCATGGCTCACACCTGTAATCCCAGCACTTTGGGAAACTGAGGTGGTGGATCACCTGAAGTCAGAAGTTTGAGACCAGCCTGGCCAACATGGTGAAACCCTATCTCTACTGAAAATGCAAAAATTAGCTGGGCATGGGGTGTGCCCCTGTAATCCCAACTACTTGGAAAGCTGAGGTGGGAGAATTGCTTGAACCAGGGAGGCGGAGGCAGAGGCTGCAGTGAGTCAAGATCGTGCCACAGCACTCCAGCCTGGGTGACAGTGGGGAACACCATCGCAAAAAAAAAAAAAAAAAAAAAAAATTCAAAAATTGCCATTAAACCAAGCATTCTGACTACAAAAATGAAGTGATCTTAGACATCTTTTATCTAACTTCCTATATGTAAGCATTTGCTAATAACTACCTGTATATCATCAACTTTTATAGCTTAGTTTATATATTCAATACATATCAATAGATTTATATTTATGAAAAATCTACAATGACATGAACAATATTAGATGAACAAGACTAATGAACAAAATAGACATGGACTCTGCTCTCAGGGAGCTCACAGTCTAGAAAAGAAGGCATACAATAAACATCTCTAATTACCAACTGTGACACATTATGGAAAAAAGTACTATTATAAGAAATAACAGAAGGAACTGATTTACAGTGGCAGACAAAGGAATGATTCGCTGATTAAGTGACATGTGACCTGAAAACACAAGCATAATGAGATTAGGTGAGATCAAGTAGAAATTATAATTCTTAGACTGAAATAATAGACGCTTATTATACTTAAATGACGCACAAAATTCATTCAATTGCAAATTATAAATGTTATAAAATTTTAAAATTAAATATTTGGAAGATGAGTTTTTTCTAGATTATAGGAGAGATTATATTGCAAGGTTATATATATAAATACATGTGTATAAACACATAAACATGCTTTTTAACTTCTGAGATACATGTGCAGAACATGTAGCTTTGTTATCTAGGTATACATGTGCCATGATAATTTGCTGTACCTATCAACCCATCATCTAGGTTTTAAGCCCCACATGCATTAGGTAATTATCCTAATCCTCTCCTTCCCCTTGCTCCCTCACCCCCTGACAGGCCCTTGTGTGTGATGTGCCACTCCCTGTGTTCATGTGTTCTCATTGTTCAACTCCCACTTATGAGAACATATGGTGTTGGTTTTCTGTTCCTGTGTTAGCTTGCTGAGAATGATGACTTCAGCTTCATCCATGTCCCTACAAGGGACATGAATTCATATTTTTATAGCTACACGGTATTCCATGGTGTATATGGGCCATATTTTTTTTATCCACTCTGTCATTAAGAGGGCATTTGGTAGAAAAATTAGCTGGGCATGGTGGCGCGTGCCTGTAGTCCCAGCTGCTCGGGACACTGAGGCAGGAGAATTGCTTGAACCTGGGAAGCAGAGGCTGCAGTGAGCCGAGATTGTACCACTGCACTCCAGCCTGGCGCCTGGTGACAGAGCGAGACTCTGTCTCAAAAAAAAAGAAAAAAAAGAAAAAAAAAAGGGCATTTGGGTTGGTTCCAAGTCTTTGCTATTGTAAATACTGCTGCAATAAACATTCTAGTATAAAGACACATGCATGAGTATGATCTATAAACCTTAGGATATAGACTCAGTAATGGGATTGCTGGATCCAATGGTACTTCTGGTTCTAGATCCTTGGGGAATCACCATAGTCTTCCACATGATTGAAGTAATTTACACCCCAGCAACAGTGTAAAAGCATTCCTATTTCTCTACATCCTCATCAGCATCTGTTGTTTCCTGACTTTTTTTTTCCCATTTATTTTATTGCATTTTAGGTTTTGGGGTACATGTGAAGAACATGCAAAATCGTTGCATAGGTACACATGTGGCAGTGTGATTTGCTGCCTTCCTCCCCATCACCTACATCTGGCATCTCTCCCCTTGCTATCTCTCCCCAGCTCCCCACACCCCTCCGTCCTTCCCCTATTTCCCCCCAACTGACCCCAGTGTGTAGTGCTCCCCTCCCTGTGTCCATGTGTTCTCATTGTTCAACACCCGCCTATGAGTGAGAACATGCGGTGTTTGATCTTCTGCTCTTCTGTCAGTTTGCTGAGAATGATGGTTTCCAGGTTCATCCATGTCCCTACAAAGGACCCAAACTCATCGTTTTTGATGGCTGCATAATATTCCATGGTGTATATGTGCCACATTTTCCCTATCCAGTCTATCGTCGATGGGCATTTGGGTTGGTTCCAGGTCTTTGCTATTGTAAACAGTGCTGCAATGAACATTCGTGTGCACGTGTCCTTATAGTAGAATGATTTGTAATTCTTTGGATATATATCCAGTAATGGGATTGCTGGGTCAAATGGAATTTCTATTTCTAGGTCCTTGAGGAATCGCCACACTGTCTTCCACAATGGTTGAACTCATTTACACTCCCACCAACAGTGTAAAAGTGTTCCTATTTCTCCACATCCTCTCCAGCATCTGTTGTCTCCAGATTTTTTAATGATCGCCATTCTAACTGGCGTGAGATGGTATCTCAATGTAGTTTTGATTTGCATTTCTCTGATGACCAGTGATGATGAGCATTTTTTCATATGTTTGTCGGCCACATAAGCATCTTTTAAGAAGTGTCTGTTTATATCCTTTGCCCACTTTTTGATGGAGTTTCTTTTTGTAAATTTAAGTTCCTTGTTAATTCTTGATATTAGACCTTTGTCAGATGGATAGACTGCACAAATTTTCTCCCATTCTGCAGGTTGCCTGTTCAACCTGATGATAGTTTCTTTTACTGTGCAGAAGCTCTTTAGTTTACTTAGATCCCATCTGTAATTTGGCTTTTGTTGCCATTGCTTTGGGTGTTTTAGTCATGAAGTCTTTGCCCATACCTATATCCCAAATGGTGTTGCCTAGTTTTTCTTCTAGGGTTCTTCTGGCTTTAGGTTTTACATTTAAGTCTTTAATTCATCTAGAGTTAATTTGTGTATAGGGTGTAAGAAAGGGGTCCATCTTCTTTTCTGCATGTGGCTAGCCAGTTTTCCCAGCACCATTTATTAATAAGGAATCATTTCCCCATTGCTTGTTTATATCAGGTTTGTTGAAAATCAGATGGTTGTGAATGTGTAGTGTTAATTCTCAGGTCTCTATTCTGTTCCATTAGTCTATATATCTGTTTTGGTATCAGTACATGCTGTTTTGATTACTGTAGCCTTATTGTATAGTTTGAAGTCTGGTATCATGATGCCTCCAGCTTTGTTCTTTTTCCTTAGGATTGCCTTGGCTATATGGGCTCTTTTTTTATTCCAAATGAGATTTAAGCTAGTTTTTTTGCAATTCCGCAAAGAAAGTTAATGGTAGCTTAATGGAAATAAAATTAAATCTATAAATTATTTTGGGCAGTATTTTCACAATATTGATTCTTACTATCCATGAGCACAGAATGTTTTTCCCTTTGTTCATGTCCTCTCTTATTTCCTTGAGCAGTGGTTTGTAGTTCTCCTTGAAGAGGTCTTTCATGTCCCTTGTAAGTTGTATTACTAAGTATTTTCTTCTCTTTGTAGCAATTGCAAATGAGAGTTCATTCATGATTTGGCTCTCTGTTTGTCTGTTATTAGTATATAAGAATGCTTGTGATTTTTGCACATTGGTTTTGTATCCTGAGTCTTTGCTGAAGTTGCTTATTAGCTTAAGGAATTTGGGGGCTGAGACCATGGGGTTTTCTAAATATACAATCATGTCATCTGCAAACAGAGACAATTTGACTTTCTCTCTTCCTATTGAATAGCCTTTATTTATTTTTCTTGCCTGATTGCCCTAGCCAGAACTTCCAAGACTACGTTGAATTAGAGAGGGCATCCT
This sequence comes from Sapajus apella, assembly GCF_009761245.1. Taxonomy (NCBI): domain Eukaryota; kingdom Metazoa; phylum Chordata; class Mammalia; order Primates; family Cebidae; genus Sapajus; species Sapajus apella. The sequence goes on from NW_022436950.1 coordinate 28,678,081, forward strand.
TGTCTTGTGCCAGTTTTTAAAAGGAATATTTCCAGCTTTTGCCCATTCAGTAAGATATTGGCAATGAATCTGTCATAAATAGCTATTATTTTGAGGTATGTTCATCAATACCTAGTTTGAGAGTTTTTAGCAAAACATGCTTATTTTCTTATAGAAATCCATTAAGCTTCATTAATACCAGGAACTACATTAGCCAAAGACTCTTGGGCTCAAGTGTTTAAAAAAAAAATCTTGATCTTTGCCCACCCAATATGCTTTAAAATGAACCTGCACCAATAGACATATGATTTTCACATCAGTCATATTATAGCCACTCCTTTGAAAATGAATTTAAAGTAAGAGGCTGACTCTAAATTCATTGATTACTCATCCTGTTACCCTCAAAAATGAAGATTATGATAATAATGACAGCAGCTACAATTTCATAAGGCCAGAGCATGAACATTGTACTCAGATAGGCCTAAAATCATATCCCAAATATAATTTCTCTTTCCTCATAAAACTGAACTCCTAAATTTAATGAAATGTTTATAGTACTATGATAGGAGCCTATTGACTATTGTTATTTCTCAGAATAGTGCATTCTAACGTAATCTCTACATCATCTGACAGGTGTACAGCCATGAAGTCTTATGTTGATGGGTATTAGAGAAATGCCTGAGTTTCTTCATGTAGCATTTTATGTTTTAAAGCAGAGGCTTAATTACTCATACCATTGACACTGCTTCCTGCGTGGACATTTTAAGTTATGAAGTCTTGACAAATAACAAAATTATGTTAAAATTACTTCAAAAAAACCTAAGATATTTGTTAGAGTTAAGATATTCAGAGAATATGTGTAAAGCATTAGATAAATATCAAACTTTTTATTGCCCAGTATATATTTTATGAATTTAGTTTTCTAATGAATATGTACAATTCCTCACAGATATGAAATAAATGCATTTCTGTTTTTTGTTAAATTGGTATTTCTAAATCTTGAACGAAGTTGTGACACTGCTTGGTATCTAGGCAGTTTCCAATGTTGTGTGCTTAGGATCAATTTTAGATGTTAAAAATACAGTCCAGGTTTCCATCTAGATTTCACACCCATCAGTACAACAGGTTAGAGCTTAGTCCTAAGGGGACTGGTGTTCAGAAAGTATCGTTTGTTTTCCTGACTAGTAGTTAAGGTTTCAAGAACACAGTTAAGAATGAAAAATGAATAAACAAATTGGACTTGTCAGAGCTTGCATCACCCAATCAGAGAAGTAGGGAAGAAAAACAAGAGAAAAAGGTTAATATGGCATTGTTCCATTGACAGAGCAGCGCATAGTTCAGAAAAATTCCCTTTGCCTCCATTTACCCAACATGGAGGCAAATGTAGTTCTAGTAGTGTAACTGGGTTTTTTCTTGGGTGCTGGTGAGGCACAGCTCCCCTGAGAGAATGTTGTGGGTTCTTGGCCTCCAATCTCTTAAAGAATAAGAGATGGGGCCACTGCAGTTTCGCCCTATGCTCGTAAAAGTAAATGTCAGACCCAAGAAGTGTTGCAGAAAGGTGATTTTATTTAAGTAGAGAAAAGAGAAGTAAAAGAGAAGAAGAGAAAGACTTCCACGAAAAGTGTGGAAGGGGATTCCAGGGGGGAAATCCCAGAGGGGAAAGGGAGCTCCCACCATGTGGGAGGAGATTCCAGAGAGCTGGAAATTCGGTGTGGGTGAAGGAGCAGGGGAATTTATCCTGGGAGAAATTCCCACCTTCCCAAGTTCCTCTGGCTAATGAAAGGAGTTCTTCTAAACTTCTGCTGGGGTAATTGACTCTTAGTTTCTTCCCGCGCCAGAGAAATTCAAACATAAACCATTAAATCAACCGGATGGAGAATGATGGGAGGGGGGCATGGCTCTGGAAAATTCTTGTCCTTAAAACTACGTGCCCTCATGGACCCAGAAAGAGAACACATTCCCTCAGTAGTGCGGGGAAACATGGTTGTGCAAAGAATCTGACAGAAACGGACCTCCACACAAACTTCCCACTGCTCGCCCTGTTCTCCTTGAATGTAGGACTGTGTAGAGACTGCTGACAGTATCACATGCTAAATTCATTTTGTGCTTTGGTGGGCATGATTTGTTCTCCTGACAGAGACAGAAATTCACTAGAGACACAAATGAGACTGTCACACTCATTCCACTTGTGTGCTAAAACAAATTGAAATGCCACAGTTGACCAAGTAGGGGTTACATAAAGAAGTAGTCACTGGACCCCTCAGCCTTCTTTCTTAGCAAAATCAGAGGGGAATAGCTGAGGCAGGCATTTTTTTTGTCAGCTCTCACTGGGGAGAAATCCTCAACAAACATCACCAAATACAATATAAAAAAGAAAGGGCACCCATTATGATTCTTTAAGTTTAGGCTTAAAATGCTTTGGGGGACTTTGAGTTGTTATTTTAAGTAGTATCATCCCACTCTGCAAATGAATATATATTTTGATTCCTTTTTCTGTCTACCTAACTCCTCTTCATAAAATACCCTCCCACCTTTCACCGCCCCAAGCATCCCCACATCCTCTCCTAGGAAGAGCAATTAAACCCCATTACCCTTTAGGAGTGCCACTCCAGCACAATGGTTACTGACAGCCTGTGAAATTGTCACCAGATAATCACCAGTCAAGGTTTTTCAGAGCTTCTGTCAAGAGCAGCCAGAGCAATTCAGCCTGGAGCCCTGAAAGCTGCTCTAGCACTATCAGGAGTCCTTCCCACTCTCAGGGAATTCTGTTTCGGGACCTCTTGAATGACTAGTTCTTACTGGAATAAAGTCTTCTGGAACTGCCCATGGGGAAGACAGCTGTCTGCTGGGTTATTTTTCCACAGTATATAACTGCCACCAGAATGGCAGTCCTTAATGTGGCCAATTCACATGACCCTGGAGGGAATAAGAGCTTCCTGTCATTTACATATCATTAGAGAAAACCCCAGGGCAAACCACAAGATGCCATCTGGTAGCAGTGAATGTGACAGTCAGGAACATCCTGTGGCAGATCCCAGTCTAGTGAGTCTTTTTGTCCTTGGGCACCCACGAGTTTCTTTCCCTGCTGGTCTGAGAGGAGGGTTTGGAGGCCTGCATAGCATAATGTTTTCTGTTCAGTGCTGCTTCTTTACTCTCAGACTGTGTTAGGTTTAAGAGCAGTGTTCATAAGCCATGTCAGTCTATTAACTTTTAGAACATTGCTATTTTCCAGTCTTGATGTGAATAAATCTTATAATAACTAGAGATAGGCAATCCCCAGTATGCAGCTCCGAGAGCAGCATTTGAAGGCATCTGGCCTGGCTTAGACAGGGCAGCAACCTCCAGCTTCCATGGTACACCTTTCAACAGGCATCCCATAGAAAAGGCTTAGCAGTGTTGCTTTTGCTCCTCAGTTTATAGAAGTACAGGGAAGTCAATCAATGGGATGTGGGTAACAAATATTCACTGAATGCTTTCCTTAGGTAAGTTTTCCATAGAAGAAAAAGGTGAGTTATAATGTGATTCTTCCTACAAAATTTAAAAGGACAGAAAAAGAAAAAAATAAAATTAAAGAAAGCAAAAGCATACTTTTGCATATTTAGATTTCATGAAGTCTACAGTTTTTATGCCAGCAATAAATTACTTTTGGACAAAGCTTTTATGAAATCATAGTTTATAAATATTTAGGGGAAAAAAAACCTAAAGGTAGACATTATCCAGCACTTAGAATAGAAAACTGGAATGAACCGGAGAGATTAACCTTCATTTGCTGATAAGGACAACAGAGCCCTGGGGGGTAAATGCCTGAGAGAGCTAGTACACGGTAGTGTAAACACTGTACTCCTTGAATGAATAAATGAAAGGATTGGCCCCAAATTACCCAGAAAGTAACAGACAAAAAATTATAGTGACTCTGGATTCTGAAGCTTGTGGAGTTTTTGGCCACATTTCTCTATGTATTATTAAGCCCATTTATGCAGATGAAAAGTCAGGAAACTACTATATGATAGTAAAATATTTATTCATAGAAGATAAAAGGACAATTAAAGACATAAAGGAAAGCAATAGGCAGGCTGTGTAAAATCAGTAATTCTAAGTTCCAAAAAGATGGCAGGGAGAACTACCCTGCTTGGGTGAAAGCCAATTTTATACACTTTTTATACTTTCAAGAACATTCAAAAATACAGATAAACTGTGGTCCTCTGAAGCTACTTCTGAATCAACATTCATGAAAACAAGTGCACTTTGCTTCATGTGTGGATATCACTTCTCAAAAACTATGTGATGCAGATATTCTGAAAAGCCTCCAGAAATACTTTATTTATTTTTAATACAGATTTTCTCTTCTCCATAAGCCCTTGTACTACTAAGGTGGGCCAAGAAACTTATTGCCTAGAAGAGGGAAAAAACAAAATTCAGTGTAGAAAGCTATCTACCCAAGGAAAGAAACTCGAGGGAAAACCCTCCTTTGAAAAGAGCACGGGGAAATGATGATGGAGCCTGGACAGGAAAAGAATTGTCAGATCAAGGGGTGAGATGACTGTTTTCACTTCCTTCCTTAAGCTCAAAGCCTCATAAGAGGAGCTGGGAGAAAGGGAAAAGTTATAGAGGTATAGACAGCCCAGGTAGATTTGAAGGAATCTACAACTATGTAGGCTAGGAACCCACTACTCTGCACATAAACTGCAGGGAACTGTAAATCTTAGGGAAGCCTTCATTTTGGCATGGGACTGAATCCAACATGCATAATTCTCTCTCCGGGAAGTAGCTGTGGCTGAGCAGGTACCAGATTGCAGTCTCCCTGAGTCATACCCATTGCAAATGAATATGCAGACAAACAGTGAAGAAGAAGTGTGTGTGTGTGCTGGGGACAACTATATCCTGGGCTTATAAATTCTAAGGTAATTAGTAGACTGGAGTCAGCCTGGAATAAATACAGGGAGTCAGTGGAGGCCTCTGAAATCCATGATTCTTCACATACAAATGAATCTCTTTCATTCACAAATTTGTCTTCTTTCACTTGGTTGCTCTGAGACCTGGCTCTTTTATTGAGGTAACTGTCTCTAACTGCTGGTTTTTCCTTTCATATTCTTCACATTGCTGGTTTTGGAAGTTGCTTCTCTAATCTCTTCAATTACCCATTCTATCTGACTGTACCTCTCCTGCACTATATTATCTCGGTAACCCACAGACTGGAAGTGTGTTTGATGGGGTGTGGAGTCACTTCTATTTATTGAAATGTAAGACCCTGGTTCATTGACAATCTCACAAATACCACTTGTTTCATACTGGCATTTCCATTTTCATATAGTTACAATAAAAATGTTCAGATGTACTGGCTTTTTAATACCTGGCTTGGTCCTTGATCTGCTCTTTAATGCTCTTCCAGGTTTTTCTGCAACTAAAACTCAAAGTCATCTTCCACTCTTTTTTTTTTTAAACTCCCACTGGTCTAATGACTTTTGGGGCATCTACCTCACCTCCAAGTAGTTCATTTGCTTCTGAGGATGCTTCTGGGAACAAGGAGGCAAGGCAGCATCTTGCTAAATTGAGCCAAACTTCACTCTCCTGCCACAGTGACTTCAGAGATGGGACTATGATCCACATGGCTCAGTAACTACAAGGAGATGTTTGTGGGGAGCTTTTAGAAAAACATCCTTCTTGATCATCTGAGAGAACTACCTAAATAAGTTCTTACACTTTCTGAACAACATGGTATAAAAATGTGCCATCTGGAACTACTGCAGACAGTTCTGTGATGACGCTATCTGCTCTGAATCAAAGCATACCTAAAATTAAGTGAGAAAATAGATCCCATGATCTACTCTACTAATGCACTAAGGCAAAAAATAGCCTGGGAAAAGAAGTGGCCAGAATTACTAAAATAAATAGCCAAAGCTTTGATTGGCTGAGACACATCAGCAAATCCTTAGGAGATTTTCTTGAATCTTGAATTGTTAAATTCATTAAGAAACAGATAAATTACTTAATTTTTCAGCACTCCCTTTGAAAAGTTTAAGACCACTCCAAAGCTGTAATTGCGTTAAGCACTGTCTGTTACAGCAGCTGCCACTATCCTAACTAGTATACCCTTGAAAACCCTGCCAACAATTTTGATGTCCATTCTGCATGCAACAGGAAAAAGCCATAGGCAGGTAAAAAAGCAAGTGAGTAATGTGAGTATTCTTTCTAACTTTTCTCACCTACTCTCTAAAATTTCAAGTCAACAGATTCTGACTGAAAAGTGGGCCCTCATATATAGATTAGTGCATTTTTAAAGGCTGTATTCATATAAAATGATGATAGCTGTCACTCTATGAGACTTTCTTATGCACAACAGGTCTCTCCTGAATTTGTTTCTTTCAGTTTTTCCCTAATAGTCAATTAAGTCAGTAATGTTTTCAGAAACACAATGAAGGCAACTTTCAAGCAGCCATTATTAGTACAATTCCACTCAAATAATTGTATGTTGCTCTCACCTTTTATTTAAGGTAGGCCCTCATGCTTTCTATTGCTCCTACATTAAGCCAGCTATATGGACAAACAACTTGTGTGGTCAAACAGCCTGCAGATTTAACAAGGCCCAGTGCTTGATTTAATGCTATTTTGTTGCTATCTTCAAATTTTTGATAATTTTGAACAAGAGGATCCATATATATTTTTATTTTCCCCTAGTCCCTCAAATTATGTAGCCAATCCTTCTTCCACTCATCACCATTACACATACACCACACACATACACACACTGACAAAAAGACTCTCTCCTTGACCTAACTTTAGTCAGAGTTCCTCTGAGCCCACTTTTGAACTAGGCCTTGATCTTGGCCCCCAATCTGTCTTTGACCTGCCCAGCCCAGTCTAAGTCAAGAATCCTGCTGAAATCAATTTGGAGATAATATCTACCCTTATTATCTGATCAAGGTCTTTATCCCTCAATTTTGATGTCTAAGTCCTTGGTCTGTCTTTAGCAATAATCCTCTTAGAACAGTTTTCATAGAATCCCCTTACCTTTGATGTCTCCTCTTAATAATTTTTCATCAATTGATCCCCTCACTATGCTCATTATTAATCTTCACCTGTCTTATCTATCTTTCTATATTTGGAGTTGAGCCTGATCTCGCTCCTCCATTGCAACACCTCTACTGCAATAGTCTAGAATGAAGTCTTTACATCATTTTAACAAGAATCAGTGGTATGGTTTGAATTTATGTGTCTGCCAAAATCGCATGTTAAATTGTAATCCCCATTGTTGGGGGTGGGGACTGGCAGGAGGTGTTTGGATCATAGGGGTATATACTCCTCATGAATGGTTTAGCCCTCCTGCTTAGCAGTAAGTAAGCTGGGTTCTTACAAGACTTAGTCGTTTTAAATTGTGTAGCACCTCCTCACCTACTCTTTTTCTCTTGTTCCTTTCTCACCATGTAATGTGCCACTCCCCATTTGCCTTCTGCCATGATTGAAAGCTTCCTGAGGCCTTCCCAGGAGGAGATGCCACTATGCTTCCTGTGCAAGTTGCAGAACCATGGACCAATTAAATCTTTTTCCTTATAAATAACCAGTCTCGGGTCCTTCTTTAGAGAAATGCAAGAATAGCCTAATACAGAAAATTGGTGCCGGGCGGTGAGGTATTGCTATAAAGGTACCTGAAAATGTAAAAATGACTTTGGACCTGGGTAATGGGCAGAGGTTGGAAGAATTTGGAGGGCTCAGAAGATGACAGGAAGATAAGGGAAAGTTTGGAACACCTTAGAGACTGGTTAAATTGTTGGGACGAAAATGCTGAAAGCGAAATGGACAGTTAAGTCCAGGCTGAGGAGTTCTCAGTGGAAATGAGAAACTTATTGAGAAATGGAACAAAGGTCATTCATGTATGGTTTAGCAAAGAACATGGCTGCATTTTGTTCCTGCCCGAGGGGTCTGTAGAAGTTTGAGCTTGAGAGTGATAACCTAGAGTATCTGGCAGGTGAAATCTCTAAGCAGCAAAACATTCAAAATGCAGCCTGGCTACTTCTAACATCCTATGCTTAGATGCAGGAAGAAATGAATGACTTAAAAGTTGTAATTTATATTTAAACAAGAAGCAGAACATAAATGTTTGGAAAATTTGCTGCCTGGATATTGGCAGAGAAAGAAAAAGCGTTTTCAGGAGAGTAATTCAAGCAGTTTGTGGAGCACCGCTTACTAGAGCAATTTGCATAACTAAAAAGTAGCTGGTGCTAATAGCCAAGACAATGGAGAAAAGGCCTTGAAGGCATTTTAGAAAACATTGCAGCAGCCCTTTCCATCACAGACCTAGAGGCCTAGAAAGGAAGAGTGTGTTCTTGGTTAGGTTCAGGACCTCACTGCTCTCCACATCCCAGCTGTTCCAGCTCCCGCCATGGCTCAAAGAGGCCCAGGTACAGCTAAGGCTGCCACTTTGGAGAATGCAAGCCATGAGCCTTGGCAGCTTCCACATGGTATTAAGCCTGTAGGTGCACAGAATGCAAAAGTGAAGAATGCTTGGCAGCCTCCACCTAGATTTCAGAGGGTGTATGAGAAAGGCTGACTACCCAGGCAGGAGGCTGCTGCAGGGGCAGAGCCCTCACAGAGGAAAGTGCCAAGGGGTAAATGTAGAGTTGGAGCTGCCACAGAGTCCCCAGTGGGGTATTGCCTAGTGGAGCTGTGAGAAGGGGACCACTATCCTCCAGACCTGAGAATGGTAGATCTACTGACAGCTTGTACCCTGGTCCTGGAAAAATCTGAAGGCACTCAACTCCAACCCATGAAAGCAGCCTAGAGGGCTAAACCCTTCAAAACCACAGGGACAGCGCTGCCCAAGGCCTTGGGAGCCCACTCCTTGCAGCAGTGTGCCCTGTATATGGGACATAGAGTAAAAGGAGATTATTTTGGAGCTTTAAGTTTAATGACTGCCCTGCTTGGTTCCAAACTTGCATGGGGCCATTACAACCTTTCTTTTGGCCAATCTATCCCTTCGGGAACAGGAATGTTTACCCAATGCCCATAACCCATTGTATCTTGAAAGTAACTAGGCTGGTTTTGATTTTACAGGCCCACAGGTAGAAGGGATTTGCCTTGTCTCAGATGAGACTTTGGACTTTTGAGTTAATGCTGGAGGGGACTATTGGGAAGGGAAGATTGTATTTTGCAATGTGAGAACAGCAGATTTGAGAGGGGCCAGGGGTTGAATGATATGGTTTGAATATAAGTCCCTGCCCAAATTTTATGTCGAATTGTTATCTCCAGTGTTGAAGGTGGGTCCCAGTGGGAGGTATTTGGATCATGGAAGCATAACCCTCATGAAACGTTACCCTATTTCCTTGGTGATAAGTGAGTTCTCTGAGATCTCAAGAGATCTGCTCATTTTAAAAGCATGTGGTGGCCCTCACCCTTCTGCTCTGTTCTTGCCATGTGATGTGCCTGCTCACCCTTTGCTTTCTGCCATGATTGGAGCTTTATGAGGCTTCAGAAGCAGGTGCCAGTATGATTGCTGTAGAGCCTGCAGAACTATAAGACAAAAAAATAAATTTTCTTATAAATTACCCCGTCTCGGGTATTGCTTTATAGCAATGCAGGAATAGCCCAATACAATCAGAATAATTTTCTCAACACACACACACATACACTTGCCAGATATGCACACAAACATGCAGTTTCACTCCATTGCATCCCTTCTTGAGTAATAGCACAAATAGCTAAGTTTCAATAGGTTTTATTCCTGTCATGTGCTAAGCAGTGAACTTAGTGTTTTATATACATTTGCTCACTTTGTTTTGATAATTATGCAGTGGGAATAAGGTTTTATATTATGCCTATTTACTGGTAAAGCAGGAAGAGATTAAGTCATTTACCCAAATTTGCCCATCTTTTAAGAGACTGCACTAAGATTTGAACCAAGGGAGTTCAACTTTTAACTGCTTAGAAATCTTTTAAAGTAGACTTTGGGTTCTGTGTTTAAAAGGGAGAAGAGGAAAACACTGTATTTGGCTTTATTTTTCCCTACAAATTAGCTCTGCTACTGATTCAAAACCACATCATGTAGTCCATATGGTTATCAAAACCACAGATAACGATAACCTTTCTTGAGTAAAACACATGAAAATGTGGCTTCAGTAAGAGAAACAAATTTATTTCAAATTGTGCTCCACTAATATTCTATGAAGCAGCTAAGAAAACTAAAATTTATGCACAATATTCTCCTTAATCTCCTCAAATATCAAATTTTGACTCATCCAGTTGTTTAACATTCATAACATAATGTTATAGGAGTTGGGGATGAATTATTAATCAGAATCTGAAAAAATTTATAATTACATATTTATAAAAGTAATCCCTATCTTTGGGTCTACACTTGCAAAGAAGAAAAGGCAGCTGAGTCTGTGCGAGAAGGATCCAGCTGCCAGCTCTTTTTACTGCAGCAAGAAACAATTGCAAATGTGTTATCTTTTAAATATGCTTAAAGTGCATGTTTTAAAAATACTCGGATACTTCTAAAAAATAAACTGAGACAGTATTTCTCAGTTTAATTACTAGAAGTATCCAAGTATTTTTACTTCTAGTATTATTAGTGTTACTAACATCAATTTGTTAGTAAGAAGCAAATGTCATTTATCCATTAAAAAAAAAAATCAGGCTAATTTCTGCCAATGTCTCAAGTTAATTACACTTGACCTAGGGTGCCTTCTACTTCTCCTTTGGGGCACTGAGATGTGACAAATCACTCTACAATTAGAGATGGATGATCCTTTCTCCCTGCTCTGTCACCTTCTACTTTAGGAAGCTCTTTTCAAATTATTGCTTTACTTTCTCCTTATTTCCAAGGGATCAGCCATACTTATTGTAGCAATGACTCATTTTATTTTCCAGCTTCATGATACAAGATCCCTAATGAGTTCCATTTTCCTATGCCATACGGTAACAAGAAATTGTCATTGCATTTATCTCTAAATTAGTCATGTTTTATTTGCTTATGATCAGATATATCCTTTTTGGGAGTCACCTCTTTAAAATTTTAATTGCATTTTTCCCATTTACAATAAATCACATCAAAATTATTTTTAATTTTCCTAACATACTATGTTTCTTATATTCCTGTTCCTTTCATATTCTCTTGTTTGACTCATCTGGCAAGGGAATCCCATCCTTCCAAAATAACTTCAGAAGCAGCTTACTTAAAATTCCCTGCATTCATCCTTCCCCAACAAATACATGGGAATCAAATGCCTCTCATAAGCTTACCTTTATCATATCTCTGATTATCATATTGTAGAATATTGGTATATGTTCCTGACTGGATCTTTGACGTTAGATCCTATCACAATCTAACACATCATAATAAATGTTTGTTTAAAGAATATCAAAGATAATAGAAATTTTGGAGAATTTTTTTCTGGGTGGTTATTAAGGTTATGTGGGATTTTTTATGTGTACACAATGGGTTACATCACTGCACAGTGTTACTACACGCTGTTTGATCAAGAACCTTCTAGTGATTATTTGAATAATTTCATAATGTTTGAGCAACAACACTCCCAGCATTTATTCTGGTTGCACACTCTACTGGTGTCAGTCAGACTGTGATTCCTGGACCAAATTTATAGAATTTGAGAAAAACATCCCTAACAGCTCGCTTTTCAAGCCCTCACTTCATTTTAAAAAAGCAATGCTGGAAAAGGTGACAGCCAATTTAGTTCCCACATGGGTTGTGCTTGTTATGTGGTAGTTACTTTTGACTCTTAAAAGAGGTTGTTGCTTGGAACAAATTAAGGTAACTTACATACCATCTACTTATAACACCAACCACGTAATAAAAACACTACCTGATAATACCCTTAGGAAAGAGTCATTCCTGAAGGATAACACTTGCCCTTCATCCCTGCAAAAACATCCAAGTAATTACTGTTCATTAATCATATCTCTAGGACTAAGCGTGATGAAATTATTTTCTTTAGAATGAATATTCCTTCTTTAATGGCATGTGGATTATTCTCATCTTCTAAACACCATCTAGGCCACCTGGAAATATTGAATATTTATGAATTCACTAATAAAGAATTTCAAAGAAATGTTTTTGGTAATACTTAATTTTATAAAAATATGTTAGTGTTCTCATTGTACATGTGCAATAATATAAGGTTTGGATATAAAGTAAATTCTAAGTAATAAGTCTTAATACCACACATTAAATCTTTATCATATGCTTACACAAAACAATACATTTGCATAACGAAATGACAATGAAGCTTTTGTGCATTATGACATTCTGCACTTCCTGTAAGACAATTTACCTATATTCTTTCAGAATTCTTTTCTCACAGTGACTTTTTTACTGTTTTATAAAAAGTGAGATTTCTCTTATAAAAAATAAAAATATATATTTCATGGATTTAGAGTATATGATGGTACTGAAATTATAGGCTACCATGCATTCTCAAAACTCTCCCTGTGGGGCCTGGGAGGGAGGCTCTGGAGAAATAAAAGCCAGCACCCCAGAAGAGGTGAAACTGGGGTTATGTAAGGGAGTCCCATCAATTTCCAATTGCAAAAATTATATCATATATATTTAGAGTCCAGAAAAAGAAAAATGTGGCTTCATATATGAGACTCAAAGCTAGTTTCAAGGACAGATGTTTTAACTTGTAGGGAGGTGCTAATTTTCTATCTACCTGTTTCTCATATAGGCAACTATATAATTCCAAAATAAATATCAACAAGAATTTACTTATTTAACAATAAGTAGTGATTGCCTGAAACTCCAAGAAGATAAGCTAGTATGGTGTGAGTATGGGAGAACACCTAAACGCAAATGCTGAATATTTAAATGAAACATACGACGACTTTGGAAAATAGACTCAGACAGGCTAAACGTTCCACACACATACATACGCACACAATTTCATTAGTGAAGGAATTATTTCCTTTTTATATTCATTTAAAATTTGGAACATGATGTGTTTATTGTTAAGTATTCTGAGCAGTGAAATGTTGACAAATCAGTATATTCATTTAAACTACCTAATAATCTGTCATTTGTATTTTACAAAATGGAAGAAGAATTTAACATCTTGCCAGTTTAACCACTGATCTAGGTTCTTTTATATGCCAGTAATTTTGATAATATTTGCTCATAGAAAACAAATATAAAGCTTATTCTTGTAGGATATATAAACTCATTTATATGAATAATCATCAGCAGATTACGATTGATGTAGCTTCACAAATCCCTAATGTGTAAAACTGAACAGAGAAATTAAATAAATCATAATAGCCCAAATCAAACTAAGCAAATCTCTCTTCTAGCTGGATTTTACATTAAATTTCACAAGGTCATTTGATTTACCCTGAGGTTACCAGAGATCGTTTTATAGGTGCTAGAGACAGACAGAAAGAAAGTCGCTAACAACTTGCACCCTCTTAGAATTTATATCCTAGCAGAAAACAATGAAATAAATGACTACTAAGTTCCCTGTGTTTTTAGCAAGATTCGTTGCTAAGATTTCCATTCCTGGGACATCTGATTGACTTAAACATCTTCCTTTCACAAATGATCAAGCAGAATGACCCAACCTGACTGTCCCACCAGTAGAGGAAAGACAGCCCACTCAGAGTTCCTGTGGGAGGAATGACTGATATTTCGTATTTGTAACGTAGCCATATCTCTGATATTCTTGCCAGACCTCATGTTCCAAGTTTTGTGTTATAAAACCAGAATCATTATAACCAAAATAATCCCAATGAATACAATCTAATTCTAGGCGCTTTATATTTTAGACTCTAAGAAAAAGATGTATGTGTTTTGTACACAGCATGCTATGGTTCAAAGTTAAAGTCTGATTTCTTGAAACTTTTTCCTAACAGTCATTGCAAACTGAAGGGACAGGATTAGCCAAGAGTAATTTTTATAGGAAAAAAAAAAAGGAATTTCTGAAAGCATGTTCATCTTTTACACCTTCTGGTCCAATGCAAAACAATTCCCAACAACAAAGCAAAGTATCTCTTCTCTCTAGTAAATAACCCATCACTAGAGATCAGAACGTACTGCAGCCCTTCCTTACTCAAGTGCTTTGAGATCCTTGCTAAATACAAAATGAATTTTTTTTATTTGCTCTTACTTTCTAGCCCACCCACTTTCAGTTTGGGCTTTTAATGGTTACTAGTAAGATTTTGGAAAAAAAAAAAGACAAACAGGACTGACCCAAGGCCTATTTTCTTTGCTGAAGTCATTCTCCTTGCTCAAGATTTCTCATCAGTTCAAGTGGATTGGCTTCTACGTGAAGCTTATTCACACTGTTATGAATAATGAGGACATACTGAATGATCTTATTTGTCAGTTTACTGCAAATATTGTTACCAAAATTTGTTTTCTTAGCCTAAAGAGTTTCTGCCACAACAAAATAGAACAATCTAATGTTAATTCAGCCAGTGTAGATGCTAAAAGTGGATTTCCCTTGAGATTAAGAGACACAGACAAAATCAAGCTGCAAGACATAAAAAATTATTTAAAAAATAAAAATTCAATGAACTGAAAATTAGAATAATTTTAATCATACAGAAGTCCCATTAAGCCCCTCCTTTCTTGTGTTCATTTAATAATGTATGCACTCAACAAATCTTTACAAAGCAATTACTTTGGATCATCTTACAGGTGCTAGAGACAAAGAAAGCAGCGAACAACTTGTGCCCTCAGTATTTATATCCTAGCAGAAAAACAGAATAAATTGTCTATATAAAATATATAATATGTCAGATGGTAATCAATACTATAGAAAAACAAAAAAGCAGAGAAGTGAGGTAGAGAACACCCGGTCAAGGAAGGAAAGGGGCTAGAAAGGATAAGGAAGGTAAACAAGGGGAGGAGACGTAAGAAAGGAGACATGTGAGTAAATTCTTAGTAGAGATGAGGGAAGAAGCTGAGGATCTATCCAGGGGAGACAACAGACATGTGTCTGGAGCCAAGTGAGCCAGAATAAGGAGATTAAAGGATAGAGATGAAGCAAGGGCTGGAGCAGGTCAAGGTAGAGCAGCATGATCCTGCACAGCACCAGGACCCAGACTGGATTTACTCTCAGTGAGGTGGGGTGACCTTGATGGAGTTTGAGCAAAAGAACAACACAATCTGGATAATGTATCACTTTGGCTGCTACATACAATAAGGAAGGGGTTGGAAAGACAATGGCAGAGCAGAGAAGCCTTGCTGCCCAGAACTGTCAAATAGAACTTTTGAACCTGCTTTCTTTAATGAAATTTCTCAGCATCTGTTTACTCATGTGATAAAAGCATAAGTGTACCTGTCACATCTTCCAAAGGGAAACTCCTCCACAAATAGCAAGTCAACTTCCTGTATGCTAAGAGTCACTCTATCAGTGCAGCCAAAGCTCCCTCTGAACCTAAATGCTTTGAGAGGACTTCTTAATTGCATCTAATTAAAGAGCATGTAAACAGTCTTAATTTGAGATGTCTATGTGAGGATGAAGTTTAATTATATAATATTAAATTTAAAAACCCTTCTCTTTAAGTGGATTTTTTTCCCCTCATATGAGAAGTTGATGTAGCAATATTCTCTGGACGAGACATATGGTATCGTAGTTTTATAACCAAGAAAAATATAAGCAATTTAACACATGCTTAGAATTCTATCACAGATTATCAGATTACATACCTTAAAATTCAGAATTATAGAAGGAAAACTTAAAAACATTTTTGTGTTTTAGGGAGATGTTTTTAATCTTCACATCAAATTGCCTTTGGATTCCATTAAATAGAAAGTTCCCATAGAGAATTTTTAATATACTGATGTCCATGTTTACAGAAATGTAGTTATGATTTAAATTGGGATTTCTACTTTGGGCTACTAGGATTCATTATTAGTTTTCCTGGGTTCTGCAAAATTCATAAAATTATATTCAAAATACTGTGTGTAGCATGTGTATATGAAAACTGTGGTCATAGATTTGCCAGAGTTTCAGAGAAAAGCTTTAACCAACAAATTTTAAAAGCATGGCACAGTCAATATGAAGACATAATTTCGGTCACAAGAGTATAAATAGCATGTTAGAAGACTCGAATCAAGGCTTTCAGGATAAATACTAAGTGCAGATTACTACAGTGCCCACAAAGAACCTAAGACAAGAACTAACTCTTCTAAAACTTATGGTTTTCCCCTAAAAGATAAATAAAATCTACACACAAAAAATATCAGGAAAGTGTTAAGAAAGTGATCTAAGCAAGGAGCAGAAACCCAGTTTCACTGAATTAGGTAAAACTGTATTTATTATTAGGTCAGTGACAAATAATGGCAAAAACTGCAATGACTGTTGCACCACCAACCTAGGAACCAGAAGAACTACACAGATCCCAGTTGCCTGAAGTATGCCCAGCTGTCACAGGAATTGAGATATTTTTTTCTTGCTCTTTTTCTTCTACTCTGCAGAATATCTGATCCACTCTGCTGTCTGCCAACTGTTTCTAATAGGCTTACAATATTTGCTTCTCCAAAAATTGGCTTATGACCAGTTTTGGACTGCCATAATGACAATGGGGAATGCCTAATTCACCAAGCTTCTCTGTCTCTCAGCTTGACAAAATCAAATGCAGCCTCTTTGTCTCTTAAAAATACATCAGTTCTTAAGAGAAAGGAAATCTGATATTCTCACCTTGAATTCTGAATGCATCCCTAGTCCACGAAGAGGTAGCATCATCTAGTACAAGCCTAGCCACCTGGGACATCCTTCAAAAAGGGCTATTAAACACATTCATAGACAGTTGCACAATATAGGTTGACAGCCCAAACCCATCTGTCTGCCCTGGTAGTCTGTGACTAAGTGCCCAAACTAGCCAGTGTTAACTTTTGTTCTTAATTTGTAAAGTGCCTGGGATATAATTTGTACTCATTAAATATTTTTTAAGTGAATGCAAGTTTATTTAGAAAGTTGAGGAATAAAAGAATGGCTACTCCATAGACAGGGCTTTCCTATACACATTAAATATTAATGCTTTCAACACACACACACACTTCCATGAGTTTCATATACATATTCAAACACAACTATTATACTTAAAAGGCTTTGCCTTGTCCTGGGTAGCCAAAAAGATAATGACAAACCTAAACCTTCTCCCTGTTCTCAGGGCTCTTCCAATTCATTACAACATAAAACAGTATGTGGTAAGTGCCAAATGGGTGATCCATACAGGAGTGCTATAACTAGAATATTTGATACCTGCGGCAGATAATTTTTCAACACGCTTCTCTATGACAAATTTTCAGCAATAAGCTTTAAAGTAGCCGTTTTATAGTGGTAAATTCTTCAGTAAGCATCATACCTTTCATATAACATGAAAGTTAACTTGGACACCTCCTGGTATATTTGTAAAGGGCCAGGAAAGTAAGATTGAGCACATTCTTGTCCTTAACCCACATAGTACAGCATATTCCTGTATTTAAGCAATAGATTTGAAATAAACTATAAGAGCACAGCGATTTAAAAGACAAAAAGCATTAATTGAGTTACTTTGAATCTGTCGTTCTGGAGTCTCAATTGTACTTCACATTTAAAACACTAAAATTGAGTGGCTAGAATGAACATTTACAAATCAGAACCAGCTATATCTGAGTCTAGAGAAAATCTGTTTAGTTTCTTCTTTAAATTAATACGTGTATCTGAGTCTGCATGTCTTCAGTTAGTGGTAGTTATACATCTATTACTAAAACTCACAAGCAACTACAGCAAATCTTTACAAGTTAGACCAACAATGTATTTTTAGGAAACAGTATTTTATTACTGACATCATCTGCAATTGCCATCCGTGGTGATAATGAAAAGTAGGCCGAGCTTTAGCCTGTGTTGTTATTGTTTTTATATTGCCTACAGACAGTGCATCCTGGGCAGACTCCTCTTCCTGCCTCTAATGCCCTGCCTTAATATGTGATAACAGTTACCAAATGCCCTGGCAGTGGAGTGAAAGGAGATTTTAATGCTAGCATTATATAAGACATAGAT
The DNA here is from genome assembly GCF_009761245.1 of Sapajus apella. NCBI lineage: Eukaryota > Metazoa > Chordata > Mammalia > Primates > Cebidae > Sapajus > Sapajus apella. The sequence goes on from NW_022436950.1 coordinate 28,696,053, forward strand.
GCCACCATAGCTAAGTCTGAAAATACATATTAATGTATTGTCTTAAGCGCTTAAGACATTATTGGGATGACTGAGTACTGTGCTGTCATGAAATTTAGGAAGTATTATCAGGACCTTCTCGTGCTCTATCTCTCAGTTGTAATTCTTCCTCTGGGGTGTCCATTCTCAGATGGGCTCATCATTCCAGGTACACAGGTATCTGCCAATAGTCCTCAGCCCCCTTTCAATTCTCTAAGCAGGCCCAGCAGAAAAAAGAAAAAATTTTGCCCTCGCTGTTATTCTAACTCTGACTAGGTCATACGCCCATCTTAAACCAATTACGGAGGCCAAGATGTGCATGGAGTAGGCAAATCTGGTGACTCTGTCCACTCTTGGAGCTAAGAGTCAATTAATTAACTGCAATCCAACCATAAGAGTGGGAGTAAGACAGGGTGCTTCAATTACTAGAGAAAAGGGAATCTTCTGGGCAACAGTCATGGCTACGCTGTGTCAGTCTTTGGGCTTATCTGTAAAGGAGGAATAGTAAGACGTATGTCACAATACGTGGAAATATTACATTAAAGCCGTATGTAAAGAATCTAATACAGCACTTAGCATCTATTAAATAAAAAGTAATTATTAACAGTCAACTTTTGATGAGTTCTTTCTTTGGGCCAGACTAAGCTTTCATGGAGATTATATCATGCTCACAGTAACTTCACAGCAATGCTGTGATGGTTTAATTTATGTGTCAACTTGGCTAGGCTATTGTGCCATTTTCTGGCCATATACTGATCTATATGTTGCTGCTGAGGTTTTTTTTTTTTTTTTTTAGTTATAATGAACATTTAAGTTAGTAGACTTTTAAAGTGACAACCCTTTATAATGTGGAGATCCTCATCCAATCAGTTGAAAACTTTAAGAGAAAACGTTGAAGTTCACTGTAAAGAAAGGAGTTGTGCTCCCGATTGCCCTTGGAATCATAACTGCAATGTCAATGCTTGCCAGAATTTCCAACTTACCCTGTGAATTTTGGACCTACCAGACCTGACAACTGCCTCAGTCTACCGTCGAGGAATGGCTCCAAAAGCCGAGGAAGATTAGAATCTTAGAGTGCTTTTATCACTTAAGACCTGCTCACCCATCCTGAAAGGGTCCCGAGGACACATCTTTAACCATGTCATAACCATGACTACGAGAAATCAATTTGTGAGAGAAGCTCAGCATCCTTGAAGAGTTCTGTAGTTACTCTTCTCTATAGGTCAGAAAATACAGAGGGGACTGCTGCCACTGAATTGGAAACTTAAATGCAGTGGGGAATCACTGGACCTGGAAGTGGCAGAGCTAAGATTCAACACTTAACTGCTAAACGCATGGTGGGTGTGACTACCACAAGGGATGCCAGAGTCAAAGTAGCAATCAAAATAGTCAATCAAAATAGTAATCAAAACTTGTAGAAACCTACTGCTAGTTGATCACGGTGTTCCTAGATATAAAATAGTTGAGCAGTCAACTAAATTCTTACTTCAGCTGTATGGTTGGAAAAGCTCTAGATGCAGTGAAAAAAAGTCTTACCTGAATCATAAAAAGTGAGCCATGACCTATCAATGAATTCTCTAGAGAACCCTGACTGATCCAGGGTTTTTCTGTTTTGAGACAGTTTATACTATCTTTATATAAACAAAGAAACTGAGGGTGAGAGAATTTAATTTGTCCAAGTTCATACATTAAGGAACTCTGTAGTCCTGGGATTTTTATCATGCCCTAGAAACAAATCCAGATTCTTAACCACTTAACTCTAGCTCCTAACCAAGTACATGACCTAGAGTGTTTAATAAATATTTGTTGAAAGAATGTCCAAAAATTTTACAATGATTTCTAAAAATATATTAAACATTATTACAATGATCATTATAAATATATTACTAATATTCTAATAAATAAAAACAAAAACATGTTAAAGTTACTAATAAAACTGATTTGGTAGACAGAGGGAGAAAAAGGGAGAGGGAAACTGCATAACAACCACAGAAGAATTTTAAGATTAATGTTCTAAGGTAAAATGTTGGAAGATGAAGACTTGATTTATCTTAATTTTTGCTTTTGATAAATACAATAAAGGAAAATTTAAAAAGAAAAGTACAATTTTTAAAGAATATCAACTTATTGTGGTGTATTTCTTCTCCCAACCTATTGTTCTCAAATTTGACCTACACAAATAGCTTTGAAGAAGGGGGAAAAAAAAGTTCTCACTTAGAACTATAAATCTTTCCTTGCTCTGGCTATAAATTTGTTGGGGGAAAAAAGCCCATCTTGGGTTCTTGACTCTGTCTTCATTTCCACCTCTGTGAAACTAAAATGTAGGTGGATACCTTTTCTTGACCAGAATTTCATCAAGATATTAGCTCATTAAATTCTAACAATGACAAAAAATAATTGAGTGAAATTAAGTTACTTGTAAGATCTTTATATCTATCAAGTGAATTTTAAATAAATATACAATGGATATGTTCCTGACTACAAAAGTATTTGCATATTGGCAAACATATCAAAATTTAAATTCAAGATAAAAATTATTGTTTTTCACCTATTCTGAAATTTTATTTTTTTCACTAGACATACATACTACTAAATATTTATGAGTCTCATTTCTTCAGAGTCCTCAGCCTCCAAGTTGTAAGGAAAAAGTTTCGATTGTTTCGGCCATCCAGCATATAGTAATTTGTTATAGAAGCACTAACTGACTGAGACATGAACACATATGGCCACTCCTGGTATCTTGCTAAAGCATCCAAATGATTTCTTTAAATTGTATCTGACCTCAATGGGACTTATGTTATTACTATTGCTATATATATGTCCTATAAAAATAAAGGAGAACTTTAAGTTTGGTAATTTTGGTATTTGAAATGTGAGTTCAATAATGCTTTTATGTAGGCCCAAATGCCTGCAGTGGCCATGCAGTAAAGTAGAAACGTATAAAGAAATAAAGAAGGCAGAGATGTAAAACTGGAGAATGCAGTCAATGTAAAGTGAGATTGTGGAATCATCTCTTCATTCTAGTTGAGATTTGCTGTGTAGAAACTTGGGTGCAGCATTGCCAGATACTTTAGATTTTCAAGACAAGCCAGAAATCCAAATTTCATGGGATTTTAAAATGTCAGTAACAAATGTTTTAACATGTAAAGTTGTGTGAGTGTGGCAGGATGCACACGTGATGGGACACTCATGTGCTCCATCTTCAGACCTATAAGCTACTAGCTTGTAATTCCTGGTTCAAATGGTACACAAAGTTAGTTTAATATTACACAGCCCTCCTTAACTGACGGGAGCAGAGTGCTACAAACCTCAAAAGTTCAGAAACAAAAAACTATGATTCAGCTTATGAAAAATATGGAAAATAAATCCAATTCCTGGTATAAAACTAATTGAGCAACATTACCTTACATGTACAACAGAATTGGGGTGGGCTTATTTCAATTCAGTAAACACACAGTGCTCTGCCAGGCAGAACCTAGTCTAAGAAGTAAATATCAGGAAAAATCCTATATAAGCAATTTTGTCATAATCACAAACTATTTCAAGTCAACATCATCAATCTGTTTTAAATAAGCAAGAAACAACTAATTAAATCCAGAATCATAACAGATTCAACAGTTAAAAAATTCTTGTTGCCAAACCAGCTATTTTTTATCTACAGATAAACCTTGATTTGACATACCCATGAATTATAGCTTCTAGGCTTCTATACACCCACCCTCCTTTTATAAAAGCAAAGAATACATCATTTAATTATTTCACAAGTACAATCATAGGAGGCAATCCAATCAAAAGTTTGGTCAGCATCCTACCTTACAAATACTTAGAGGCTTGGCCAGTGAAGTCAGGTTTATTGTCCCTTCCTGTATCATGCATATAGCTGTCCCTGATATTTATTGTTTCACTCCAGACTTGAAAAGTCTACTCTTATAAGGAGGCTGGCATGACTTAACAGTATTTAAATCAAAGCCTCAATATGCAAAGGAATATTTTCCCTTCAAATATTTCCTAAAGCTTTCAAAAATGCCTCTCTGCCTCTAGAACTCCTTGTAAGTACCCAACACCTAACTTCTTAAAAGCTTTTGCCTATGTCTTTTTGCCCATGCTTCAGATTTAGTATTACAGCACTCACCACAAGTCTTGTCTTGTTTTTAAATAACTCATTTATGTGTTTGTTTCCACAGACTTGTTCTAGATACCTGGAAGGTAATGATTTGGTCTTATTTATCTTTTATTATTCATTGATATATGACCAACCCATAAAAAGGCCCTACTCAGAGTAGATACTCAATACTGTTTATAAATTCAATGAAATATAAAAACCTGAAGATTTAGAGATATGAAAGCAAATCATACTTTCTCTTGTATTTTTTGTTTGATTTTAGTTGGTAACTTCCTCCTAACTGCAGCTGTTGCCGCTTCATAAGGTTACATGATATAAATCATCATCTTGTTGAATTACACTGAATAGCTTTTGAGTTGCTCATCTGTCAACAGAAGATATCTCTTAAAAATATGGGGATAATACACATATACATTATATACACTGACCCTTTAATAGAGTGTGGTCACTGATGAGAGCAATGATCACATTATGTTAAATTCACTCTTTATCTCTTCCCTAGAATACAAGTCCCCAAGAACACTAATCATTGCAAATCTCTTTACATTTCGAACACTAAACACAACATAGAGCTTGACAAGATCTACTCAATAAATACATCTCTTAAAATAATACTGATCAATAATAAATAAATTTGAAGAAAAATAACAGGCCAACTGTGGTAGCTCACACCTGTCACTGCAGCACTTTGGGAGGCCAACGTGGGAGGATTTCTTGAGGCCAGGAGTTAGAGACCAGCCTGGGCAATATAGAAAGACCCTGTCTCTACAAAAGGCAAATAAAATGAAAAGACAATTGCCAGGCATAATGGTACACAATTGTAATGCTAGCTACTGCGGCAAGAGGCGACAGGAGGCTGGGGCAAGAGAATTGCTTGAGCTCAGAAGTTTGTGGTTAAGTGAACAGTGATTGTGCCACTGCACTACAGCCTCGGTGACAGATCACATCTCAATTTTTTTTGAAGACAACAACAGCCAATTAAAAGAAACAAAATAAAATATAGTAAAAGGACTTCTGGTTAAGATAATGACAGCTGTCTAAATTCAAATCTCTCCATGCATCATCCAAAAATTACAGATAAACAAAAAGCACAAATAAAAGCTTATCTTCTTAGAAAAGCTTAAAAACAAAAACACAACCACCTTCATTTACCTGGAAGTAGAAACATATGTAGCAATTACTATTGGAACTATTTCTGCAGCTCCTGCTACAGCCTTTTGCAGAGACTATGTGTGATTTGGAAAGTGTACCAAAGAGGGGGAATTGAGAAAAAAAAAATGTTCCCACAAATAGAAAGTCCCAAACTAAGAAGAGATGATATATTAAAAAGAAAAAAAAAGAAAAAACAAAGTCCAGGTACATTCAAGCATTGACCATAGAGATGTGACATAAAAATTCACATACAGAATGACTTCAACAAAAATGGCAATGTAGGTAGCACCAAGGACCTGTCCAGCCACCGAATTACTGAAAAATCAGGATACCTATGAGTATCAACTTTGTAATAATTCTGGAAAAAAGAAATTGAAGACTTACAGGAACCAAGGAAACTGAATCAAGAAGGACACAACTTAGAAAGTGTAGGAGAGCTTGGTGGCATTTTTATTTGCTCTAGTCCTACCTACCTTCCCAGCCCAGTGGTTGCCTTGAGAGGGCAGCTCACATTCACTGGGTGGGACCCTGGTCCCCAATTCTGGGGACAGCCCAGCAGATCTTAATCTCGAAGAATTGTGTTTGTCTATGCTACTTGTCTGGGGGCTACCTTCGGAGCTGACTCAAAACATTTGCTTTTCTTTTACCTAAAGCAGAGTATACTCAGGACAGAAAAGCAGGTATGCACAGGGTATTTCTGAAAGTCATTGCAAGGGAAGTGAATAATTGTGGCAAAAAATAGACATGAAAATCGTGGAAGTAAAAGTTGGGGAGAACATTCCTTTGGGTCATTAGAAAAATCAGAAACAGTCCTGTATATTGAGAAATTTAGGAAGTCATGGGCATATGCAGGGCAAGGCACATGCACAGAGAAGATTTTTAGAAGACCCTAAGTTTTCACCTTTAGCTACTCTCCTCTCAGGCTCAGGCCTAAGCAGTAAGTTAACGCATAAGCAGAGTTGTACATAAACCAGCCCAGTGTTGGAGAGCCAATCTGCAAAGACTGATAGTTTTGTTTTACTGATTTTTTCTTTCTCTTTTTGGAAGTGCGTAAGAGGAATTAGTGTTTTCTTAAAAAGGCAAACCAATACTGAAAAGGAAGAAGAAAACTGGAAAATTAATATTTCCTGCTTGAAATCTGACTACTAAGCTATATTAATTGAAATCATTTGTTACTGCCATACAGATAAGCATATAGACCGATGGAATAAAATTGAGAAATAAACCTGTACATTCTTGACAAAGGGTGCCACAACCACTCAGTGAAGGAAGAACAGTCACCTTAACAAACAATGCATGCCATAGCGATAATAAATGACACATTCATGAAGAGTCACCTTAACAAATGATGCATTATAGGTATCCCTATACAAAAGAATGAAGTTGGACTCCTACCTACCTCATACCATCTAAAAAAAAAAAAAACCTCAAAACGGATAAGTGATTTAAATATGATAGCCCAAACTATAAAGATATTAGAAAAAAATCATAGGATAAAATCTTCATGACCTTGGATTTGGCAATGGATTCTTAGGTATGACACTAAAACCATGAGCAACGAAAGAAAAAATAGGCTTCTCCAAAACGAAAGATGTTTGTGCATTCAAAGAACATGATCAAGAAAGGGGAAAGATGCCTATGCATAAAAGAAGAAAACATTTGCAAATAATATGTCTAAAAAGAATCTAATGTCTAGAATACACATTTTTAAAACTCTTAACATTCAAAAACAAACATTCTATAACATTTAAAAATCACCTTAAATAACTGTAAAAATTAAAAACCAAATGGAATAAGTTTATTAGATTCAGAAAAGATAGAGAAAAGGACCAAATTATATCCAAAAGAAAAAATAAACATTGTCAGAGACAATTTGAATGCAAATATAATAGCATTATACAACAATTGGGAGATTAAAAATAAGATAAAGTTATATAAAAAGTCAGAAAAGAAAATGGCTATGAAAGTATTCAAAAAGATCTAATATTTGTATAATTTGAGTCCCTGTAAAAAGAAAACAGAAACAAAGACAAAACAGTATTTACCCTTAGCAGAAGGACATATTCCAGGAATAAAAGGTCTATTTTATTAATTGTCAGGGCCTAATTAGCACCTAGAGAAATTGACTCAGATTTATCAATGCCAAGATATATCATAGTAAAACTGTAAGAATTTAAAGAAAAAAATTCTCTCAGCATAAACCTTTAGGCATAAAGATCAGATAATGTACAAGCAGACTGTCAGAATATTTTCCAAAGCAACCCACAAAGTAAAGCATAGCGGGGCATCCTTAAAAAAAAAAAACAACTCAAGTGAAGCAGGGTATGAACAAAGCGATTATTTTAATCCAGCCAAGCAATCCACAATCTCTTATGTCTGTAAAGGAAAACAAATTTAAATAAGTAAAAATTAAGCAGTTACGTACCTATTAGTTCTTTTTGAATTATCTACTAGACAATGAGCTTCATTCAAATGAGAGATACCAAAGTAACTAGCAAAGTAACTGATGATAAAGAATTAATGGATTTAATTACAGATCTAAAACTTTCAAAAAAAAAAAAAAAAAAGATAGGAACCCAACATTTGAGGAAGAATGTATTCCAATTCTCTATAAATTGTTCCAGAAGATGGAGCAGAGGCAATACTTTGTAACTCATTCTAAGAGACCAGCGTTACCCTAAAACCAAAACTTGACAAAGACATTGTGTAAAAAAAAAAACTAGAGCCAATCTCTCTCATGAACACAGAAGCAACAGTCCTCAGCAAAACACTAGCAAGCTGAATCCAAAGATGTATAAAAATAATTATACACCTGACATGTCCAAGTAAGAGTTTTTCCTAGGTATGTGAGGCAGACTCAATTTTTAAAATGAACTAATGTTCTAAAATAAAGATTGCAATTAAAAAACAACCCCATCAAAAAGTGAGCAAAGGACATGAACAGATACTTCTCAAAGATGACTTTTATGCAGTCACTGGCCATTAGAGAAATGCAATCAAAACCACAATGAGATACCATCTCATTAACAGTTAGAAGGGGGATCATTAAAAAGTCAGGAAACAGGCCAGGCGCGGTGGCTCACGCCACCCCAGGAGGCAAAGGTTGCAGTGAGCCAAAATTGCACCACTGCACTCCAGCCTGGCGACAGAGGGAGACTCTCTCAAAAAAACAAAAAAAGAAAAAAGAAACAATAGATGCTGGAGAGGATGTGGAGAAATAGGAAGGCTTTTACACTGTTAGTGGGAGTGTAAATCAGTTCAACCATTGTGGAAGACAGCGTGGTGATTCCTCAAGGATTTAGAACTAGAAATACCATTTGACCCAGCAATCCCATTACTGGGTATATACCCAAAGGATTATAAATCATTCTACTATAAAGATACATGCACACATGTTTATTGCAGCACTGTTCACAATAGCAAAGACTTGGAACCCACTTAAAAGCCCATCCATGATAGACTGGATAAAGAAAATGTGGCACATATACACCATGGAATACTATGCAGCCATAAAAAACAATGAGTTCATGTCCTTTGCAGGGACATGGATGAAGCTGGAAACCATCATTCTCAGCAAACTAACATAAGAACAGAAAACCAAACACCATATGTTCTTACTCATATGTGGAAGTTGAACAATGAGAACACATGGACATGGAGAGGGGAACATCACACACCCAGGTCTGTGGGTAGTGAGGGGTAGGGGAGGGGTAGCATTAGGAAAAATACCTAATGTAGATGACAGGGTAATATGTGTGCAGCAAACTACCATGGCACGTGTATACCTATGTAACAAACCTGCACATTCTGCATATGTACCCCAGAACTTAAAGTATAACAAAGAAAATATATACATATATAGGAAAAAATTGTATGTATACTGAACATGTACAGACTTTCATCCTTGCCTTTATTTTCTAAACAACATTGTATAACAAGTATTTGTGTAACATTTACATCATACTATATATCAAACTAATCTAGAGATGATTTAAACTATACAGGAGAGGCCAGGGGTGGTGGCTAATGCCTGTATTCCCTGCACTTTGAGGGGTCGAGGCTGCTGGATCACGAAGTCAGTAAGATCGAGACCATCCTGGCTAACACAGTGAAAACACATCTCTACTAGAAATACAAAAAACTAGGCATGGTGGCATGCACCTGTAGTCCCAGCTACTAGGGAGGCTGAGGTAGGATGACCTCTTAAACCCAGGAGGTAGGGATTGCAGTGAGCCGAGATAGAGCCACTGCAATCCAGCCTGGGCAACAGAGCAAGATTCCATCTCAAAAAAGTGGACAGGAGAATATGCACAATTTGTGTGTAAATACTATGCCGTTTTATATCGGGGACTTTTTTTTTATCCATACAGAGTCCTAGAACCAATTCCCAAAGGACACCAAGAGACTGCTGTATTTTCCCACAAGACTTTTCAGCATACATGTAAAAAGAAATAATTTTAGCTACATATTTTTCTTTATTCCCTTTGATGTAAGAGGCAAAAGCAACATGGTTTACATAAAGTGAAATACTTCTTTTGGTTCTTTTAAAAATAAAGCTTGCAGTTTTTTAATATTGAAAAATAAATTAGTGTAATCCATCATATCAACAGGTTAAAGAATCATAAGATTATAGCAGGTTTTAGCAAAAGATGCAGAAAACATATTTGACAAAATGTAACACCCCTTCATAATAGAAACTCTCAGCAAACTAGAGAGCGTGACTTTCTCAACTAAATCAAGATCATCAACAAAAACCTACAGCTGACATTGTACTTAATGGTGAGTGTTCTGTCCTACTGAACCTGTATCTGGAGTTGCCCCTAAAGCATTCGCAGGAGGATTCCCACAAAGGACTACCCCAAACCGTCTGGAAAGAGGCTGGGTGCAATTCCAAAGAAAGAAGCACTAAATGCCAGGATGATCAAACCAAACCATTTATTAGGGGAATTTAATACAGAGGGGCTTCGGATTCCTCAGGATGGACGAAAAAAGATTTTCTACCTAGGAATATCCATTATAAAGGGGTGGGGTGATAGAGTTTATATGGAGGTTAAAGAAATTTAAGCTCAGGTCTCAGGAGAATTTCGAAGTGTTCAGCAACATGTTTGATCTTTCAGTGTTTGGGACATAACATCAAGAGTGAACCCTAATTTACACTATGGATTTTGGGTAATAAGGTATCAGTGGAGGTTCATGGAGTGTAGCAAAGGTATCACTCTCATGTGTGATGTTGTAGAGGAGGCTATGTGTGTGTGGGGATAGAGGCATATGGTAACTCTGTACTTTCCACTCAATTTGCTGTAAACATAAAACTGTACCCTTAAATGAATGCACTTACGTATGTATTAGATGGCGATTTGATTTAATAAAAGAATCCATGAATCTATGCTGATATAAATAGGCACAAAACAAGTTTCTTCCTTATAATAGAATCCAACTGACAAATGCAGAAACAGTGATGAAGTTAGAAAATTAGCATTAGCACCCATGATAATGAGTCAATTATGTAAGAATATTTATTGGATGCTAAAACTAATGATTAAAGGTTTGATGAAAAGCAAGCTATTTACACAATTCTAAAGTATCTTCTCACAAATTACTTAGTAATTACAAAGAGTAAAAAACTACCTTCTAAGGGATAAACCAGGCAAACTCTACCTTAACCAAATGATCAAAGTTAAGATCACTAGTAAAGGGACAAACCAACATCATATGACTTCTGATATGATACACTGAGGCTCTATCACATCTGTGGCACTCCTGCCAAAAATCTAAGTCATATAAAAATATCAAACATTAAAGAGATATCTGGGTTTTGTTTGTTCCTTTAATTTTTAATTTTTGTGGGTATATAGTAGATATGCATATTTATGTAGTATATGCGATATTCTATACAAGTATACAGTAGGTAATAATCACATCCATAAGGATGAGTATATCCATCACCTCAAACATTTATCTTTTGTGTTATAATCAATTATACTCTTATTTTTAAATGTATAATTATTATTGACTAGTCACGCTGTTGTGTTATCAAATACTAGATCTTATTCATTCTATTTTGAACATTACCTAAAACCAGAGAGTTGATACAAAATCTGACATAAATTACCAAAGTATATTAAACTAGCAATTTAATGAAGAGAATTGAAATATTGTCTTCTTCACCAGATATATATTCCTTGAATAACATTCATTCCTCATTATTCTGAGGGTCTTTAAATTTTTCATAACCTGAATATGTGGAAATATCAAAAAAAAATGAAGTTGATGATAACTCTACACAAAACTAGTTTGTACTCAAAAATGGCAAGGTCATGAAAGAAATACTGAGAAACAGTTCCAGAATAAAGAGATATTACAACCAAACTCAATGTGTGATTTTGGTTTAGATCCTACACTAGATAAGATATATACATATATATATATATATATATATGTGTGTGTGTGTGTGTGTGTGTGTATGTGTGTGTATATATATATATGTGTGTGTGTGTATATATATGTGTGTATATATATGTGTGTGTATATATATGTGTGTGTAATGAGTTTGGTCATTGTTTTGTGTTGTATGAGAGTGTTCTTGTTCTTAGTTAATATATGGTGAAGTATTTAAGGATAAAGGGACATTTACCTTCAGAAGGTTCAGAAAAAATAATTGTATATACATGTGTATATTCAGAGAATAAAGCAAATATAAATGTTAGCAAATGGGAGGTCTAGGTAAGGAGTAAATAGGAGTTGTTTGAATTCTTGCAATTTTATGTTAGTTTGAAGTCATTTTTAAATAGAATACAAAAAATTTTTAAAGCAAATCTATGTAGAATTATATGCTACAATGTTAAGTTGTAGGATATGCTTATATAGTAGGTTGTAGGAATAGGATACGTAGTAATTCTGTAAACTATTTCATTGTTTGGATGGAAGAAAAAAAGGAACTGGAATTGACTCTTTCTATTGCCTACTATTCTTCATGAATCACTGAAATGCAATCTTCTGAGCATTTCAAGGCAGCAACCTAATCTCTCTTCTCTTCCTTATTTATCTTTTCAGAAAACCATGTTTCTTTATCATTTCCTGAGATCCTCTTTGGGCTTGAGTTACTGCACATCTGCACACCTCCGTATAATAGAAGCTTCCACTGGTTTTTGTAAAATACAGAACCATGAACTCTCTAAGCAGAAAACCCTTTACCTAAGACTTAGTTGATTCCTGGATGATCATCTCAATTTGAGGTACTAGAAGTGAATAATTTATGTTATTTCAGCAGTGTGAGTTAGATTTCTGATATAAACCTATTTAAATCAAGTAAAAATATTAAACAATGAAAAATATAGCATATACATATTTTCAGAAGCATTAATTGCCTAAAACCAAGCAAAATGTTACAAAAACTGATAAAATACTAACGCATGTTAAAGTAGCAGCGTAATAAACAGGGATTTTTTTTTTCTGCTCAGTGCAGTGGCTCATATAATCCCAGCACTTTGGGAGGCTGAGGCAGGAGGACAGCTTGAAGCCAGGAGTTCAGGACAGCCTGGTGAACACAGTGAGACCTCACCTCTACAAAAAAGTTTTAAAAAGTACTCTCAGTTGCTGAGGCAGAAAGATCATTTGAGCCCACTAGTTCAAAGCTGTAGTGAGCTATAGTTGTACCATTGCACTCCAACTTGAGTGACAGAACAAGACCTCATCTCAAAATAAATACGTCTTTTTCTCTCACCAGAATACATATTCATGTATTCTTCTATAAAGATCTTTAAACTGCATTCAGAATTATTAACATCTCTCTCAAAAATTTTATCGGCCAATTTTAATGAACATGTCAAATTATTTGAAAAGTTCTGGAAGAAATTTCATGGCTATTTATTCTTATTCCCACTTTATAAACATTAGATATCTGAAGTAAGCAACAGTATTTCCATGGATGATTTCAGCAGGATTCAGTGCTAAAATTCTTCAGTGCTTCCATATAATCATTGGTAGCTTGCCCCTGGACTTTGTGGCTATTTCATTCAGAATTTCTAAAATCACCACTCATTTTTTGTAACAGCAGCTAATTTCTAAACAAAGCAAAAGACATTAATTTATTTTGAGACATATGGATTCAGTGAGTCTTACCATAGATCCATGAAAAATCAATGTTGTCCATATGATTAGCATATCTTCTCACCATTGATGTAATTGATCAAAATGCATCAACTTCAATTACAGGTTTTATGTCCATGTTAGCCATTTGCATCAGCAATTGTAAATATGCGTTTTTAAAGTCACTGTAGGGGATTCTGTACCAGTAGTGCAACAGTTACCTACTCTGACCTGGCAATTAGCAATGGTAATGTAAGAAAGTTGACTTTACAAATGATCATGCATTGAGTAAACATATTGCAGTATCTAGCCATTCCATCAGTATTAGCATTTATTGGTTTTCTTGTTATGTACAGTATTTGATAAATGGCAGGATGCTACTATAGGTTTAAAAAAATGAGAAACATTATGCATAATATACTTCAAACAAATCCTGCATCTTCAAGACTCCCATTTTTGTCATTAACTATCCAATAGGAAGGTTTGGGATTCACATCAAAACAATATGGAAGAGAAAGAGGGTGAGGGTATAGATGAGGAAAAAAAAAAACTGGCTGGGAGTCATTAATTGTTGAAGCTAGGTGATGAGTTGATGTAAATTCTTTACAATGTCTTTTCTATTGTGCCAACTTTTAGGTATGTTTGAAAGTATCCATTATATTTTAGATATACGACCAATCATGTTATTGATATAAAACTATATGCAAAAAATATCAAAGTTAAGAAAAAAGGTACAGAAGATATGGATAATATGCTAACTTTTGGGCTGAAAAGAATATGGAGGTAGGTCACACATATTTGTTTATATGTATAAAAATGATTCTGCACAAAATAAAACTCCCAAATTAAATCATACTACTGTAAAATAAAAATGACTGGTTTTAAGTTATCACCTTGAAATATTTGTATTTGTATTTAAGACGCTAGACTGGAACTTGTGATCATATATGTCTCCTCATAGTCCACCAGGACATCACATTTTGACTGTCAAACATCATTTATATCAATAACCATGCAATGATTTGCTGGTATTAAGAGTAAGGTAAAGTTTAGAATTTAAGTTACAGCAGAAACATTAAAAAACGGAGACCATGATTGACGAACTGAGTATTTTACAGGTCCATTAAAGAAGCAATTCTGAAGAGTTTACATTTCAGCAAGTGGTTAAGAACACGAAACTCAGACTATCTGGTTTCAAAATCTGCCTCACTCACTTACTAGTTGGGTAGCTCTTGGGCCAATTCCCTGACCTCACTGACACTCAGTTTCTTCATCTCTATAACTGGAATATCATACCTCAGAGGGTTATTTTATTATTACATGAGTTAATCCATGAATAACTAGGTTTAAGGTTTTCTTTTAAAAGTTTTAACCACAAAATAACAAAAATAGGAACAAAAAATAGAAATATATTGTATTTTTTGAGAGTCCATGGCACTAGAATTAGAAATACCTGACTCTAAGGTCTGGCTATGATACTATCTATGTGACCTTGGGCAGATTACTTAATTTTAGTCTTCTGTATAATATATAAAAAGCACTTAGTGGAACCACATGCACAGTCAATACTCATTAGAAAGATATTTCAAAAAGTATGTTTTACTCTTATAAAGTTTATTTGCCAATATATTAATATAAAATCAATATGCTATAAAAATACATACTGGGGGAGGATCCAAGATGGCCATTTAGGAACAGCTCAGGGTTGCAGCTCCCAGTGAAAGCGCAGAAGGTGAGTGGACGCCACATTTTTATTGCCCACAGACTAGGAAATTCCCAGCCAGAGGAGCTCCACGGGTCGCCAGCGCGGCTGTTTCGGCCAGCGCGGCTGTGCCGGCTGGCGCCGCTGCTTTGCCCCTCATGGCTGCTTTGTCGGCGCCCCGGAGCAGCGGTTCTCCGTACAAAATACACCAGTCAGGGTGCCCTTTTGGCTGGCGATTGGAGCCATGGGAAGTCGTCCATTTGTCTGTTTAAAAAGAGGAGTGAGCAAGGAGCCAGGATAGTAGATTCCAGGGCAAAAAAAGCGCCATGAATCTCAGTGCCGCTGTTTAAGCCAGCACAGTGAGTTGTCGCACAGGAAAAAACACACACCGCGGCACCTCAACAGGCGACTGGAATACCAACTTTTAAAAAAAAAAAAAAAAAAGGCTCTGAGGCAGGGAGCCAGTCATCAGGCTCAGCTGGTCCCACCCCGACAAAAGAACAGCAATCAGAAACTCTCTGGATTGAGAGTTTCACAGCAAGCACAGCTGAACCCGGGATGGTCCAGCTCTGTGGGGTAGGGGCGTCCGCCATTACCGAGGCAGCCCACCACTACGGAGGCAGTCAGCCAATGCTGAGGCAGCCCGCCGTTGCCAAGGCAACCCACCATTGCTGAGGCAGCCCGCTGTTGCCAAGGCAACCCGCCACTACAGAGAGGCTCCGCCTTAACAGAGGCAGGCCACCATTGCTGAGGCAGTTCTAACTACACCTATATAAACAGGACTGCAGGGAAGTTCACTCGGCAGCTGGGCGGAGCCCACAGCAGCTCAGCAAAGCCTCTACAGGCAGACAGTGACTAGGCTGCCTCCTTGCTGGACAGGGCAGCTCTGAAGGAAAAAAAATAAAGAGAAGGCAGCAGCATAACAAACTCATAAAGCCCTAAATCCCCAGGACAGAGCACCTGGGAACAAAGAGCAGTTTATAAGTTCTGCTGCAGCAGACCTAAACGTACCTGCCCAGCAGCTCTGACTGAACAACAGAGCTCATAGCTCAGCATTTGAGCTCCTATAAAGAAGAGACCGTCTCCTCAAACAGCTCCCTGACCCCTATATATCCAAAGAGCTACCTTATAAAGGAGAGGTCAGATTGACACTTGGCGGGTATCCTTCTGGGACGAAGACAGCAGAAGAAGAAAATTGGTAACAACCCTTACTGTTCAGCAGCTGCTGCAGGTGAACCCCAGGCAAGCAGGGCCTGGAGTGGACCTCAGCAGACCTACAGCAGAGGAGCCAGACTGTCAGAAGGAAAACCAAGAAACAGAAGTAACCTCATGATCAACAAACAGAACGTCAATCTGAAAGATTTGAGACCCAATCTGAAAGCCAGCAACAACAAAGTCGACAGGTGGATAAATCCTTAAAGATGGGAAGATACCAGCGCAAAAAGGATGAAAACACCCGAAATCAGAACACCTCTCCTCCTACAAGGGATCATAACTCCTCACCAGCAAGGGAACAAGGTTGGATGGAGAACGAGTGTGATGAAATGACAGAATCAGACTTCAGAAGGTGGGTAGTAAGAAACTTCTGTGAACTTAAAGAACACGTTCTAACGAAATGCAAAGAAACGAAGAACCTTGAAAAAAGATTTGACGAAATGCTAACGAGAATGGACAAAATAGAAAGGAATATAAGTGAATTGATGGAGCTGCAAAACGCAACACGAGAACTTCGTGAAGCATGCACAAGTATCAACAGCCGAATTGACCAAGCAGAAGAAAGGATATCAGAGGTCGAAGATCAACTCAATGAAATAAAATGGGAAGGCAAGACTGGAGAAAAAGGTGTAAAAAGGAATGTACAAAGTCTCCAAGAAATGTGGGACTATGTGAAAAGACCTAATCTATGTTTGATAGGCATACCTGAATGCGACGAAGAGAATGAATCCAAGCTGGAAAATACTCTCCAGGATATTATCCAGGAAAACTTCCCCAACCTAGCAAGGCAGGCAAACATTCAAGTCCAGGAAATACAGAGAACACCACAAAGATATTCGTCAAGAAGAGCAACCCTAAGGCACATAATCGTCAGATTCACCAGGGTTGAAATGAAGAAGAAAATACTAAGGGCAGCCAGAGAGAAAGGTCGGGTTACCCACAAAGGGAAGCCCATCAGACTCACAGCAGATCTCTCAGCAGAAACCCTACAAGCCAGAAGAGAGTGGGGGCCAATATTCAACATCCTTAAAGAAAAGAACTTTCAACCCAGCATCTCCTATCCAGCCAAACTAAGCTTCATAAGTGAAGGAAAAATAAAATCCTTTGTGAACATGCAAGTACTCAGAGATTTCGTCACCACCAGGCCAGCTTTACAAGAGCTCCTGAAAGAGGCTCTACACATATAAAGGAACAACCAGTACCAGCCACTCCAAAAACATGCCAAAAGGTAAAGAGAATCAACACAATGATGAATCTGCTTCAACTAATGGGAAAACCACCCAGCTAGTACCAAAATGGCAGTATCAAATTCACACATAACAATATTAACCCTAAATGTAAATGGACTAAATGCCCCAATCAAAAGACACAGACTGGCAAATTGGATAAAAAGACAAAACCCATCAGTGTGCTGTATCCAGGAAACCCATCTCACATGCAAGGATACACAAAGGCTCAAAATAAAGGGATGGAGGAAGATTTACCAAGAAAATGGAGGGCAAAAAAAAGCAGGTGTTGCAATTCTCATCTCTGATAAATTAGGCTTTAAAGCAACAAAGATCATAAGAGACAAAGAAGGACATTACATAATGGAAAAAGGATCAATGCAACAAGAAGAGCTAACAATCCTAAATATATACGCACCCAATACAGGAGCACCCAGATACATAAGGCAAGTTCTTAATGACTTACAAAGAGACTTAGACTCCCACACAATAATAGTGGGAGACTTTAACACCCTATTGTCAATATTAGACAGATCAACCAGACAGAAAATTAACAAGGATATCCAGGACTTGAACTCAGACCTGGACCAAGGAAACCTAATAGACATTTACAGAACCCTCCACCTCAAATCCTCAGAATATACATTCTTCTCAGCACCACATCATACCTACTCTAAAATTGACTACATAATTGGTAGTAAATCACTCCTCAGCAAATGCAAAAGAACGGAAATCATAACAAACAGTCTCTCAGACCACAGTGCAATCAAGTTAGAACTCAGAATTCAAAAACTAACCCAGACCGCACTGCTTCGTGGAAACTGAACAACTTGCTCTTTAATGTTGACTGGCTAAACAATGAAATGAAGACAAAAATAAAGATGTTCTTCGAAACCAACGAGAATGAAGACACAACATACCAGAATCTCTGGGACACATTTAAAAGCAGTCTCTAGAGGAAAATATATAGCAATAAGTGCCCACATGAGAAGCAAGGAGAGATCAAAAATTGACACCCTATCATCAAAACTGAAAGAGCCAGAGGAGCAAGATCAAAAAACGTCAAAGTCTAGCAGAAGACAAGAAATAGCTAAGATCAGAGCAGAACTGAAGGAGATAGAGACACAAAAAACCCTTCAAAAAATCAGTAAATCCAGGAGCTGGTTTTTTGAAAAGATCAACAAAATAGACCACTAGCCAGATTAATAAAAAAGCATATGGAACCAAAAGAGAGCCCGCATAGCCAAGTCAGTACTAAGCAAAAAGAACAAAACGGGAGGCATCACACTACCAGACTTCAAACTATACTACAAGGCTACAGTAATCAAAACAGCATGGTACTGGTACCAAAACAGAGATATAGACCAATGGAACAGAACAGAGGTCTCGGAGGCAACACAACATATC
>NW_022436950.1:28719983-28969168 GCF_009761245.1 Sapajus apella
CACGTGTGTTCCTATGCAACAATTTTGCATGTTCTTCACATGTACCCTAAAACCTAAAATGCAATAAAATAAATGGGGAAAAAAAAGTTTTAAAAAAAAGTATTTTTTAGACATAATGGACAATATTATTGTTATGCAGAATCCCTCCAAAAAATTTTTGAATAAAAAAAAATAAAATACATACTGAAGAACTAATTATAAAACATTTTGCTAAGTAATTTACAATGGTGGTAGCAGAGACCCATAGTCCCTTAACTAAAACTCTTAAGCTTCATATATTTCAGAATTCAGAAATTTTCAGATTTTAGAAAGACACACACAGCAAAGTCTGCATATTTTATACTTCCAGTGAGGGCTGAAGTAGCACCCAATGGTAATCAAACACATTTATATTCTGTAATGAAATGCATGAATATTCAAATTGAGTATAGCTTTACAAAGATTGTAAGTCACCTCAGCTCAGTAGAGGTCAGGTTCCATAGCCAAATGACTTAAAAGAAAGCTTTTTGTTTTCTGAGATTTGGGATTTCAGAATTGTAAATAAGAAATCACGGATCTTTATTTGCACAGCTACTAACAAAGCTAGGTACACAGAGACTTCTTTATGTACCTGTTAATTGGGCAGTTGTCTGATATAAAGTTTTCACCAAAACATTTTTGTCTCTTGCAAAGAAAGAATCAAATGTGCACTTTACCCACATTAGGTTTCATGAGTTAACTGTGAACTCACGTGCCTTTCTAGGCAACAAGATCTGTTAGGCACAAAAATCGGGCTGAGTCTCTACTAAAGAGATCTGTAACAGTTTCTATATTTGGATTAGATTCTCTTTAGGATATTCAGTAGTTTTGCTTCAGGTCTTCCTGCACTACGGAAATACAAAGTAACATACAGGTAAAAAGGATTTCATTGAATGAAGAGGAGGCGGCGGCATCGGGAAAGAAATCATCTGTTCAGATTAATTGGGTGGTTTTGCAACTCAGAGTTTACTCCTATAATAAAGAGCATTAATGGTTTTGTCCTAATTTTTGTCTATATTTCTTTTTAATGCTATTAATATAAAGACTATAAATTTTATCTTTTCCAAGAAACGTATATTCACATAGTTTTCTAGATGTCATTAGTTTGAATAGCATTTCAGAAATGACTTTAAACAAGTGGTCAAATAACCACACTTTCAGTTGTTACTCTACTTCCCTGGATTTACACTAATTACTTAACTCTCCATGTATTTAATTAACAGGAGAAATCAGTAGAATGCTTTGATTGTCTGGGTGAAAGGCCTTATAATTATGCTGACAACTATTAATTACAACAGTAATTCAGGATAACTTAATTTTGCATGTAGTAAAATCAATAAGAACAACCATATACTGAGCCTGCAAAAACATTTATAATCAATTGTAATTTCTCAGCAAATTTATTTATGTGTTTGGCATACGTAAAAGCTATGGAAGTTTGAAGCCCAGAAGCCCAGAAATAAAATGAAATAATTCAACAGGCATTTTTAAAGTGAGAGGCATTTCTATTTATAAGTGGAAATCCCATCATTATCTCAAATAGTATGTTATACTTGGCCAAAGTCACTTTTAGGAAGATAACCAAAAAGAAAGCTAAATGTAAGAAAAATTATTTTTCAAGTATTAAACACTTTTATTTAGGACCCCTGTTGATCCATTTATTTGGGATTTTTATTATTTTTACCTTTCAGGCTACCAAAAAAAAAAAAAAAAAAATCAGCACATTGTATCAAAGCCACTGGAACATTTTAAACTTTTTTATTCTTTGTCTAATGAATGGCTTAACCATCCATGAGAAAGAATCAACAACCTTTTACTGAAAAAACAGCAGTTGTTTTTAAAGCTTCATGCTTTATCCACTATGTCTGAGAAGAGCGATTACTAGGGACCGTGGTCCATTCATTTAAATCTGCAGAGTAAAGTCTCAAACTCAGTAGGAGAACATACCTACTACCACTGCTCTGACTGACCAGGCTGGAAGCACTTCTTTATCATGCTCAAAGCTGAGAAACAAACCTTATCTTTCCCCAACCAAAATAAATCACTCAATGTCCAGCTTGACACTAACTACAAAAGATTTTACAAAGTAGCAAAGGGTCTCTTTGGGTTTACTGAAGGAAAGGAAGAGACATCTAATTCTTGTGAGTGCCAATTGCAAATGATTAATGAATCCACCCAAGCTAACAGGAATGGGAGTAAATCAACACAGGGTCAAGTGGTCTAGGTGTCAAAAGGCTGAGCAAATAAGCAATTTGTTGTGATGTTTATAGGGGTTTTTCCCAGGGAAGGTCACAAAGTACTGTGACTACAAATAGAAGAGTTTTGAAAACTCCTCTGCTGACTTTTAGGAAGGAGCCATCTGTATTCCTGATGGATGCACATAAAAGCATCTATCCTTAATGTGCCTGCTGATCTTAGAAAACAAGGTGGCTTGAGAATGTCTTCTCTCTACTCTGTTTATTAGAGCAGAAAAACAGATCCTAGACTGCACAAAAGGAATATTCAGAAAAAAGTGAGGGTAAAGGGAGTGAGAGGAAGCCTAGAAGGTGAAACAAACAGAATATAAGTTGTCATAAACTGAAAGGAAGAACATAAGAAAATCTGCTTCTCTATCAAAGTTTCAAAGATTTGCAGAAATTGTTGTAAATAATGAAGTTCATATCTTACCACCTACTGAAGATAGAGAGAGGATCTTTAGGCCCTAGCAGACAGGAATCTGTTTTACACATAAAGAAACCCTTTTAAGGAGGGAGATGATTGCATTTGGACCAGTTATTACTAACCACTGTAAGAAGCAGACTGCTGCTATTCTGCTGAGGCAGAGCAAGGTGGAAAAATACTTATCAAACAGCCTATGTGTTCTTCAATCTCAGAAGAGTAAAAAATACCTCCAAAAACAAAACAAAAAAAAAAACCTGGATTTTCACTTCCATGTGAGAATATTGGATCTAGGATCCACAAACACTATTTTACCAGTCCCCAAATCCTACTCCCCCTATATACACATGATATACTGATTAATCTGTGTGCATTGTTCTGAGAATCTTACAGTCTCCATTAGATTCTTAAATGGTCCTTAAAGGTTTAATAACCACCACTTTAATACCCTTATAGCTAGTAGGAGGTAGTATGGGACTGAAAGGAAGAAATGGTAGTGACCCTGTATTTAGCTAACCCCAAAAAAGGGCTTGTCATGAACCTCTCATAAACCTGTCTCTCTCATCTCTGTGTGTGTGTGTGTGTGTGTGTGTAATACAAGGCATAGCATCAAAAGGAAAATTGAAAGAACTGTGATGATGCATGCATAGGTGAGCCAATACTCCTCAGATTTCATTGGTTCATATAAAGAAATAACACAGATTAAATATTTTAGTTATTAAGGAGTACATAGCTTGCATATTTTTCCCTTTGCATTCTGCTGGTGCTCCAAGTATTCAAAATCAAATGTTTTCTCATGAAATATCCACATGAAATTATTTTGTAAGATGAGTGAATAATAACCTTCACATTGAAAAACTTAGGAATTTTTAAGACTGCTTATGAAAGATAATATATTGATATGAGAAAGTAAAATTAAAATCCTGATTAAAATCCTTTAATTTCAAAATTGAAAGAGTAAGAAGCATAAGAGATAACTAAAATTAAATACAATGTGGATAAGAAGATATTTAGCTTTTTCCTGGCAAAATAAAATCCAAGAGACATAAGTTCTTATAGATGAGGTGAGTAAATTATTTGAATCTTCAAATTATGGAAACCTCTGAAAGAGGGATTGTAACACTAACATAGTCAAATATTTTCATTTTCAAAAAAAGGAGATATTTAAATTGTTTGTACCAACTATTTTTTAGTTTTGAGATGGAGTCTCACTCTGTTACCCAGGATGGAGTGCAGTGGCACGATCTCGGCTCACTGCAACCTCCACCTCCCAGGTTCAAGTGATTCTCCTGCCTTAGCCTCCCGAGTAGCTGGGACTACAGGCACATGCCACCATGTCTGGCTAATTTTTTGTATTTTTAGTAGAAATGAGGTTTCGCTGTGTTAGCCAGGATGGTTTCCGTCTCCTGACCTCCTGATCAGCCCACCTCGGCCTCCCAAAGAGCTGGGATTATAGGCATGAACCGTTGCACCCAGCCAAATCAACTGTTTAAATTAGCATTGTTCCATACCCAAAGTTTAGAATAGGTTACTAATAGTGGATTTGATTACTTAGAATAGAAAGTGGGGCTACTAATGGCCATCATGAGCTAACTGGGAAAAGTGATGCCAACATGAACAGTTTTCTGTGACAGGCCTTCTTCAACTTGGAGAGTTCTAGATCTTTGAGCACATGCTGTAGGTATTTCTCTGCATTGATTAATATTTCTTATCAGTGAATTTCAGTGAAGGCCTAAAAAGGGAAAAAATAAATGCCTACTGCATTTGGTGGAATAAGGGCAGTTATGATAGTTGAACAATTCAAAAGCAAAGAGTAAAACTGGAAAAATGTGGAACATAAACAAGATGGAACTTATTGCAAGCTCAGTGGGATCCCTACAAGATATGTGTTTATCATAACAAATAAACAAGAATGTGCACATATTTTAGCTTACCTTAATTAAAAAGCTAGAAAATTGTAGACACTCAAAGAGACTGAGGTATAATTAGTGATAAAGTATATGGTCATGAAAATGCAATATTCAGAACCATAGGATACGTGGAGTCACTAATTCACTCCCATCTAACTATTCTCACACTCTTCTTTAGAGTGCCAAGCTCAGGGTACAGATCTAACGATCTACCGGGTTCCTTAGTTCTGACATCCTTAAACTTTCAGACTTGAAGCTATCTAACTCCCAGATACAGACTCTGAAGCAGTGACTGCAAACTCAAACTCAGAGCTAAGACAGTATGAATGACAGAAATGCTGACAAACCAAATGGCCTATAAGTTTCCAAAGAGAGAAGACCCAATTCTGTTCTAGCGTGTTATCAGGTGGCAATATAGGCCCATGTGGTCAGATCTTCCAATTGTGAGATAGATAACAAATATGCATTTTCATATGCAATCTGATTTCTTCACATATTGGCAATTTAAAAGTTATATAAATGGAAGAAGACACATAAGTGAAATAGATGTTAATATTTGGTCCAGACAAACTTCATGATTATGCAAAATTTAAAGCACTCTAGGTCTAGCTTTCATTAAACCTTCATGTTAGTGCTACTTTGAACGTATTTTTGAATTTCTTCTTTTCTCTTTCTGTCCTGACTCCACCAATACAAGTTTCTACCTTGGTTCTTGGCAAGGTCTGGAATCCTATGGGGCTGGTCCGATTGTTTTTTGCTCTTCACTATGCTGAAAACCCTGCTAGGGATGATGGAAATCTCAGAATCTTCATCCCTGTAAGCTGTTCTTTGTTACAGGGTCTCCCCTATTGCCCTCAGATGTACACTGCTTTCATGTCTAGGCTGGAAAATTTGTACATTGTTGCTAAAAAATGTCCATTCACTTTTTTGTTTAATGTCTGACAAATGAAACAGGGTCACATCATAATGTCAGGTATGTCAGGCAAAATATGCAAGGTACCATCAACGTCATAGTCTGCTATTTATAGTTTATTTTGTCAATTTTATGGCAGAAGGAAATAAACTGTCTTAAGCCGAGGGGGAGTTCTCTTTCTAGTTTAGACAAACGCATCTTTTGTACTGGATGTGGACCTCCCCACTTTACAATAAAATCTATAAGAGTAGAACTTGCAAAGTGTTTAAGTTGGATTGGCTACAAATAACAAACTCAAGTGGGCTTTCACAATATCAAAAAACTAAATTAGATCTATAGATTCCCAGAAATAACGCATTTTGGGAAAAAGTGATCTAACTACATTACAAATACATGGAACCACCTCATTAAAACAGCTGGGAGGGAAAGGTAGTGAAACAAAGAACGTTGGAAGTGAGCAAAGTCTATAAAAGGCAAAATAAACTTCACATAAGCATTGTACTCTAATTGATAAAGTTATTTCCCACAGGCAGATGGGTTAACAATTCTGTTGCTGCTATACGGGTATAATGGAGTTAAACAAGTAAATGAATTGCAGTTGAGAGAGATTTTTCACTGTTCAAGTAGGAGCTTAAAGATAAGCAAGAAACAGAATAGAATAATTAATGCAGTAATATATTTGTGGTGTAGACATGAATATGAACTTATGTTTTGTTTAATATAGATACAGATGATTGCATATAAAAACATTTCTAGATATGTATATATGCATGTTAGTATATACAAGGATTATTATGTATACATCTATTTCCTTGCTCTGTCAGCTTAGAGGTCTTGCAAGCAATGACACTCAGTTAGCAATGGGCATACCTAAATACCCAATGTTGGCTTCTAATACTATTCCTCAATTAAAAAAAAAAAGGAACAAGGGCTCTTTAGAGAAGTGGCTGATTCTAGGACTGGTACAGGAAATGTACAACATGAACCTGAAATGTCTTACAGTGCCAGAAAGAAAATGCTTTCAAACAAAAACAAAAAAAAAATAACCCTACAGTGACAGGTGTACTCATTAGCTTGGGCCGCCATAACATAATGCACAGACTGGGTTGTTTAAACAACAGAAATTTATTTCCTACCATTCAGGAGGCTGGAAGTCTAAGATCAGGGTGCCAGCATCGTGAGTTCTGGTGAGGGCTCTTTTCTGATTTGAAGATGGCCACCATTTTTACTATGCCCTCACAGGGCAGAGAGCGATGGAGATCAAGTTCTCTGGTGCCTCTTCTTACAAGGGCACTATCACTTTATGAGGGTTTCACGCTCATAACTTCATCTAAGACTAATTACCTCAAAGGCTACATCTCCAAATATCATCACTGCGGATTAGGGTTTCATAAACTTATCAACTGGAGAGGTGGGGGCTACACAGTTTAGTCCATTGTAATGAGGACATGTCAAAAGGACAAAAAAAAAAAAAAAAAAAAAAACAACTGAAAGAGCTCCCATTAGCCACTGGAACAATTTGGGCAACAAAATTAAGTTTTATGGGATTATAACCCAAAGTATGAAGTAAATGCCCATGAGCCCATACTCACATGAATGTTGAGTAATAAACAGGGAATAAGAAAAATATCTCACGCAGAATTCCAAATATATGTGGATACTCAGTTCTAAAAAAGATGGAACATAATTCCCTAAATCTTAAGTGTGGGCTGTGCATAGTGATTTTCTTCTAAAGATTGCAGTATATAAAGGAGGTAAAAGAGTAAACTTATAGTTAAGAAATCTGAGACACTATCTCAACCAGGCAATTAAGGCTAATATCGATACAAATATGCCATGTGGACAGTATACATCCTTGAAATGATGCAATACAATGATACTTTCTTTTTCTGGTCTTCCTTTCAAAAACATGTAAGTTCAGTCTAACCATGAGAAAAACATGTAAGTTCAGTCTAACCACGAGAAAATATTTATGGGATAGTCTACAAACTATTTGGCCCGTACTCCTTAAGACTGCCAAGATAGTCAAAAACAAGGATCGTCTGAGAAACTGTCAGAAACAAGGAATCTGATGAGTAAATATAGCCTGGTGTTCTAGATGGGATTCTGGAACAGAAAAAGAATTAAGCAAAACCTAAAAAAACTGAAGAAAATTATTCTTTAAAGTGAATAAAGTTAACTTTAGCTAATAATGTGTCAATATTTTTAATATTATAAATGCATGATACTAATATGATGTTAATAGGGAAACAGCGTGAGGTATATGAAAACTGCCATTTTTACAATTTTTTGATGAATCTAAAATCATTTCTAAATTAAAAAATACATGAGTGTGAGCATACAGGAATATGCTACTAAAGGCAAGAAAGACATTAGAACAACCAGACCAGGCCTCAAGAAAAGCATGAAGAAATAGAACTCTATACCTCAAGTGTGGATTTCTTGTATCTTCATCTGGTTTACTGCCAGTAAAATGATTCAACAAGAAGAACTCACAGCCTTTGTCTTTCTCTTGTCCAAATTCTAATTTCCAGGAGAAAATATTGATCAGTCTAGCAGAGATCAGATGTCTAACATAAATTTAAGTGGCCACAACTCAGAGTGCAGTGGTTTAATGGCATGCCTGCATTCTGCTCACTGTGAACAGATCCAAGAAATAGAGAATGGTAGTCGCAGCTACCAAAGAATCTATACTTTAAGGAAACTTGAAACTATTAAAACAGAACTGGGCCAAGCTATACCATACTCCCAGATAGAAGGATAAATGAAAGCAATGAACATTTCAATTCTGCCTTCCATTTTTAACTGCTGTATCATTTAGGGCTTGAGTGAAGTGCTATAACAAGAGCCAAAAATTGGACAATAAAATAGATTTTTATTACATCTAACTATCCAAATATGAGTAGCCTCAGCATGTTGGGTGTCTCTGCCATCCTTAACACTTAGCTTTCAACTCTGGGACCATGACTGTTCATTTGTTACTGCCGTTTCCCAGCTACCATGGAGAGATTAAAGAGTAGAAGACAATAAGCTTTCATGTGAAAAAAAGTAAAGATAAATTGTATACATTTCTATTCATGCCTCACTTCGCTCCTACCCCTCACCAAAACATTTATTCTACCTGTTATAGGTCATGTCTAATTGCCAAAGAAACCTATGATGTATAACCTCTATTCAGGTGTCCATAACCAACTTGCAGTATTCTATTTAAAAAATGCATAATCAGTACTGGGGATTATTATCTCTGCCACCACCAATAATCCGTATCCGTTTGCTCCCATGGATAATGTTTTCTATGTTGATCAATTCACCTTGCTAAAATCTTATGAGCCTCCACCACCTGTGTTTAAAGGTATCCAGTGAAAACTTGCAGTTCTATTTTGTCCTAGGATTTTTAAATAGGTTATATGATTGACCTATTACCATACAGAGTTGAGATGACTTGATGTAGTCTTGATGTAACCTAAACACCACAAATATTAAAATTCTTCCCCACTGTCCATCCTATTCTCCACTGTTATGAAATAGCCTGGCGATCGAACCACTCAAGCTTCAGAAAGGTGATCTAATTCCCCTTGCTACAGTTATTAGTTCAGGGGCAAGTATGTGAAATTAATGGATCTAATCACAGTGAATCTCAGAGACTGTTGAATGGTTCGTCACAGGGAAGTTCTCTTTCTCCCCCCCCAGGATAGGATCATCCAAAGCCCTGATGACATCATAAACCTCTGCATCAAACCCATGCCACTGATGAAATTTCTGTGCACACTGCTTATTATATAAGCTTGTTTGAGTTGCGCTTTCTATTACTAGTAAGAGAAGTCATTCTGAATGATGATTTTTGTGTCTACTTTATCAAATGCTTCTGACTGTTAGGAAGGACACTATGCCTCGGAGCAGCATTTTAGCAAGGACACCTAAATCAATATGGGATTATCAAGTCCTGGTTAATTGGTGCTCTTTTGTCTTTGAAGGGCACATGAAAAGGTAAGATGCCTGGTTAAAACCTTAAAGATAAAGAATTCTGAAATGAAGACAGTTTTAAATGTTGACTTTGTCTACTTTAATTGTCTAATCAAGGACCTCATCCCTTATAACGAAATGGCTGTTAGGATGATCAGAGGGGGTTAAACTGTGGAAAGATTATCATGATCTTATATAAGATGTGGACAGATATGGTCTATATAAACTTGTGAAAGTTTATTTCTGGGTTACACATTGAAATGTTATCACATAAGCCCATGATGCCAACATGCATCTCAAAGTCAGTAGATCCTTTTAAGATTTTGTTAAGTCACATACATCATTTAGCACTATGACATCTAGCTCCATGGAAGGCATATCTGCTGTCTGCAGTATGGGAAGAGGGTGAAATGAACACACTTTCAAGCCAGTATGTGTCAAAGATTAAAACTAAACAAAAAACATGACGAATAGACACCTAGGTCAACAACTTTTTAAAAAGCCAAGTCAAAGTGGCTAAATTTGACTAGGTCTTTTTATTTCAGGAGGGAATATGGTCAATGCCCAGGAACACTTAATTTTTACTCTTTAATGAGACTACACGATTCCATGGGGATAAACACCACAGTTTTATATTTCTCTTAAATACTTTCTCCTCACCTTCCCCCTGCGGAGCTGAGCTTCCACATTCTTCATATAAAATTTACTTCTTGGCTGGGCACGGTGGCTTACACCTGTAATCCCAACACTTTGGGAAGCCCAGGTGGGTGGATCACGAGGTCAGGAGATTGAGATTGAAACCATCTGGCCAACATGGTGAAACCCTGT
This sequence comes from Sapajus apella, assembly GCF_009761245.1. NCBI lineage: Eukaryota > Metazoa > Chordata > Mammalia > Primates > Cebidae > Sapajus > Sapajus apella. The sequence continues at coordinate 28,730,274 of NW_022436950.1, forward strand.
CTCTACTAAAATACAAAAAAATTAGCCAGGCATTGTGGTATGTGCCTATAGTCCCAGCTACTTGGGAGGCTGAGGGCAGGAGATTCGCTTAACCCAGGAGGGGGAGGTTGCAGTGAGCCAAGATTGCACCACTGCACTCCAGCCTGGCGACAGATCAAGACTCCCTCTAAAAAAGAACACCACTTACTTGTTGATGGATGGGTTTTAGTTCAGAAAATACCCAAAGAAACCGTTTTTATATCATAATGGCTCCCCAACGACTTATTTTACCTCTTGTTTTCTATTATTCAATTATTTGTGAGCTGTAGTGAAGATGTATCCAAAACACTGCATAGAAAGGCAGTGCTTATAATTGTACAGTCTACATGAATGAAAAAAATTAAAATAAAAGCACTAATGAATTAAATTTAATTAGATTCAGTGGAATAGACTGCTTCATTACCAATTCATTTGAACCTGAGGAAATGGTAACTCATTAAAAATTTTTCATCATACTTCTATGAAACTGAAAGATATTATTCTTTCTATATGATGAAAACAGAAAAAAAAGCAAAGGGGACTGAGAACTGAGAGTGAAACTCGAAACAAATTGTATGAAGATTAAGACAAGAGACCAAGTGTCATTTAAAAATTGGCATAAGGAACTTGGAGTGATGCATTCTTCCCCTCTTTAGCATCTAGAGAATTTCATAGCAGTGGAAAGGGTTACAGAAAAGAAAAAGATATTGCTTTCTTCCTCAGGCTGTGTTTATAAATTCAGCACAGAGGTTCTTCTCCAGAGTTTGGTAGAGAGGCCAAGCATAACTACATAGTACAGCAGTGTCTTTGACCATTGTTTGGGTGCAAGCAACAAAACCAACTATGGATACATTAAGAAAAATCTGGAAACAATTCAAAGTACAGCAGAACCCCCCCACCCCCGCCGCCACCAAAAAAAAACGCTAGATAAATGAGGCTTAGGAATTGGCAGAAATCAATTTGTGTATTACCTAGGGAGCAGGCAATTTCACCATCTCTTCTCAAAAGAATGAACTCCAACTGTTTTCTGTCATTATTTCACTTGACGCAACATTCAAAGTCAAGGGAGGGAAGTTTTATAAACCTAGCTTAGTCTTACGGCTAGAAGGGCTAGAACATCTTGAGTAACAATTGTGGCACACTCTATATAAGGAGAAAACAAGGAATTCCCCTTGTCAAATCTGGGATTCTATTACCAAAAGAATGGCTGTCAGGCCATTTTTTAAAAATGACAAAGATTCACTGCCACAATTAGAAGTCCAAATCAGGTATTAGACAAGAGAAATGTTCAGTTTACTACCTGCCTTTAAGAAATCAGTTTTTTAAAAACCATGTTGAACATAAAAATACCTGCTAGTCATTCATCAGAACAAGGACAGAGTCTTACAATTTCATTTACAGATAAGCTAATGATTGCATTAGAGCCTAAAATTAATATGAAGTTTCAAAATAATTGGATCTACTTTGGAAAGATAGTTATTAGTTCAAGAAATAAGAAATTTAAAATAGTGGTGTAATCTCTCATCAGTAGACAATTCTCATTTTAAAATCTTATGTAGACCATGTGGATTACATAAGTGAATAGATTTTATAGTAGGAAAAAAGACAAGATTCATTGTCAGGCTGAGAAATGAAAGTCTATTAATATCACAATATTAAGCATTAAGGAGGCTTTCTAGCTTTCTTTAGGCTTTAACTGGAATGTCCGTTTTTAGTAGACATCTGTAGCTCTCTTCCCAGGAGGTGGTAGAACTAGCAATCAGACTACACTACAGTAGCAGGAGCTGTTGTTCCCCAACAGGTTTTCCTCTGCTTGCATAATAACACAGTGAAGTAACAGCCAACCAAATAAACAGTGTTTCCCACTCTTTCTTGCAATGGTCCTGTAACCTTTGGTAGATGAAATAAAGCTTCATGAGACACCTTCTGAAATCCTCTTGAAAATACTTTTAACAGAAGTCCGCTGCCTTTTTATCTATGGCATTTCTTTCCTGATAGCTGGAATATAAATATGAAAGTAGGAGCTGGAGTAGCAACATTAGAGTCCAAGGTAATCTTGAAAGGGATCTTGAGACTTTTTTTTTTTTTTTTTTTTTTTTTTTTTTTTTGAGACGGGGTTTCGCTCTTGTTACCCAGGCTGGAGTGCAATGGCGCGATCTCGGCTCACCGCAACCTCCGCCTCCTGGGTTCAGGCAATTCTCCTGCCTCAACCTCCTGAGTAGCTGAGATTACAGGCACGTGCCACCATGCCCAGCCAATTTTTTGTAGTTTTTAGTAGAGACGGGGTTTCACCCTGTTGACCAGGATGGTCTCGATTTCTTGACCTCGTGATTCACCCGCCTCGGCCTCCCAAAGTGCTGGGATTACAGGCGTGAGCCACTGCGCCCGGCGAGACTTCTTACAACATAAAAAAATAGAATAAACTTGAATTCCTAAAGCTTTTATGGAGCAGAAGTTCTTCTTAGACTTCTATCCTGCTTAAGCCACTATTGTAGTTAGGATCTCTGTTACTCATTAATCTCAACTATAATACAACTGCCAACCCACCCTAACAAACGGGCACTTCACCCACACCCCGCCCATCACAGTAGTCCCTTCCCCCACAAGGTGGTTTTTCTAGCAAAAAGCACAGACTTTAAGTTGGACCAATTAGTGTCCTTAATGGAAACTTTACATATACAAGCCTACATCCTTTGGTGCTCTTTAAGTATAGCATTGGTTGCAGCATCTTAACCTCTCCTACGTGAAGACACTTTCTATGGTATGAGACTCTAAGAACAGAGCACAGAGCTGGGGGAAAACAGGAAGACTAAGCTTGGTAGAGGAGGCAAAAGTATCTGACATCATATGAGTTTCTGACATCAACTCTATTCAGGCACTGGGTGTGGCTCTGGAGATACATGGAAGATCAAGACCCAGCTCCCACTCCTAAAACATTCACAGACTTGTGGAGGACACAGTGATCTTCATTATGTTAAATGAAATGATAAAGACACACAAAGGGCATTTAAAAGCAATTAAGACAGTTTTCTAATCAAGCATACAAAGGAAGGGAGAAGAAATGAGAGAGGTAATATCTAGGAAGGCCTAATGGAAAAGAGACACTTATGTCAACATTTATTTAAGGTCGGGGGGTACACATGCAGGTTTGTTACATAGGTAAAATGTGTCACTTAGGTATTATGTTCATAAATGTCTGTTTCCCTTTAGAAACTATTATATACACACAAACATACAGCAATGCGTTCTAAATTTATATCTCTGTATATATACACACGGTAAAGTATACAGTGTATGTATGTATACACACATACATGCTATATGCACATATACATGCATATAATTTCAAGATGCAAGCTGGATAAAATCATTTAGGGAGTATCAGTAGAAAAGAAATCTGAGTACTGGGCAGTGAGGAATTTCAGCATTCAGTGATTGGAGGTGAAAATCCAGCAAAGGAAATTGAGAAGAAACAGCTGCCAGTGAGATCAGAGGAGTATCAGAAAGATGTTTTCTCATGGGCAAGTGAGGTATGTTTCTAGGTGGAGGGAGTAATCAAATACTGCTGGATCAATTTATCCTCAAATTTATGGTTAAGAAGTGTTCCCAGGATTGCCACTATCAATGTTCAGCATGCCCCCCCAGCCTTTACATTTACTCTGTCATCAGTGTCAGACATCACTGGCACCTGAAAAAGACTGGTTCTCTCCCAGCATCTGGGAAAGCATCCTTTTAATTCTTGACATATCTTCCTAAAAATATGGTAACTAACATTAAATTTGTTTCGGGGCCAATGGCTTAATGCAAGAGGTAGAAGCAGCAAAGAAAAACAAGTCGTGCCTGGTGTAGTTACAGGTGCTAATCGTGCATTGATTGAAGACGTGAATAAAACATATTGGGCTACTTTTCCCCTGTGATTATACCAAAGATGGGAAGGATCGTTGTGAAAAGGGTAGTTTTGACTGCATGCTATTAGGATGTTCCAAAAATTTCATAAAGTTATACATGGACTTTTTCATGATAATTAGGAAGCAAAGAAAACTATCTTACACATAAAAGTTTTAAACAGGTGAAAAACTTTACAATCTTTTAGCATTTAATTTTCTTGCCTCTGTAACTCACCGTGGCAATATCACATACAGCTCATGGATTACCCAGCTTGAGGAACTTCAGTTTTTCCCATATTGAAGGTAATTCTGATTGATGGTATTATAGCATTATATCAGAAAAGCTATCAAAAACATCTAACACTAATTTTTATTACATGGAATGACAATAAAAATTACCTGGGAAAGTACAGGCAATTTTCCAAGTGAATTCTAAGATTCCTCTAAAGTTTTATTGATTTTACTTTGGAAGCAGAGACCTGGACATTTTGGATGAGTTAATTATAATCCTTACACCAGCAGAAGCATCACTACCTGGGAAATTGTTAGAAATACAAATTTTCACCCAGGCACAGCAGCTCACGCTTATATCAGCACTTTGGGAAGCAAAGGTGGGCAGATTACAAGGTTAGGAAATCCAGACCACCCTGGTCAGCATGGTGAACCCCCCACCTCGTCTCTACTAAAAATGCAAAAGTAGCTGGGCGTGGTGGTGTGGGCCTGTAATCCCAATTACTCAGAAGGCTGAGGCAGGAGAATCGCTTGAACCTGGGAGGCAGAGGTTGCAGTGAGCCGAGATTGCACCACTGCACTCCAGCCTGGTGACAGAGCTAGACTCTGTCTCAAAACAAACAAAAACCGACAAATTTTCAAGCCCTAACCCAGACGTACTGAATCAGACACTCTGAGAGTACCCCACAGTCCAGCAATCAGTGTTTTAACAATCTCTACTACAATGTGCAGTGGAATACAGTTTGAGAAGCACTGAGTTAAATGATAGGAAAAAGGGAGAGCAAGGTATGGAGAGGAGGAGGAGGAAGGCTAGCATAGGGAAGAAAAAAACAGCAAGGAATAGGAAAATGAAGTGAAAGGGAGGGATGGATTAGCAGGGGAGTGAAAGGAAGGGAAAATCACAGGCATCCTCTGATAACAATTAGATGTCTACCAACTAATTCCAAAGATTCAACTCTTCCTTGTTTGATAAAACCATAAATTCACCTGGCTAGGAAATTTAATGATTAAAAAAACAGTTACTTTGCAGAATCGTTAAGAATTGAGAAAGAAACGATTTTCGAAATACCCTAGGCACCAAATATTGGTAAAATCTGCACAAAATTTTTGGCCACAAAATAGTTTAACATGAAATGACCTTAACATAGCCACTTTAACAAACCTTTTATTCCTCCATTATTAATCATCATTTTTACTTATATTCTGCTAGGAACTCCATTTTCATTTCATTCACCCCTTGGCTTGCTTTAATTCTGCTTTCATTCTAGATCCCTCACAACTTTCTTGAAACCCCCTTCAGAGCCAATATTCTAACTCATCTGACTTCCAACTAATAGGAAAAGTTGAAAAAGCACTGAGGATGAGATGAGGCAAGGTTCAACAGTGTGACACAATTTTGGCCAGGAATGATAGATAAGATGGATATATCTCCAAACTAAGACAGGAACACTTTCCATTTAAAGTAGAGAGCCTAAAAGAAACAGAGCCAAACGTTTTTTAGTATCATTTGACTTCCTTATGAAGATTTGAAGATTTCCTGGAGTTTTATTACCAAGAGAAAGCACCTGAGAGGCCAACTAATTCCACAGATTCAGCTCTTCTTCGTTGTTTAATAAAAACCATAAAATCCACCTGGCTAGGAAATTTAAAGATAAAAAAACAACTAATTAAACTTAATTGGGTCAGTCTGGGCAGGATGATTGCCCTGTTTGATTGGCCTCGGGAGAATCCGATCATGGATTCACCAACTGCAACTTGGCAAAAGCAAGCCTGAAGTCAAGACAGGCGCTATATTTCTGACTAGAGAATTTAGTTTTTAGAAAGAACACAAAAAAAGAGGTTAAAAAAGGAAACAATGTACTGGAGCATAGCACAGCCAACCACAAACAACTCATTCTAGAATCCTATTTTCTCAAAGTGAGCAAAGGGAATTATATGAATAATTCAGACAGCAGGCTTATTTTGTAGGCAGCCTTAGATTTCCCTCATCCAAATTAACCAAATATATTTTATCAGTTTTTCTTTGCAAGTTTTTTTTTCTTGCTTGCAACATAAAGAAAGCTATGTGGGATGAAACAAATACATGCAGGAAGGCAAAGTTTGTCTAAGGGACCAAAGTCACAATATACTATAAAACAATGATATCTAGAATCTAAGGACAATCTTATCCCAACAGTGTGCACATTTATGGTAATAATTTATTCTAGAGCCCCTTACTTTGAATATAGTAATAATCTGGTTAATATTTTGATTGCATCAAGATTAAAATGTTTTTGCACATAAAGTAATTTTCTAGGTGTAAAATCACTTTTAAGATTTTAGTCCTACATTTTACCTTTTAGAAGAACTCAAAGAGTAATTAAATTTTCTCAAAGTGGCCTGTGGAATACCTGCATTAGAATTATGGGTTAAAAATACAGATTTCTGACCGGCACTGTGGTTCACGCCTGTAATCCCAGCACTTCGCACTTCGGGAAGCTGAGTCAGGAGGATCACGAAGTCAGGAGTTCGAGAGAGATCAGCCTGACCAACGTGGTGAAACTTCGTCTCTACTAAAAACACAAAAATTAGCAGAGTGTGGGGCCTGCACCTGTAATCTCAACTACTCAGGAGGCTGAGGCGGGAGAATCTTCTGAAACCAGGAGGTGGAAGTTGCAGTGAGCCAAGATCGTGCCATGGCACTCCTGCCTGGGAGACAGAGTGAGACTCCGTATAAAAAAAAAAAAAAAAATATATATATATATATATATATATATATATATATGCGCCCCAATCCTGGCTACTAACTCTAAATCTCTCATAGTAGGTTTAGGGAAACTGCATTTGAAAAACAAATGCTTTCTAGGTGGCTCTTATTCTAAAACCTGAGAAATGTACTTTCAGAATTTTGCTGAGTGACCTAGTTAAAATTTTAAAGGCCAGCTCCATTATACCACGTGAGCTTGGGCAACTTGCTTTAACTTTTTGTGCCTTGTAACTCCAGAATGTTAATAATTTCTATTCCAAAATGTTTTTGCAAACATTTTTAGTTTAGTAGAAAATTTTTAGTACAGTACCTGGCTAAATAAATCTTAGCTCTTGCTGTCTTTAACAGTAACAATAACTAGATAAAAATAAGTTTTAAAAAGGTGATGTCTCGATGAGATCCAGCCTGTTGTATTCCTACATTTTCAGTTCTTGCAATGTGCTAAACAGTCTTCATTAAAGGCTAATTTATCTACCCAGTTTCTTGACCTTCTGTCTTTTCTTGCACTCCTAACCGTTAGCTGTTAATCTCTTGAAAGAAACAAAAAGACAGAATAACCACATGGGCAAACATTTTTTTCCTATGGCACAAGGACATAACAAGGATAACATAAGAGATCCAGTGCCTATAAAGTGCTTACTGTGTGGCAGGTATGACCCCACATGTAACTGAAGGATATTGCTGGAGATCCCATGACCCCCAATGACACAATATAAAGCCTGATGACCCAGAGAGAAAAACTCAGAAACAAGCCAAAACCGTAAAAAAAAAATCAAATTAGTGATGCAGATTGTGAAATATGTTTCTCAGGACTCTGGGACATGTAAAATATTTCATAAAGAGAGTAAGAACAAAGGAAGATAATGAGTTTCATACCATGTAAAGGCTACATCCAGATTATAGGCGCTTCATCAGCCATGGTTTTTAGGTTACTCCTAAAGATTCATGTACATAATCCAATTCCCAGAAAACATGCAAGGAAGACATCATTCCTTTTCACATGGAAGAAAAATAAGGTTTATTGACCTGCCCACGTCACAGTTCACATTCTACTAGCAGCTAGCAGCTCTTTTTGGCTCTGAAGTCTGGCTCTTCATCATTTGGCCTGAGTAGTAGAAACAAAAAAGCCTGCTGGGTAACCAACACTGACAGGGTCTACGGACACGGCAGTGATGTGCCTTCATGGTGCCTTTAGTCTAGTAGGGAAGGTAGAAAATGAATACATCCTGATTATTATAGGTGCCATGTGTAAGGTCAGCCGAGAGAAAGGCGAATAGACCCAAAGTCAGGCAAGCAAGTTTTATTAACCTGCCAGGCTGCCCCATAACAATTAGAGGAGGCAGACCCAAGCCTGTAAAACGAGGTCTTTTTATGGGGCGAGAGGGGCATAAGGGAGTTTCAGGACTGAGATAATCCGTCAGCTTGTAACAGGCAGTGATAGTTTAACTTGTGACAGACTTACATCATCTTATGACTTCTGTGGTGTCAGTTTTAAAAAACGGGATTTTACAGGTATGTGTAAAATAGGAATTTACAAGTATGGATAACAAACATTTGTTTTCCCCCCATCCTCCAAGCTGCCCGATGGCTGTAATCAGACTTTGCTTAATTGCAGCATGTCTGGCAGCCTTGACCTGGCGCCTAGATAGAAGTTCAGAAATGCAGCTGCAGAGCAATCACTGCAGGGGGTGCGGGTGGTCAGCTTGCGCAGAGGGGGTTTTCTGAGGAAGCTTGTCCCTAACACCATGGACCCCAGGAGATGAAAGGATTTCTAAGAGCGTATAACAGACTAATGTTATTGTGAGTATGAATAAACGCCTTCATCAGGGAGAGAGGTTTAACCTAAGACGTAAATGATGAGTAGGGTCAATAAGAGAAAGGGAAAGGAGGAGTATTAGTAATGGAGGGAGCTGTGTGTATGAAAAACGTAAAGAGTAAATCAGATACCTTGAAGGAAAATACTAATATCTAGGAAGGTTGTAGTTCTTTAAGCAACACTGGAAAGGTGGGCGAGAGCAAAATAATGAAAGACCTTATGGGTTAGGTGAGGCTTTGGAAACTTATCCTAAAAGCAAAGAAAAATAAAAAGGATTAAGTAGATGACTGGTAAGGGCAGATTTTTCAATAATTCACATTCATGTCAGTGACTAGTGCAAACAAGTTAGAAGACTAGAATTAAGAGTTTCAGCCTTCACTCAAGATTCCATGGCTTCTTAATGCTAAACTCTTGCTACTTCAACTAATGCACTATGAATAACAGTAAGTACTATAACTACTTTGTAATTTCTTCTAAAGTGTAGCTCCAAGCACCACCTCTTATCTTGATCTCAAGATGCACATCAGCTGTTCCACTCTTGGCTTATTGTCTGCAGCTGTGTAATATTACCCTGAACACCCATTAGAGTCAATTTTATTGGTAACTTCTGCTTGCTTAGAAGATCATCAATCAGCTTCTGGAAATCAAAAGCCAACAGCAGCTTCTGTGATGACATATACTTGCTTTACACTGAGTACTAGAACCATGTGGAAAGACAGAAAAATTTTTTTAAAAAAATCAGTGCCGAAAAGTAGCCTTTATTGTGTCATGTTAAGTCACTGGCTGCCTTAATCAATTTTAGTTGAAGTCGCTGCTGACTACAGAATGAAACTCATGGTGCTAATCTTGAGTAACACTTTAGCCATGAATGTTTCTCACAACTTCTACTTTTTAACTTTTCATTAACTGATTAGCTGGAGATTTAAAAATAGGAGCTCAAGTAAGTAACTAGGCTGCCTTTATTTCTTTTTTGATTTGCTACTAACTATAAACAAGATTACAAACTTTATCCTTTTGTTCCCTTGCTATTCCTGTTCTCCTTTATCTCATGTGTGCCTCCGTCTCCTGAAATCTCCTCTTGGCTAACCCAGTCCCACTTCATGTTTTTCTCAAAGTTCTACTTTAAGAATTGAGTTTAGAACTAAATGTTTTCAAGGATGCACCCAACTCCTTGGAGGAAGAAGCCTCCTAATGTAAAAAAGAAATAGAAAATAAATAATGTATGTTGTAATTTGATGTTGTGATTCTCATCAGCGTCGACAGAGCAAATACATAAAAGTTGGGGCACTGCCTTGAGAGAAGAGATTCTGCATCAGGAAAGATGGAAAGAAAAATCCTCAGCAAGCTCTTCTTCCCGAACTGATTGTTCAACTAGTAAGCCACTGCTGATTATTCTGAAATCAAATAAAAACCTTGAATATTGGCATTTTTAAAGTTTTCTTTTAATATTGTCTTAGTATAAAAAGATTTGGTGCTGTCTCCCCCACAACGGGGCATGCCCTTATATAATCTTTGAGAGCAGATGAGACTTTTACAGACTTCTAAACAGATATGACAAAGGTGATGGGATGTCACTCCCATCATTAGGTTACTTTATATAGCAAAGGTGATACTTTATATTTAGCAGATGGTGCTCCTACCAGTATGTTACGTAAGACTGACAAAACTGGAAAAGGAAATTCTTTTGGTGGCCTTAAGCTGTCATGTTGTGAGAGGGCCTAGGAGGGAGTTCCCATAGCCAGAAAACATATGAGGCCTCTAATAGCTAAAAGCAGTCTTCAGCCAAAAGTAAGCAATAAAATGGGGCCCTCAGTTCTACAGCTGCAAAGAGATGTAAAGACCAGAGTGAGGGAGCTTAGAGGCAGAAGTTTTTCTGCAAAGACCAGAGAGCTTAGAAGCAGAAGTTTTTCTGCAAAGACCAGAGAGAGCTTAGAAGCAGAAGTTTTTCTGCAAAGACCAGAGAGCTTAGAAGTAGAAGTTTTTCTGCAAAGACCAGAGAGAGCTTAGAAGCAGAAGTTTTTTCAGTCAAGGATCTGATGAGAATGCAGCCTAACATCCAGTTGTAGATGACGATACCTTGAACAGAAACCCCTGCTAAGCTGGGCCTGTGCTTTTATACCTCCGTGAGTTATATATGCACCTGATAGCAATAACTTAAGCATACCCTGAGAATGACGCTGTATAGCAGATGCACGTGAACGTGTATTCAGAGCTTAGGAATCTGGGAGTGGCCAACCCGGAGGTTCGTTCCTTGTCTATGAGGAACATCTGAGCCTCCAGCTTGTGCAACACAGGCGGCACAGGCCATCAAGGCCCTGAGTTTGGGTTAAATGAAGGTTGCCAGGTGGGGTCTGTTAGGGAAAGGGTGCTAAGGGAGAATATTATATAAACTGCATGCCTTTTGCAAGCAGCTGGTTTCCCTATCCAGCCCACTGCCACTGGATTCTGTCCTCTGTATATAAGTCCCCAATAAGATCCCACATCTTATTTGCCAGTTCTGGCCTCTTCTTCAGCCTCTTGAACCTGGTGTGTCCCCATTGGACTTGATAGGGGTTCAACACAGCACGAATAAGTTATAATAGCTGGTCTGTCTTTCCTCTTGCACGCTTTTGTAGTATTTCATTAATATTTTCCAATCTGGTTTCTGTTGCAAGAAGTGTGACATAAAACTGACTTCTCTGTAGGCATTCTACTCTTGCTCTTTTGTAAAAGAGTAGAATGTGTTAGATTTTTTTTTTTTTTTGTCTTAACCAAATTGACCTATGCATAGTCTGGACATTCTTCTTAGGAAAGCACAGATAAGAAACATCTCAGAATTGGCAACATGAACTCTGGACCCTGTTGCCAGTGAAACAACCATAACTGGTGAAAATTGCTGGGGAAAAAAAAGATTTAAAGTCTCTATTGTCCTAAAGGTATACAGGAAATGGAAAACACTTAAGAAAATCTGTGAAACTTGTCTAAACAGTGAGAGTTAGCGGCATTTTGAGGCAATACCTGCTCTTCCTCTTGATGGATGCTGTGCTTTAGGCAGGTACGCCAAGAACACAGGGATCTCTTTCCCCCTAACATTGTCAAGAGCTATAGTATTCCCATTGGCAGGGTAAGCCACCAGTACTCCTTATCCTGCATCTCTTTTATGGAAGCTCTATTTCAGGCAACAGTGGCTGAGAGGTCTGCTGTGCCCTTCACTCAGGCCTCATTCAAATTGTGGAGACTTCTCCAGAAGCGTTAGACCAGCCATACTGGGTCCTGATTGCCCTTGTTCCACCTTGCTTGTAAATAGGGTAGAGTTTCCATGCTTAAAGAGGAAGCCAGGAAGACCAGAGCTCATGCCCCACACAGTGCCTCACCTTTGGGAAAAGAGTATTGCTTCAGAAGCATGTCACTGTCCTTGCCCCCAGCTGTGGAACAGTGGCGCAGAGAACTTGCTTTTTTTTAACTTAAAAGGAGACCACTTTCTCCAGGAAAGAACAGGCTAAACCATAGAACCCATAGAAGTTTTCCAGAGAGAATCAGGGAAAAAGCAACTCAGACTATCCCTTTGTAAGGGCAAACCCTAAAGTCTAGCTTCAACGTGTACCCCTTTGAAGAGGCTAGAATTAAATTGTATCAGACTGTGGAGCGATTTATGACCCAGGACTCTGCTGAAAGCAATAAAACAAGTTAGCCTACAACTAGTGGTAACTAGCAGCTGAGTGTGGCACCATAAGAGACAGACTGTTTAACAGATACCGGGTGAAAAGACAGTCAAAAAGTGATGTTTTTCAGAGGCTGGGTAGTTAAAAGGTATGGGAAGATGGGAAGATGCTGGTCAAAGGATCTACAATTACTAGTAATGGGAGGAATAAGTCCAAGAGATCTGTTGTACAGTGTGGTGATTATAGTTAATGATATATTGTGTTCTTGAAAAGGCAAATAGAGTGGATGTTAAGTGTTTTCATTAAAATATAAGTAATAGCTATGTGAGGTAACACATTTGTTAACTAGATTCGACAATTTTACAGTGTAAATATACTTCAAAACATGTACATTATAAATACATACAATTTTATCTGTCAACTTAAAAAGAGATATCTCTGATAAAATCATTGTCATCCCAAGTCACTGTGCAATGCATAAGGTTACATGCTCTAAGTCAGCACACTGGGAAGGAAACAGACTTCACTGAATATAATCCAGCAAAGCAACTGAAACTATAAGCAAACATCAACCACAATGAGCTCTGGAGGAGTATGAGTATGAGTATCAAGATTTGGGGATGGGCACAGCGGCTTGCGCCTATAATCCCAGCACCTTGGGAAACCAAGGCAGGTGGACTTCTTTAGCTTAAGAGTTTGAGACTAGCTTGGGCAACGTGGTGAAACCCTGTCTCTACAAAAGAAAATACAAAAATTAGGCATGATGGAGCATGCTTGTAATCTTAGCTACTCCAAGTAGGAAGATCACTTGAGTCTGAGAGGCAGAGTTTGCAGGGAGCTGAGATTGCATCACTGCACTCCATCCTGGGTGACAGAGTGAGGCACCATCTTAAAAAGAAAAAGTCGACCAGATATAGCTGGAATGTAAAATGGTGTAGCAACTTTGGAAAAAAGTCTGGCAGTTCCTCAAAAGGTTAAACATAGAGTTATATGACCTAGCAACTCTACTTCCAGGTATACATCCCCATAAAAAAACCTCTACACAAAAACTTATACACGAATGTTCTTATTAACCAAAAAGTGGAAGCAACCAAATGTTCATCATCTGGTGAATGGATAGATAAAATGTGGTATATTTATGTAACGTAATATTTTGACAATATAAATGAAGTATGGATACATGTTAGAACATGAATTAACTTTGAAAACATTACGCTAAGTAAAAGAAGCTAGTTCCAAAAGACCACATATTTTCCAAAGAGATAGAAGTAAATAAGTGGTTCCATAAAGCTGGGGCTGTTGGGAGAAAATGGAGAATGACTGCTAATAGTTACGAGTTTTGGGCAAAGGGTGTCATAAAAATATCCTAAAACTAATTGTGGTGATGCTTGTACAAGTCTGTGAATGTACACATTGAATTGTATACTTTAATTCAATTGTATACATTAATTCACCCATTTAAAGTATGCAATTGAATTGTATACTTTAAATGAGCGAATTGTATGGTAGGTAAATTATATCTCAATAAAATTACTCTCTTAGGAAAATAACTGATTGCATTGTTCTTTTTTAACTGAACCTATTAGAATTTCATTTAAAATTTTGTTTGCCTGATGTTTAGAGCATTTCTTTAGTTGTGTGTTAGAGAGGAGAGAATTTTAAATTTCTTGGCCCCTTCCCAGATTTTTTAAATAACAAAGTGTATATTGCTATAAATGAATACACAGCCAGGAACTGAGAGGTTTGATACTGCTTAGTAATATGTGGTTTGCCTCAAAAGAATCTGAGGCTTAGTAAATAGAACCCACATTGTCCCTTCTGTTCCTAAAGCAACAGTTTGCTTAATTCATTGTCAGTGCTTCTATTCAGTCATACAACATGCTTCAATGTTGTATTTTCAGAGACAACCTTTAAAATGAGGCTTATTCACCACTCAAAATCACAAGGCCTGCAATTTTAGATCACTGCACAACATCTGTGCTCTTTAAGGAGGCAGAGTTTCGTTGTTTAAGAGATTGGAATATATCTTTTGGTATTGAAGCATCACTTTATTAAAGCAAATGCATATAAGTAATATTAACGAATGAAATATAATTCTATCAGAGAAAGTTTTCTTTAAGAAATAGAGTTATGATGCATTTCTTAGTATTAATTACAAACTTTTAAAAATGTACATTACCAATCAAATCTCAACTTGTGGTTGAAGACACTCTCTGAGAGCTCATTTTCTACAGTATTCAGCATTGATTAGAGGATCCAAGAGTATTAACTTCTTTGTCACAGCCACAGAATATTTTTCAGAGTGTCCATATTAATTAGGTGAAAATTAGTTTGCCTTTGCAATCTACTTGTGTTGAGAACTTCTAGATCCTTCCCTGATGGTAGTAGAAAGGAGAAAATTCTATATCTAACCTTACATTTCACATTTGGCCAAGGTCACCCAGAGAGTGAGCTTTCACACAGAGTAATGCTGTCCTTTTATTTTTTATTTTTTCTTCCTTTACTCTTTTTAACTCCCCCCTCCCAGCAGATATTCAACTCCTTAGGCAGAGCTTAATGTAACTTAATAAATATTTGTTTACATTTTGGAAATAAGGTAGCACCCACCTAAAAACTGTAGAAACTATTCTAAAGCACCAATATTACCTAAGTAATTATAATATTGTGACAACAATTCAAGGAAGGCTTTTAAGTAGAAATAGTGCTTATTGAGTATGATAAAATGCTGATGTTTATTTGTCATTAGTAAGATGCCTTTGTTTAACCAACTACATCCAATTCAGGAAACAGATCCTCTCCTAACTGGGGGCAGCAGCAACAAATTGATGGCAAGAATGAATCATTAAATCCCGCTAATTAGTAGGGTATTATTCTTTCCATCAAATTTGAAGTATAATTGATTTAATCCCTTAACTTTAAGCTATGTCACACCAATTTATTTTTCATGTCTCCATAGTAATCTTTTCATGTTTTTAACACAGTCATTCAAAAACTATAGATCAAGCAATCAATATATTTACAAGTTCAGAGAAGGTGTGAGTTACTATGCAAGACTTGATGGAGAATACAAGGTGCTTTGGTCTGAATGTTTATCCCCTCCAAAACTCATTTTGAAATTTAATTGATGTGGGACCTTTAAGAGGTGATTAGGTCATGATGTCTCTGCTCTCATGGATTTATGCTGTTATCCCTGGAGTAAGTTATTTATTACGGGACTGAGTTTGTTGTAATATCTGGCAAGTTAGCCATGTTTCACCTCTCTGCCCCATGTGCTCACTTCTGCCTTCCACCATGGGATGACCCTCACCAGATGCTGGCACCATGCTCTTGGACTTCTCAACTTCCAGAACTCTGAGCTGAACAAATCCATTTTCTACTAAGTTGCACAATCTGGGGTATTGTTGTAGCAGCAGCAATGTTTTAAAACACATGGAGCAAGAAAAATCTCATCTGTCACCAACGTACTTAAATATTAATTGGCTAATTGGCAACTAAGAATATTTTTCAAGCAAAAATATAAGATTAGGTATGCCAAATAAATGGATTGAATCTTTTTTAAGCAATGACCATCATATTGGTCTTGAGATTATCACACTGGATTTATTACTCATAGTGCTCACATTGGCTGCCCAATACCTTGATTATACTTAGCAAAAATAAGAGTATTACCATTTCCTCCAAAAATGGAAACTACAAAACAGTTCAATTTCTACTGGCAAAAGCTATTTTTGACATAGCATTATAAAATATTGGCCTTTAGATTATTCATGGAAAATTTTCTTAAAGCATTTTTATAACCAATTTTTGCATTAGACTGTAATTAGTGAATATTCTAACAATTATGATACGGACAGATTTGTTTAAGGTTTAATCTGCTAAACTGAGTAATCTACAAACTACAAAGTTGTCTGTACTTCCCACATCAGGGAAACAAGACAGTGACAATTTGAACTGAATAGTTTTAAGAATATTAGGCAAAGCGTTGACTGTACATCCATAGCTCAGTTATTTTTTTAACTGCTCAGTTATTTTTTAAAAAGGGATAGAGAGGCCTCCTCTAACAGATGATTTATTGATGACAGATGTGTGACTCTATATATTTGATACACTGTGATCCTTGGCTGTATAAACTGCTCATATCAAGGAAGCTGTGCATATACAGAAAAAAGAAGCACTGACCTGAAGCTCCATTACTATTTTCGTCTCTAGTCAGTGTCATATCATAATTTCTTTAATCTCCTTTTAAATTTGATTAAACAAAGAGCAAATATGTTACTGCTGTGCAAGGGTGACACATTCATTAATCACAATGCAATTTATAATTATCATCTACATTTGTTTATTACACTAAAATAATAGCTGCCATATGAGTAACAAATCTGATAATAACCTACTAAAGGAGTTCAACATAACATTATAAACCTAAGCTACTAAAAGGATTTAGGGTGACTGGAGAGTTTTCTGTTCTGTCATAGGAGGTGTCACAGGGTATTATCATGAAATGGTCAGTAGAAGATATGGCAGCAGGTTTCACTGTGAAGATACCTGCAAGTGCACATAGAAAAGAAATCTTGCCTTTTATTTTTATAGCATCATAATTTTAGTTACAAAAGCTGTTAAGAATATAGTACAGGAAGGCTTAACATTGTTAAAGCAATACATTTTATGATATGTGCACAAAAATAAAAGGAACTACAAATGCCTGATTTCTAACTCATGCTGATAGTCAGGAATTTTCTCTTTCTCATGAATTCATGTTTCTTACAGATAACAAGCTTCCCTGGGGAAAAGGGCCCTGGAGAGAGAAGGGTGGTAACTATTACTGAGCGTTTACAAAGAGCTAGACTCTATTAACATTTCTCATTCCCTTGGTGCCTGTCTCTGACAGCTCCCAAAGTTCAGCACTAATGCAAAAGCTTCCGCAGGTGGATGATGGAAGCTTATATGGCATAGCTGCTTTCTGGAAATAGCACAAGTTTGAAATCAGACATATCTGGGTTCAAATCATGACTCTGCCAGCTAGTAGATATGTGGCCCTGGGCAAATGGCAATCTCTTGAGCTTCAAGTTTCTTATGTCTAAAATGACTATAGGCTGGGCACAGTGGCTCATGCCCCAGCACTTTGGGAGGCCAAGTCAGGTGGATCACTTGAAGCCAGGAATTCAAGATCAACCTAGGCACCATGCCAAAACCCTGTCTCTACAAAATGTATTTTATTTTGTATATATACACAAAAAATATATATTTTGTGTATATATACACATGCACACACAAAATATATATACAGTGTATATACACACAATATACATATTTATATTTTGTGTGTATATATGTATTTGTATATATTGTGTGTGTGCATGTGTATATATATATACACACACAAAAAAAATTAGCTAGGCGTGGTGGCACATGCCTGTAATCCCAGCTACTTGGGAGGCTGAAGTGGGAGGATCACCTGAGACCAGGAGGTAGAAGTTGCAGTGAGCTGGGATTGTGCCACTGCACTCTGGGCGACAGGCAACACTCCGTCTCAAAAATAAATAATACATTGAAAACAGAGTCTTATCTACCATCAAGATAAAATGTTATAATTCCTACAAATACCTGCCAAATCATAGGTGTTCACTTAATTACAGTTAATGCTATTTATCTTAAATATTTAAGGCTACAATGTGGCAGGCACTGTACTGGGAATAGATTAAAGCAGATAAGCCTGACAGAGCAACTTAGGTTGATCAACTGTTTCAGTTTGCCCAAGACTTTCCAAGTTTTAGCATAGAAAGTCTTCTTGCATCCCAGAAACTCCTCATTCCCAGGAAAACCAGGACAGTTGATCACACTACCAGGGCATTTAACCTAACAGACAATATCTAGATGCCAGCAAGAAAATGCCCACAGCATGAAACTTCAGTTTTAAAGTGTTTAAAAGTGTAATCAAAATTGTCTTCCCTAATCCTGAGTTGAAGTGAACATGAGAATCCTGAAGGATCTGAAAGGGGCTGGTGGGAAAATCAAGAACTGAATTACAAACAGAGGGTGCTAGGAAAATGGAAAGAGCAAATATCTGGCAGAGGCAAAAGAGATTCCTTGAAGCTCTAAACTGTCCATGAGGAAACGTTCTGTAGGGTGGATGTGACCTGCCTGTAGACATTAAATGGAGGAAGAAAGCATGAAGTAAGCCAAATTGTGTAGGTAACCATATCCCTTGGAGAAGAGCCATAGCATAGAACATTTTTGCTAATGTTTTCAGTAGACAAAGCCTGACTGGACCACAGTCTCAAAGCTTCACATAATCACATGATCTCGGATAAATGCCTCCATAGTGCCTCTATTTTGTAAACAGGAAAACTAAAGCTCCAGTAATTACCCTCAGCTTCATGTGCCTTTAGCCATTGCTCCAAATGTCAGCCCTTTTGTTTTTTCCCTTCTTTGCCTGAACTCTTATCCCAGTACTGACCCAAGCTTTCTTCCTCCCTAAACTACTTCCCCAAACAAACATTCCTATGGCCTTTGAAGGCCTCATCTCTCTTAGGGACTCCCATCAGAGTGTATCTGCTTCATCTGCACTCCTCTTTGTTCTTGCCTTCTTCATTCAACTGCTGCTGTTTTGGCTCAGGTCTGCATCATTCTCTGACATGCCATGGCAGCCTCTAACTGATTTTTCTTTCTCTATTCCACCGCTTTCTAATGCAGTTGCCAAAGCTGTCAAAAAGACTTCTGAAATGAAATATGATCATGTCTGTACCCTGCCTTAAAATTATTCAAGCGCCACCCCACTCCCACCCCCCACCACTTGAATGAATAAGCCTGTTCAGGATAAAGCCCCGAATTCCTAGTTTGGCTTACAAGCTAAACTCTTATGGTCTTTTTACCCATGCCTGTTCCCAAAGTGTGCACCATGGAGCACCGTTTCTGTGTGCATGAAAGTGTTCTATTAAAACAGTAATTTGGTGTCATAAATTTGGTATTTTTTTTAAGTTTAATACTATAGGATTTCTTTAAATTTTCAGAACAGGAATATAATTTGCTTTGTTTCTCAATATCAATTGAGTAGGAATATTATTTGCAAGGCTCCCAGAAGAAATAATGTTTCTCAAAAGATATTTTGGTGAGTGTTTCTGTAGCCTCACTCCCTACCCTCTACCCACTACTAGTAGTAGCGTTTATCCAGTTCATAACTAGTTCTGGAACCCATCACACTTTTGGCACTCTCATATCTTTACCTGGGCTGTTGCCTCTTCCCGAAATGTTCTGCATTCACTCTTCCTCCTAGCTAGTTTACACCGCACCTTTGAGATTCAATTCAAATATACTTTCTTAAGCCTCCCTCATCTGATTTAGATGCTCCTCCCCAAACTCACAGAGCACCTAGTCTGCTTGGCACTCTCTATTTCCCTGAGGACAAAGAACTTATTTACCTTGATTTTGACAGTGATTAGTCAAATATCTGGCGTAGAACAGATGTTTGTTAATTGTTGAATAAATGGGACGTTGAAGATGATAGCAGAAATATTTGAACTAAAATTTAAGGGAGGAAATTGGATCAGCAGTATAGCAACTGCCTGTCTGCAAAATTAATAAGAAGAAACAAAGTTGTCTTTCTGGAGTGCTCTAAGTGCAGAAAAATGAACTGTATGACCTCTGGAGTCTTCTACTTGCCTTCAGAGTCTGTGAAGTTCTGGGAGAATAATACATGCCTCTATGAGTTTGATCTAGCCCTTTCAAATGGATTATTCTTTATTTAAATAATGTATGACTTACCCTTCCAGCTGAATATCAATAGGAAAAACAAACCTGATCTCAAGTTTCCTAATATCTGCAAGTTAGAATTGCATTCAAATTCAATGAGATTACCAAACTCTGATTTAAAATTATTGAAGATTTCTTTCCATTCTTTCAATGTCATTTGCATAGCCTATCTTTTTCATGTTTATTTTGACTTTCTAAATCTTCTTACAGAGATTCTAAATTATCTTTTCTTGGCATGTTCAGTAAAAACATTTGAATCTTCAGATAAAATGTGCTGTATTTATAACCATCTTTTTCCCCTGTCAGATACTTTTTACTTGTTCTTTTATGGTGTCTTTTTTTAACTAATCCACTCTGCCAGGGATTTTGACAGCTGAAATATGTGATTAGTGCCATTTTATACCTCAATGTATAGACTTAAATTTAGTCACAGTGGTTCTAGTTGAAGTTTTGATTTGTCAAAATATTTTAGTCTTAAATAAAAGCTACCCACACATGCCTTTTAGAAAAACAACTCTTACACAAAAAAAGATTTATAGTATCCCTACTTCTTAGTAATTCTGAACAGGTCACCTAAAGCAGCTGAAAATGGCAGGTTTCATTTCATTGTCATTATTTTGGGTTTGGATATACACAGTGAAATTTTTTATGCATGCCAGTACTTAAGACTCAAGGAGCTAACTTGCTCAACAACTGGAAAGAGTTGTCTAACTTTGCTTCTTCTATTCACTCTTCAACACACTCCAGTGTGGCTTCCACTCCCCCACCTTATGAGAAGATTATTTTAAATGCCTTTTAACCTTTGTGACATTCCTCAGCAGTGATTGATTGAGAGGCAGGAAAACACAAAGTACTTTAAGTACAGATAAGAAAAATAATTTTGGAAAAGTGGGGTTTAGTCTCCAATTATTTTAACTATCTAAATTTTAACCCCTTTACCTGTGTTTTTCCATTTTACTAGCCCAGAGCACACATGAAGGCAGATTGTCATTATCTTTCAAGAGAAATGTTATCAGAATACCAGGAAAATCACAAATTCTTAAGTCTAACTTGTCACAGTGACAATGCATTATAAAGTACCTTATGTTTACTCTAAACCTGGATTTATATCTGTGAACTTATTTTAAAAATTAACATATTTTGAAGGTTTTTGTGTAAATGTTAAGAAAAAAGCCCCTTACAGATAAGCTTAGGATGTCATAAATTCCCTGAAGGAAAAGCTATGTTCTGTATTACTTAATCTGTTGTGCCTACCACACAGGCATTTTAGTATTTTTAAAAGCACTATGTATTGAATATTAACTAGAGAATGAAGGCAAATTACTAATTGTGAAAGGTAGATATTAATTTCTTACTCTGAAATCTACTTGTTGGCCTTTCCAATCATTGTTATGGGGGATATCTTATTGAAGAGAATAGGATCACCTTAACTGGAGCATCTTACCAGAAAAGTAGAAAAGTTTCTTCAATTAAGCAACAAAAGGTGTTGACGTAATACAGAAATCAAACTAGCTTCCTGTGATCAGGTCTTAGTTACGTTAGAAGTAAACAGCACAGAAACTTCCTACACCAGGCTGAGATGCCAGGTTTATACTTTGTAATCTATCTATTTCAGTTGGAGACAAATTTCTGGAGAAAAATAATACAATGGGATATACTTATGTTCACACAATTCATCAAGGCCACCCTCAAGATTGCCTGGCTTATTTTGTAACTCCCTAAAAGAATGATTTCAGGTCTTCTGAATTCTCCTCAAAGGTCTCTGACTGTTCTCCATCCTCTGTCATTTCAGAGAATGATCCTCTATCTGATTTTACTGATAAACTAGAAGCATCATAGAGAAACATGTACAACTCTGATGACTAATTATGCATACCTACTCACACTCCGATTCACCTATTTTCCTACTTTGAAAATGGAGGAAGTATTCTTCCTTCTGTCTTTCTTACTTCCAGCTTCTTATTAACTTCATGGCTCTTGATTACCTTCTCCTGCCCTCCTATGCTGTATCTCTTCCTCTACCAGATTCTATCTCTTAGCACTTAAATATGCCTTAATCCTTCCCTTAGAAAATTAAGAAATAATGTCCTTAGACCCCACAATCTCCTAAGCTACTCTTCTATGGCTTTTGCACCCTTAACTCTTATAAATAATTTTCTACCTTTACTGTCTCTACCTTCAACTGACTCTTCAACCCACCCAGGGTGCTTCTGCTAGACCATGCTTGAAAACAACATTTGATAAAGTCCATAACCTTTGTGACTCAAAGTTTTGCTTCTTCATTTTATAAGAATTTTTAACAGTATTTTACATAATTGAACTCTCAGTCATTTTTAAAACAATTTTCCTGGGGCACTAGGACCCCAGATTTTTTTTGTTTTCCTCCCACTTTCCTATGACCCGCCTGTCTCAGTCTCCCTCATCTTCCTTTACTCAGCCTTTAAATGTAGGTGGGGGTGGGGAATGAAATTCCTGGGTCTCCATAGTGCTTTCCTTCTGACTTGAAGTTGTTACTAACTCATCTTATCCCTTCCTACAGCTTCAATTACCTTCGATATGATAGTAACCCCAAAATTACCTTTCCTACTCCCTTAGGAACCTCAGATTGTTTATCCCACTGTTGAACTGAAGTCTGTACTTGGATAGATCTTAGGTACCTGAAACTCCATATGCCAAAAACGTATGATTTTATTCCCAGACCTCCTTATCAAATGCTTTCTGTGTAACCTGAGCACTATGTTCTTTATCTTATAGGAAGAAGGTAAGACAATTATGAGCAAGGAACATTTTTACTGGACAACTGACTTTTGCCCACTGACAAAATGTATTTATCTACTGTTGGTGGATCAGAGAGGCTTATGAAGTATGGCCTACCATCTTCCACATATTGTCAAATACACACACACATGCACATGCACACACACCACACACCTTAAATAAACATATACATATAAACAAAGGGCTCCCGAATTCCAAATAAGCTTGTGTGATTTCAGGACTGAATAGGAAGTAAGGACTAAGGAACGGTGTGCCTAGTCTATCTTACCCAAGTGCTATGTATTCACGCCTGTGCTTTTAGGGATAACCAAGAAGGCCACACTCCCTTCATCTGCATAGAGAACATATCTTGTCTCCTGTCCAAGGCATTAGCCCTTTTAATCTCTACTCACCACAGAGTTCCAGCATTCACTAATATCCTCTAGAATAATTGAGCCATTCTCTGTTCTACCCATTTCCACTGCTAAATGGAAAGAGACAAATTTAGTTTACAAAGTAGGAGGATATGAAGGAATATTCCATCAACCTGTTTATACCTGGGGGGAAAATATACAAAATGTTTAGCCATATCCTGCTATTAAGGTTATAATTTTATTTACTTACCTTCTAACTAAACTTATATTTTTTTAAAGTGTTAATGTTACTTTAAAAATTGCTATTTCTGTAAGTGTAAGGACCATGAGACTCAAGAAGGAGTCTGAAGATGAGTTCATTTTTGTGAGAAACAACATTCTTAGTAAATGGAATCACCATCCCTATAGTTGCTCGTGCCAGAAATGTGGAAGTTAACCATATTGCTTTCTACCTCACTCATTATGTTCAACTAATCAATCAAGACCTGCTAAACATCTTATATTTTTTAGAATTCATACACTTCTCACCATTTTTTACAATCATCACCTAAAACCAAGTAATTATCTATCACCTAGAATACTATAATAGTCTCCCAGAAGTCTACATGTCCAGTCCTGTGTTTTTGCAAATCATTGTCATATTGCAGCCAGAGTGATAATTTACATTATTAACTTATAACCTCAACCTCTTGGAAATCACCTAATACAGCAAGAAACAAAATTTCAAAGTTATCTTTAATGAAATTCTTAAAAAAATCCATAAAAAAAATGAAATCATCAAGTGCAGTGAAGATAAAACAAGAATGCAAGAATATACCAAAAAAAAAAAAAAAAACCTATTTCAGACAGAGTTTACTATGTTTTGTCTAAAATATCGAACTAGTGGAAAATAGAGGATAACCCTTTAAATTCAAAGCCAAATGTACTTAAAAGCTTGACGTTGGGTTTGCTCCTGCAGATCCACTCTACACCTATTCCAACTTGTTCTGCCCTGCAGTCAACTCACCTCTGTGGACTGCATTAACCAGGTGCCTTTGTCTTTAGCTTCCCATTAGATTTGGTTAATGGAAATCATCTCAGAAGATGATGGTAGGATAGGAAAATAGTATAGTTGAAATATTTATCCACAGTTCTTTCCCTGTTGAGCCACAAAGTTGGCAGTGGCCATGTTTCTTTACCAAAGGACACAGATCCAGTTAGGTGGCCAACAGGATCTTTCCCCATACCAACTCTATCTCCTATACCCTTGTTCCTCAGAGATTCAGGCTCCCTGTTGTTAGTCTTATCACTCAGTTCATCATTTCTTAGTGGTCTCCCTGCATAAGACTATACTCTCATAAGCAAACTCTATATAGAATTTAATATAATTCTTCTCAGTTGCTCCATTTAGATAGGTTACCTGCTTTCTGTCGAGATCCTACATGAGAACATTGTTTAGAACAATAGGAAGAGAGTAAATGGACAGGGGTGTAGACTTTCTCTAGAATAAATTTAGTACTACAGAATGAGAACATAGACACACCATCTTTACATAAAGTAAAGTTCACAGATGAATCTAGGGTGAGACTGAATTATAGCCATTTTTGGTTGCTGAAAAGACAATTGTTGATGTGGGGACAGGAGGGCAAATAAAGGGTGAACAACTCACATATGAATAAATCTCTGCTAATTATAGCCCAGGCACTGTCTCACATAGATTTTGTGCAAAAGTCTGGCTCAAATGTAATTAGTTGCCTCAATCAAAAATATGTTATAATAGAAAAGGGCTACTGCACAGAATAATTTAAAAATACTTTAAGAATAAAGGAACAGGGAAAACAAACGGTAGACCAAAAACACAGTAACTGGAAAAAAATATTGCCACCAAGTAGATGAAAATCATGGCCAGGTACATTGCCATGAATTGAGAATAACTAAGTGAATTAATCAAAGTCTTCACAGAAGAACTACAAGAACTCAGGGGAAAAAATAGCAGTGAGAGAACAGAGGGAGATGAAACATTATCTTACACAGCTCAGAAAATAAGTGAGTTAGAATCACAAAAATAAAATCCATCAGAGAAGAAGCAAAAAGGAGACAATACAGCTGAAAACACAGTAATAGATACAGAAGAGAGGTTTGGGGAAATTAACTGGAAATAATAGAAATTAAAATTGTAAAGAGGAGAGAGAGGCATATAACACTAATATTCTCAATTTCATATGCAGAATATGAAATGCATTATTTAAACTTAGTAAATCAAGGGACATAAGTTTTTAAAAGAGGTAATCAATAGCGAACCTAATAAAAATGTTATCCTTGTAAATCATTTCATAAGGAGAAGGGGGTCAAAAGAAGAAAATATACACTAATTTTATTGTTCATTCTGAAAAGTCATGGATAAAAACTAAAGATGTATTAATAAAAGAAAGATATCTATGTCTTTACATGACATAAATGTATCTATCCGTCTATGTGCAGGGATATAGGTATAGATATACATGTGTTATTTAATTAATTTATTTATTTATTTATTTATTTTTGAGACAGAGTCTTGCTCCATCACCAGGCGCCAGGCTGGAGTCCAGTGGCACAATCTTGGCTCACTGCAACCTCCGCCTCCTGGGTTCACAATTCTCCTGCCTCAGCCTCCTGAGTAGCTGGGACTACAGGCGCATGCCACCATGCCCAGCTACTTTTTGTATTTTTAGTAGGGACGGGGTTTCACCATGTTGGCCAGGATGGTCTTGATCTCTTGACCTTGTGATCAACCCACCTTGGCCTCCCAAAGTATTGGGATTATAGGTGTGAGCCACTGTGCCTGACGATGTGTTATTTTTTAAAAACTAGGAAAAGGGAGAAACTCAACCAAGAGAAAGTTGCCAAACTGAAAAGGAGAAAAAAAACTAATATAGAAGAGAATAGAACATCCAAGACCTGTGGAACAATTTCCAAGGTATAACACATGCAAAATTTGAATTAGAGAAGGAGAAGAAAATTTTTAAAATATAACCTAGAATTTTCCAAAGTTTATGTTAAAATTACAAAGATCCAGGAAGTTCAGAGAATATCAAGCAGACAGAATAAATGCCACAGTCTATACCTAAGTATATTATATTCAACTTCAGAAATGTAAACACAAAGAAACTCTTAAAAGATTATAGAAATAAAAAATACCTTATCAATAGAAAAAGAATAATTACAACAACCTTCTCATCAAAAATGATTTAAGTAAGGAATATAATATTTAAAGTGTTGAAAGGAAAAAAAAAATACCACCTAGAAATGTACATCCAGCAAAGTATCCTTCACAAGTGTAGGAGAAATTAAAGACTTTCCAAACAAAAACTGAAAGAATTCATTGCCACCAGAACTCTGTGAAACAAACATTAAAAGGACTTTGTCATGGAGAGGTGTTAACCTAATACTGAACAAATCAAGGAATTATAAGAAAGGAAACTACAGACCAATAATTCTCATGAACCTAGATACAAAATCCTGAATAAATTATTACCAAATCAAATGCAATGGTGTATGAAAATATACACCATAACCAAGTGGAATTTGGATCCATATGGTACGCAACGCTGGTTCAACATTTGAAAATTTATCAATGTAAATTCACGATTTTAATAGTTTCTTATGTATCTAAACAAACAACAGTCTTACTACATAATCTAACAATTGTGCTTCTAGGTACTTATACAACTAACTTAAAGATGTATGTCCACAGGTAAACTTGCATGTGAATATTTATAGCAGCCAATTATTTCTGCTGAGGACTAGCAGCAACCAAGATATATTTCAATAGGTAAATGGAAAAAACTGTGCTATATTGATATAGTGGTTATTCAGTGACTAAAAAGAAATGAGGTGTCTGTGTTAGCTTGCTAGGACTGCTATAACAAAATGCCACAAACTGGGCTGCTTAGAAAATAAATTTATTTTCTCACAGTTCTGGAGGTAGAAGTCCAAGGTCGATGTGTCAGTAAATTTACCTTTGGACAAAAGCCATTCCTTGGTTTGCAAATGGCCACCTTCTCACTGTGTCATCACATGGTGCTTCTTTGTGTATGCATCCCTTCTGTCTCTCTGCTTGTCCAATTTTTTTCTTCTTATTAAGAAACCAGTCATATTGGATTAGTGCCCAACCTAATGGCCTCATTTTAACTATTACCCCCTTTAAAGGACCTATATCCAAATAGTCACATTCTGAGTTACTGTTGGTTAGGGCTTAATATAGCTGTTCCTATAGCTCTATTAATGTAGCTTAATATAGATACAGATGGCTATATAAAAAATATTTATACGTATGTGTATAAGCATAAGTTAGTATGCATACAGATATTCCCTTGCTCTGTCAGCTGAGAGGGCCAAGAAACAATGATACCCCATTAGTAATGATTACACATAGCACTCAGATGTTGGTTTCTAATACTAGTGCCCAAAAAAAAAAGAAATTGGGGCCCCTTAAAGAAATGGCCGATTCTAGGATTTTGTCAAGAAATATACAAGTTGAACATGGAGCATCTTGTAATCTTGTAAAGTCAGAAAGTAAGAATTGCTTAGAAAAGGAAAAATCACAATGATAGGAATAGGTCAAAGAGCCCCAACGGGGCGATATGAGCAATAAAATAAAGTTGCATTGGATTAAAAACCAATGTATAAAACAAATATCCATGAGTCCATACTGATGTAAATAAATGACTGGCAACTTTAATAAATTTCGGAGAAGAGATGAATCTTCAGTGCAGATATTCTCTGCACTCAAAGAGGATGGAACTTAATGCCCGCTCAAGTGTGGGCTGCACATCATGGTTTTCTTCCAAAGAAGATAGCATGGAATGGGGAAAATAGATAATTTTGTAAGGAAGATGTGATGAAAATGGCACTTTACCTTTGTGGGAGATGTGATGAAAATGACACTTTATCTTTGTGGTCATCTTCTCTATAACAAATAATCTCATCTAATCATGAAGACAATTTCAGATAATATAAAATCTTATTAAAATTAAAACAGAATCTAAACAGAATGATTATGAGTTAAATAACTTTCAAAAATCATCCCCTTCTCAACAGAAAGCACCAATTCCAGACGACTTCACAGGGATTGATATCATATTTTTAATTTTTAAAGTCCTAATATACCACAAGTGTGAAGCCAGACTAAAATAAAACAGAAAACAGCCAAACAGATTGATTTTTTCATTTATGAATATGGACACAAATATTGTAAATACAATAACAGAAGCCAATGGATGTTTTATTTTCTTAACATGGTTATGCTTTATAGAAAAAAAAGCCTAGAAGAATCTTTTTAAGATGAGAAACACAACAAATATATCAGCTATCGCTATTATTATTAATATTTATAATTCTTCCAGAAGAATCAGCTGAGTGAAAAGTAGAGGAAGTAAATATTTCTACAAAAAAAAAAAAAAAGAAATAAAAATCACTATTTGCAGATGAAATCTTAGAAAACCCAAGAGAAACAACTGAAAATAATAACAAACAATAAAAGACTTCAGTTTAATGGCTGGGTACAAAATCAATACACAAAAATAATAGCCTCAATATACACAAATACAAACGTGTTAGAGGATATAATGGAAGAAAATATGTCATTTATAGAGGTAATTTTGAAAAAATAACCTAACTAGGAATAAGCCTGGGAAATGTATATATTTATGTAGAAAACATTAAAGTGTTACTGAAAAAACCAACTACGACTAGAATAAATGGAAAAGCAATCTCTGTTCTTGAATGTCAATGCCCCATAAATTAATTTATAAATTTAAAGTGACCCCAGTAAACTAAAAACAAGCAGCACAGTGAAGAAAGTATAGTCTTTTCAAAGAACAATGCTAGGAAAGCAATAAATCTTCCCTCTTACTTCACACCATATCAAAAATAACCTCTAGTTGGATTACAAATGTAAATGTGAAAGAGAAAACTGTAAAGTGATCCAATTAAAAACATAGATGAGCACATCATGACATTAAGTAGGTAGGCAAAAATTTCTGAAATGGTATACAAACCGTGCTAACCGAAAAGTAAAACATTTTTGAATTTAATAATTCAACCTTAAGATTCATCTATCAGAATACACCAATGACATTCAGAGAAAGGCAAACTATAGAATAGAAAAAATGTGCAGCATACACACAACACACATATTCAACTATAATCAATAAAGGGTTCAAATCCAGAATATATAAAGAACTTCTATAAATCAGTAAAAAAAAAAAAAAAAAAAAAAATATAAAAAAAAAGAAAAAAAAAAAAAAAAAAAAAAAAAGATGACCCAATAGATAATAGGCAAAAGATTTCAGCAACCAGTTCACAATAGATGATGTCAATAAACATGAAAAGCTGTGCAGCTTTATTAGTCATCATAGAAATGCACATTTAATTATCTTGCAAATCACCATGCCTTCTTCACAATAGCCAAAATAACATACCAAAAAAAAAAAAAAAAAAAAAAAACAGAAAATACACATGTACGTGAGGGTGTGGAGCAAGTGAAACTCATGTACTACCAGTGAGAGTGTATGATGACTAAAAACAACTTGGAAAACTGTTTGGCAGCATCTCCTAAATCTTACCACATATGCACACTCTGACTCAACAATTCTTCTCCCTGATAAATGGCCAATATTAATAAACACATACATTCACCAAAAGCCATGTACAAGGATGTTCACAGCAGCCCTATTCAGAAGAGCCAAAAACCAGCAACAACCCAAAATAATGTCCATCAATACAATAGATAAATGAAGGAAGTTATATTCATATAAGATACTATGATTCAACAATGAGAATGAGCAATCTATGGCTACATAGAACAACAAAGATGCAATTTATAAACATATTTTTGAGTCAAAAAAGCCAGACATGAAAGAGTATATGGTATTTTATACTGTTTATATAATCAAATCAAGCACAACTAATATATGGTGTTAGAAACAGAATAATGGTTACCTTTGTGGGGAAGTAGAGATGAAAAAGGGCTTCTAGGGACCTGGTTATATTCTGTTTTTTGATCTGGGTGGTAATTACATGGGTGGATTGACTATACAAAAATATCAAGCTGTGTATTTATGACGTGTACTTTTCTGAATACAGTTATTTTGAAAACAAAGTTTACTAAAGCCAATTTTAGAACAAAATAAGCTAAACTTCATATAGAAAAATCAATAGCATGAATTAACTGGGAGCTTATGAAAGTTGAGTAACAATGAAAAGGCACCAACCTTTCAACAAATCATATTTTAAAGTGATGATGGTTAACATAATGATAGAATAAACTGGTCATTGTCTATTTTCTTCTCTAGATCCATTGTCTGCCTTTCTCTACCCTGCTCTGAAGCCTTGGGGGGTTGAAACTCAGCGGATTTTTTATCAGACATGCTAATGATTGGATTCTACAATGGCAGGCCCCAGCAGGAGATTGGAGGGAAGGGAGGAGAAGGAAGTCAGGTTATGTATTTCCTTGGCTCGTGCTCCTTTTGGGCTGTAATTGTGAAAGTGATTGGATTCTTCTATGGTCACAGTTCCTCCTGGTCCAGTCTGTTCAATGGCTGCAGGCCTTCCTGGGTTATGGCAACAGTAATCCCTCTTGTGGTTCTCCAGGGGCGCAGGTGTTAAGGTCTTCTCATTGTTGCTACTCCTTGCTACTCAACATCCCTGTTAATTCCCTTAACTTTGCCCACTCCTGTGTATACAGTGTGTTTCATTCTCTTCAAATAACCCTTTGAATGCACCACTTATCTCCTATATATATATATATATATATATATATATATACTAACATATACTAGAAACATTGCTCTTATAAATAGGCAAATAGATTATTGGAGCAGATAAAGATGTTCAGAAACATACAGAAATGTAGTATATAATAAATGTGACAAGCTTATAAGTAGAGGAAATATGAATTATTCAATAAATAGTGTCAGGGTATCTAGATAATATTCCAAATTTAAAAAGAGAACTAATATTGGCTAATTCTCTCAATCAGAAGTATATGCAAAACCCTTATTATATATGAACTTGACAACTTAAAAATAGCTGTTCTTTCTTGAGAGAGAAATAAATAAAATAAAATCCTGTCATAGATGAAGTCAAGTGAAGAAACAAAAATCAAAATGGAAAAAATAATTGAAATATAAATAATGAACAAAATCCCAGTTTCCTCTGTATAATAAAACTTCTGCAAATTAATTTTGCAAAGTACATGCAACTGCCATCAAGAAGGAAATGTTCATGTAAGTATTCCCATTGAGAGGTGAGGTCTCTTTCTACCTCTTAAGCTGAGTTTGGCTGTGTGGCTGGTTTGCCCAATGGGATGCTAGCAAACCTAATGTATGCAAGGCTTAAAATGTGCTTACACATTGGGGCTTTCACTTTTCTTGCCTTTGGAACCCAGCCACCATGTGAAAAAACACAGGCTAGCCCGTAAGCTGCTAAGAACTGTTTTGTCACTTCCTTTAATCCTTCAACCTCTAGACATGTGAATGAGCACTTCTAGGACTTCATCAGCCACCAGCTGACTGCTGCAGCCACATCATTTCCGGAGGAACTCTGGAAAGAACATCAAAACTGTCCAGTTGAGCCTGTCCTGAGTCCCAGTCTATAGAATGTAAGTTAGTAAATGACTGTTGTTTTATGCCAATAACTGGGGAGGTGATTTGTTACACAACAAAGGCTAATTGACACAAGTGGAGAACTATTATAAAGGGAAATTTTCAGCAGCTATCAAAATAAAAATGTATATTCACTTTGATCCAATAATACTATTTATGGAAAATTATTTTCTATATGTGTTACCTATGTGTGTGTGGGATATACCCATATGTGTACAAGGATAGTTATGTCCACATTGTTTGGAATAACAAAATATTAAAAATAGCCAACAAGTTCATCACTATAGGAATAATTAAATATAATCTGACTTATTTATACAATAATACTTTATGAAATACATAAAAAGAATGGGGCAACTCTCAATGTAATGCTGTAGAAAAATCTCTGTAATGTATTCTTCAGTGAAAAAAGTAGAGTGGGACAGTATGCTGTGATTAGAGTTTAAAAAGTATTGTGGTACGTGTATACTTTTGAA
Organism: Sapajus apella; assembly: GCF_009761245.1. Lineage (NCBI taxonomy): Eukaryota > Metazoa > Chordata > Mammalia > Primates > Cebidae > Sapajus > Sapajus apella. The sequence goes on from NW_022436950.1 coordinate 28,762,593, forward strand.
TATTTCCGTAAAAGTAGCTGTAGAGACAGTTGTAGAAGGATGAGATTTTTTTTCATTGTATGTTCTGTTTACATTGTGAATTTTAAACCATGTGCATAAATTACTTCAAAAATTTTTTAAATTCATGATATTTTGTGTAAAATAATTCAATATTTTCCCATTGCTTTTGGAATGTAATCTAAAATTCTGTTGTGACTCTGCCTGATCTGTCCTCCAACAAATTCTCCAGCCTCCTTGTAAGTCCCTTTTTACTTCCTGCATATCAGTTACACTGGCCTTTATTAATACTTTATACACGCCCTGCTTCTACATGCCTCAGAGCTTTTACACGTGACTCTTGGCTTTGCTTGCTCCTTCTTCCCCTTATAAACTCCACCATTTGTCCCCTATCTTTTCCTGATTAACTCTATTTTGGGTATCAACATTAATATTACTTTCTCATGAAAGCCTTTTTGGATTCCTCAAATCAGCCTAACCCTTCCATATGTATGTTTTAGCATGATTATATTTTTACATTGTAGTCATTTTTTTAACAATGAATTATAATAACTTATTTAGTATATGTTGTCCCTGGTGGACTGTAAACTCCATAAGGACAGTTTAAAAACATCTTTTAATCATTGAATCCTCAATCATAATGTTTGAAAAAGGTAGGCACTCAATAAGAATTTATTGAACTAACAAATTAATAATGGCACACACCCTAATAGGCTAATCACTAATAAGCTTGCCCTTGGATGGGTTATATAATTCACCTGAGTCTTAATTGTCCCACTTCTAAAAGATTTTTATTTGACAGACTTCTCCGAAGTGCTTTTTCTATCTGTTTCAAAATTCTATCAATCTAAAAAATACTGTAGAATAGTGTGTTGCTTCCTCAAATCAGGCTGAGACGAGTGGCTCAATCTAGACCAGGAATGCATTATATTATTAAATCTCTCAGAAATATGGCTGTGTCTTCACAAAACAAACATAAAAGCCAGCCCTGGACCATACTAGACTATATCTTGGGGCCTGTATCGTTAACATTTTTCATCTTCTCCTCTGGTTTGGTGACGTTGTCCAGTAGCTCAGATCCTCTCACCTGTTGAAAAACCTTAGCTAGACTAGAATAATTATCAAATTCTTACTCCCAAGGCAGCCCACTACCTAGAAGTCCCAACAACCCAGGTTAGAGAAAGTCTATTGGCTGACTTAACTGATGAGAAAACTCCCCCTCTCTCTACCCCAAGGAAAAGACTAAAGGGAGGGGAAGAAAGGCTGTATATGCTGATCACGTGTTTCACTGTCGTCAACTAAGAGTGGCCTCAGTGGATAACTGATCCTGTCACCTAATTACTGTCAGAAAGTATGGCTTAATAACACCCACTCTAAAGCTTCAATAATCATTTTGGCAGACCTCCAAAGCTTAATTGGCTTATAGTTAACAACTTTATATCATAGGTCAATTCATTTAGTTACCTAAGGGTATATTTTTATAACCACTTTATCTTGGAGGTGTACCAGGAAATATTTTGATTAATATTAGGCATTCTGGTGTTACCTTATTGATATATTTATGGCTACCATGAACGATTCGAAACACCTGCTTTGACTTTTTTGTTTGTTCTTTTCAGAAGAAAATTATTATGACCATAGTTTATAAACTGTATGCCAAATTCCACTTTCTGGCACACAATTTTGGGAACTTGAGTGCCCTTTTATTAATCTGTTGGAATAGACCTGACACTTAAAAATGCTCAGGAACTGTATGGCTTGTCAAATACTCTACTTAAATTCAGATGGCAATTAGAGGTGAGGAACCTGACATTCACTGATTTTCTTATTTTCAGGTTCCTGCCAGAAAAGATACTTTCAAATTATCTGATGTTCAATTTTTAAAAGTATTAGACAAGCAGCGGAACTTAAAGAGGATTTCAGTTACCCATTTTTTCAGATATTCTAAATTGTTTGACCTGTTTCCCATTGCCTTTAGAATAACACTGACGTGTTTCACCGTAGGTTACTATGACTTCTTGTAATCTCACCTCAACTTCTCTCCCCTCACTCACTATGCTTTAGCCACACCAGCTTCCTTGTTGTTTTTCCAACTCGCCAACATAGTTGTCTCTTCCAAGACCTCACAATTGCTGTTCTCTATACTTGCAACATCTTTCTTTCTAACATTGTCATAACTGGTTTTCTCTTGTCATTTATGTGTTCCTCATATATCATCTTTCAGAGAGGTTTTTCTTATCTTCCTAGTTACTCCCCATCACATAATCCTGTTGTATCATCTTCATAACACTTATCACCATTTGAACCAAGTTTGATGATTCACCTTTTCTCCCAACAGTGTATCATCTCTGACACCTTTATCTGTCTTGTTCACCGCTTTATCTTCAGTGTCCAGAACAGTGTCCAGCACATTGCAAGTTCTCAATAAATCTTCTAAATATTTCTTTTTCTTTTTTTTTTTTTTTTGAGACAGAGTCTTGTTCTGTCGCTAGGCACCTGGCTAGAGTGCAGTGGTGTGATCTTGGCTCACTGCAACCTCCGCCTCCTGGGTTCAAGCAATTCTACTGCCTCAGCCTCCCGAGTAGCTGGGACTACAGGCATGCACTACCATGCCCAGCTAATTTTTTGTATTTTTAGTAGAGACAGGGTTTCACCATGTTGGCCAGGATGGTCTCAATCTCTTGACCTCATGATCCGCCCAACTTGGCCTCCCAAAGTGTTGGGATTACAGGCGTGAGCCACCGCGCCCGGCCTTAAGTATTTCTTAGTTGAATGAATGAATAAATAAAGCTGTGTTATGAAAGTAGCAGCCTACATTGAGGGACACACAGCCATGAAATCTAGCTTTTATATAAATAGTTTTGAGATCTCATATATTATATCCTTCAGTGCTTTTCTTCAGAATTTATAAAAGATATTTATCTTGGGTATTTATATGCCGAACTAACAAGCAACTCATGTGCTCTGATCTGAGATAGCATGTCTCTTAAATCCAATCTTGTTTCTATTCCTGGCTGCCAAGAAACTGAGGGCGAAACCTAAGACCCATTTCCAAAAGTCAGACAGAAACTTATAGTGCATATTTGGAGTCCTGAACTCACCCCTGGAGTTATTGCATAGTGTTACATATATCTGTCTCTTTGTTTTATTTTTTATCACAACATACTGTGTACATTTCTGTAAGTTGTCTCAAATCCTATTTGGAGATGAAAAAAAAAAAATAACAACTACATAAATTATGCATTCCCATTTAACACCTGTGGGCAACTCAGGATCCCCTCTGCAAATCCTTCAAGTGCCTATCTCTCAGAACTAAGGTGGTCTTTCATGTTTATCGGTTACAACTCAATATTCGATCAAATGCTCTTTTATAGTAGGTTTTTATTATTTCATAACAAACATGCCATAAGATGTTTAAGTTCTTATGTATGTATATGTTCTCTGTAGCACCTAGAATAGTACCTGCCACATAACTGGTGTTCAACAGCCATTTGTTAGATGAATGAATGTGCAAATAGCTTAATACGTTGTATGGCTCAATGAAGGAATAAAACTATTTTTAAAACCTGTAAGGAAAAACAAAATACGTTCAATCCTTCCACCATTTTGGAAATATACCTATCAAAGCAATGGGAAATTGGGGAAATTTTTGCTTATCAGGTTTGTTACAAGAACAAAGAAATTGATGATGTTTAACTACATAAATATTAACAGTCTAAGCCATGCTTTCAGGATGCAAAATTTTCCTAGGAACTGATTCGTCAACTATGCCATGCTTTTGTATTGATTCTAAAGTGCTTTTTAGATGAAATGTAAAAGCCATTTGCTGAGTGTGAGATTTTGCAGGCTAGGGATTGTCAATAAATATGTTTTGCTATAATTAATAACTATATGTTCTTGCACCTGTGGAGAAGATGAAGCATCATTCTAATTTCATGTTCAGCAATAAACATGAGCAACTGTCTGCACGATTCCTCTTTTGATTCCGGCTGCCAACAGCTTGGAATAGTTTGAGTCCAGCTACATTCCCTCATTAGCTGGTGTCCCCATTTATTTTTCTGCCTAAATGGGTAGAGAAGTCATTTTGTTTAGCTCATTCGGATGTATTGAGAAAGATACCAGCAAATCAACACCTGTCACTTTTCAGTAAATCCTAAGAGGAACTGGGCTTTGTGGCAGATTTGCCTTGGCAGGAAACAAAATGCTCTAGGATTGCAGTAAATGGCTGAATTCTATGAAACTGCTATCTTCTCCCTTAAAGTGGGGAATGAGCATCAGTCTATTATGAGTATAATTAATCCAAATCACTTATAAGACAATAAAATTTAATTATGGGTTCTTAGAAACTAATAACCCACCAATTATTGTTAATAGGCTTTTTCTTAATTGTAGCTAGTGAGTCAAATTTGTTGAGGCTATTTTTCCAACAGTTAATTTTTTTAAAAAAATCACTATATTTTTAGTTAAGTAGCTATGGTGTAACAGTGCCTTGTAATAGTAGACAAAATACTCCACTGATCTTAGTTTAGTTCTTGTATTTTAGAAAATAATTACTTAAGAACTAAATTTTTATGCATTTTTATATAATTGGCATCCACTGCACCTTAGAAACTTTACATCTTTATTATCTGTTAAAAGAAGCATTTCCAGGCAACTGGATATCTATCTCTACATTGACTTTCAGGTACCTTTGTATTCAGGAGTGAAAACATGGAAAAATATTTTAAAGTTTATTATTATTTTATTGAATACTATGGTGGGTGAATTGTTGCATCCCTTGAACATGTAGTAAAAAAGACCTTAAGGATCTAATGATCCTTTTATCTATAAAGGTTAAGCTGCCCCCAGCAATCAGTAGTTTATTTTTAAAAAGGGATTTTAAGAACCAATATTTATTGAGTTTTTGCTATGTGGCATGTATTTTTCAATTGCAGTCTGCATGGATCATCTTATTTACCTACTTTACAATTCTATAAACTAGCTACTATAACTTTTGTCACTTTATCAATGAGGAGACTGAAGCACAGGGAGCTGAGGTAGCTTGCAGCAAGTCAGTGGTGGAGACAGACTTTAAAGCCAGAAGGCTTTATTTTAACCATCATACTCTACTACTCTTCATTGGCTAGAGGGTAAAAGAATGTGTATACATACACATGTATTCATTTCTTTAAAGCCTATCATGTGCTTACTGTTGCAAAGCATTTTAATCAATACCAAAAAAAAAAACCCCACATGTGTGCATGCTATATAAAAGTACCTTGTCAGAAAAGTCTGTCCAAAGTCATGGTTAGAGCCAAGCAGACGTTGTCTGTTATCTATTTCTAGCTATGCAACTATGTCAAAAATGTTTGCTTATAACTTTTCTAAACCTCATCCAAATCTTTCCAGCAATGATTCTGTTTTGCTTTTGAGTCAGTCAAAATTACTATCATTATAGACCTTGACCTGAATTGACTTGAAAGTATCACTTAGCCTTCAATAACAAAATATTGTTTTGTGCTGTAGGGAGATAGTGTCTTCAAATGAAAAAAAAATGATGTTCATACACTGATAAGATGTGTACTCTGAATAGTGCTTACAGCTGTAATGATGACCTGCGCACAGAGAACTTCAGAATTTTAAATCAATTAAATTATTTGCAAGTTGTCTAATTGGAGCTAGAGGTATGTGATTAAGTAAATATGGCTGTAGATACTTTGCTACTCCTCTCATTGAGAGATAGAGTTTAATTTCCCTCTCCTTGAATCTGAGCTGAACTTAGGGTTGTGTATGAGCAATAGAGTACAGTGAAAGTGGCATTCTGGAAGGTCTAAGGCTAGGTTGTAAGAAGACTTCCCACTTCTACTAAGGTCTCTCAAAATGCTCACTTTGGGAGGAGCCAACTGGCTTCAAACTTCCATATATGAGAGGTCAAGTGAAGGAACCCTGGTCAAAGCCTTGGCAAGGCCCATGCTTCCAGACATCCTGCCCAAGGCACTATACATGTGAGTGAAGCTGTCTTGGACCTTCAAGACTACCCAAAATACCATCTGAGTACCCCAAATGATGTGAACCAATATCACAAGAGCAGAATAATTATACAAGTCTGGTTGAAATTTCTAACCCATGTAATTATGAAATATAATGAAAGGGTTATTTTAACTAAGTTTTAGGATAGCTTGTTTTACTCATATCACTAGCAGTGATAACGAAAGAATATCATATGCGACTCTGCCATGAGGAAACCATACCTGACATTGTGATTCTATTATCACAGCCCCAAAGCCCCCAGGTCCCAAAGGAGTCACTTCACATTTATAACTAGCTTTTACTTTCATATTTAGATCCATCTAAATAGACATAGAGCTCTGACTCTCTCCTGTAACAGGGCCATCAGTGTTTCCACTGTGATATGGTTTATCTCTGTGTCCTTACCCAAATCTCATGTTGAATTATAATTCCGAGTGTTAGGGGAGGAACCTGGTAGGGGGTGATTAAATCATGGGGGCAGATTTCCCCCTTGCTGTTCTCATGATAGTGAGTTCTCATGAGATCTGATGGTTTAAAAGTGTGTGGCACTTACCCATTCTCTGTCTCCCTCTCCCAGTCTGCCATGAGAAAAAGGTGCTTGCTTCCCCTTCACCCTTGTAAGTTTCCTGAGGCCTGCCCAGCCATGCTTCCTATACAGCCTGTAAACCATGATCAATTTAACCTCTTTTCTTCATAAATTACCTAGTCTCAGGTAGTTCTTTATAGCAATATCAGAATGGACTAATAGCGTATTCATGAATGAGTCTAGGCAAGCTGGCTACTCTCTTGGAACTTTTCTCTATCCTCTGGGTCCACTGAAAGGCCTCTAGCTCCCACAACTTTTGAGTGTAGCTGACATTTTTATTGACATCTTCACAAGGATCCAAAAATCAGTTTCTTGTGACCGAATGAGTATTCGGACAATATCCATTCCTTCCTGATTTGTCCATCCCTCCTACCTGCTTCTCTCGACTCCTTTGATCACCTTTCTGCTCTTGTTTACTGTTTCCCCTGCTGCATTATTCCCCACCCTCTCCCCCTCCTCCCCCCAACTCCACCCACAGTCTCATTGCTTCTCTACACTTCCTCCCTTTCCCTCTGTGTGACCTCAGGTGGGTACTTCACCTCTCTAAACCTCAGCTTCAAATCTATAAATTAGGAATGCTGTAAGCATTAAAATGAAAGCAAATAATGAAAGCATTTGCATAGCACATAATAGAGTAAGTTCTGGAAACATGTCCATTATTAATGTCACTATTATACGTCAGCACTTTTCCATACAAATCTGAATTTCCTTTGAGCTTATTCAAGCCTGCCTCTACCATAATCAGAATCTCTCAGTAAAAGCAACCACACTGCCCAGAAAATCACAGCATGACATGGTATGAAGAAGTGTGACATCCAGCCCTATCACACAGAGACACTGTATACCAAACTGTCACTGAAGCTGCAGAAATCCAAATTTGTGCCAATTAAGTTATGCTTTATAATTTTATGATTATACTCAATAATTACTTATGAACACATTAAAGTTATTTAAAATTGGGTTAATCTAATATTTTAGAGTATTAAAACTTGCTATCTTAGTATAATATGGTAATGAAATAGATATTTAATATTCAGCCAAAAGTAATAATTTTTAATTTTATATTTCTAGAAATCTTTTAAATTCAGGAATTTCTAAACACTTTAACATTGTATCAATTTCACTTTTACATTATTAAGGAGTCAGTGATGACTATTAGGACTTTGTTTTAGGGGTCATAGTTTCTCAAAATATAGTATTTGGTAAGATATGTACTTACTGATAACCAACAGCTATCCAATTTTTAAAACTATACAGCTGCCTACTAGGTATCTCCATCTGGACATTCCATAGTAATAATAACGGCTAACACCATAGCAACTCTGTACCCAGTACTATCCAAGTGCCTAATTCACATTTTCTCAATCCAACCCTCATAATAACATTGTGAGTAGGAATTATTATTCCCATGTGAGAGAGGAAACAGATATGGGAAATTTAAACAACCTACTTAAGATCATGTAGCTACTGTCAGAGCCTGGATTCCGACACAAGAAGACTAGCTCCAATGTCTGGCTTTCAATCACTGACTAGACACCACTTTCATTCTACCTTTCATAGACACCTGAAGTTCACTTGTCAAAAACAGAACATTTTCAGCCTTCGCTCACTCCAAGGCTCTCTAGGGCCAATAAAATCATGTGACTTATCACTGTTTTCCCAAGCCACAAATGTGTAGCTCTTAATCTGAGCACCTCCTCTCACTCACCCAAATACATCATGACACTTCTTTCTCCCCAAAATATAATTCCTCGAATTGGTTTCTCTTGCCTACTCTAGTCCAAGCAATCACTCTGTATCCTCTCCTCTCTTCCACTCCTTCTCTCTTTCTTCCTCCTGGATTATTATAATGGCTTCCTAACTAGTCCCTCTGTCTCCAATCCTAGTTCAGTAAATTCATTCTTTATTCTACAGTCAAATTGCATTTTCCAAAAATACAAAAGTGATTGTCACCTTCTAACTTAAGACACTCCAACAGCTTCTTCTTATCCTTAGCAGTGTTCAAACTCATTAACATGGTTTACGAGGCTCTGTGGTTACTTCCCCAGCCTCATCATCAACACTGTATGCACAATGCTCCAGTTATGCTCAGCTTTCTTCAGTTCTTCAAACTCAGTATGTTTTACTTGCCTCGGGTGGTCACCCACATTGTCGTCGCTGTGTAGAACACATCCACACTTCTTTGCCTGGAGAATTTTTATTGATCCCTTGGGTTTCAGCTTAGATGTTACTTTTCCATGGAAGCCTGCCTTGATATGCCCCGTCATTTATTAATATAGCCCGCTTAACTTCTCTTACAATCTCTAAAATCCCTTAAAACCAAGCTCTATTATAATGTTTTTTTTCTCTCTGTATTCATCACTAGGCTATAAGCTTTGTAAGACCAAAAATGTTCTATTTTACTACAGGTATTCAATAAATATTTGTGAAGTTAATGAATGAAGCCTAAGACAAAAAGGAGCTTAGAAAAGTGATAGAGATATGCATGAAACAACACACTGCTAAATTGTCTATTTTCTATCAGAATATAGATTTAAATGAATATACTGTATGAAATATTCTATAATATGAAATTAAAAAGAAGTAAAAGGAACAGTCAGTGGCCATGAGCAAACCATAATGGAGAAAGAATAAGTGAAAGTATGAATACATTTTGAGAGATCTATAAGTACATATTTAATACTATGGGCGTGGAGATATATACAAGCTTTCATTAAATGACTGGAATTTAATGACTGAAATTTAATAACCAAGATTGAAGATAACAGATCTATTCATAGTATCAAATAGATTAAATATTTGGACCTAATGTTTATCAATGTTTCCTTCATGAGGGCGCATAAACTATGCCAGTTTCTTGAGTACCTAAAGAGCAAGGCTGAGCCTGAAGGCTTAATATAAACTGTGGTCTGAGATCCCTGCAGGCAAGAGAGGAGATTAAAACTTGGAACTAAAAGAGAGGACGAAACGCATCTCCCCACAATCATTTATTAGTATCAAAATTTTGTAGATTCAATAGTTTTGGACATCAACTATATTTAAGCTCTGGGAACACAACAGTCAATAAAATAAATATGTCCTTAACCTTCCATAGAGTTGAATTATGTACCAGAGACTCACAATTGGCTCTAAGTGTTAGGTTGAAGAGAAGAGATGCTGAAATGATGTGGAATTATTTATAGTGACAACCTTAATGGACCAAAGAAAACCATCATTGATTAAAACCAACCTCATCGCATCAACATTGGTCCATTGAGTACAACAACCAAAGAACCTTTGCATCTCTTTTATTTCTGGGAATATCAGCATTCCAAAGGTTAGCATAGCAAAACCCAATAAGGTAAATAAGCCAGGGACCGTACCAGGAGGAGTCAGTCTGCCAAGTACCATCCATTTGCATTAAGAACTCCCTGGGGCTCCACAGATCCACAGATTTCAACAGAACCAGGGCACTAGAGTTAGTGAGGTGCCTCTGAAGCAAGCAGGACTTTGCTCAGGATTATAAGGCACATAATGATAGATGTGGCACAAATAATTTTTCACGCTGGAGGCTTCCTCAATGTTGAGAAAGTTAACTCCATGTTACCTTATCTTATTCCAATCCAATGAATAAAATGCAAGCCTAATTCACATCAAATGCTTATGCCTCACGGTTATTAAAATTTCTACAAACCCCTATTCACATTTTAACTACAACACTATTTTTTTCCCTCCAGCGCCCTATATATTTTAATTATGAGTGGGAAAGGAAGTGTATCAAACCTGGAAAATACTATAACCTTATGTCCTCAGTTTAATTAGAAAACATTTTTTAAAAAGAACCCATATGTAATTCTTGAATGGGGAGTTCAGTAAATGTTACAGTCTAATTAGATTATTCCATATCATTTCTTTTGCAGTATTCTATGAGGAAATAAAGAGTTATGGAAAACACTTAGGATATTTTTTTCATAACAAAAGCCCCATAATCCTGCTATATTTCAACTTTGAGGCCTTGCATAGGCAGAGAGAAAAAAGATCGCTAAAGAGATTACTGAATGCCTTTACATTTCAGAAAGGAGAACATCTGTCTGAGCCCTGGATATTAGAATGTATCGTTTATTAGTAAAACACATTTTCAAGTGATTTATGTCCTTTAATTACACATTTTGAACTTGCTGAATTCTCACTCCTTTCTAAATGTTGGTCATATTTCGTCTGTCTTCACTATGGCTGCCCCAAAATACTGAGCTTTGTGTGTGAAATGATCACCTGGGGACACACACATCTTTCCCACTTTTTTGTGAGGCTGCTGGTGTTGATTCTTCTGAACAAAAGCTCCTCACTGTGGTGTGTGTGATTCTAATAGGGAACACTTTAACCAAATAATTAGGTAGGCTGGTCTTTTCGGGAGAAAAGTAGACCTTTACTCCTGCTGGCAAAACCTATTTTGTTTGTTTGTTTTGGTCAACAATCAATGGTTTTCTTTGTGGAAGTAAGTCCTTTATAAAATGAAAGTTGTAAAGACTCAAAAATGATCTTTAAGCAACAAGAAGCATATAAAAATGGTGCCAATTTTGACTTGCTGAGTCTTTTTTTTTTTTTTTTTTTTTTTTTACCATAGCTGCATTGATCTCAACAGCTGTAGGTACTTAAATTCTCTTTCTGGAACCCTTGCACCGTACATTATGCACAAGAAAAGAAGTAGGGGCGATTATTACCAATGTTTCACAGAGCACAGGGAGCCACTCAGGGAGGAAAGACATTCTTCCTCCTACCACATTACCTTCACACTCGCCAATTGTAACAGCTTCTCATGAAATAGCACAGTAATATTAGGAAAAATAGAATTTTTATATATAAGAACAAAGGGAAAGAACTACAGTTGAACTAGTCTTTAAGTTAAGGGTATCTCAAATGATATGTAATGAAAGGTCTTTGTGGATTTGATTGGGTGTGTGTGAGCATTTATGGCACCTGTGCCCACAGGAGGCTACACCAGCAGCCAAATGGCAACACTGGCATGTAATTACAGAGCACTTAACTGCATTCAGCCACGGTTTGTTTCTCTGATAATTTCCACGTTCATTGTTCAAGAGGCTGTGGACACTGTGGAAGCTGAGGTTCAAGTACCTGCAGCTGTTGATATAAATGACTGTTACAGTTGTTTTTAAAAGTTTCCAGTAGGAATTCTGTTTAAGAAGAAAGTTTGACAGAAGTACAGTTAAAATATTATACTTACCTTTCCAAAGCTATAAAATCCTAAGTCTATAAATGGATCATTCTTCATTCCTCTTCATTTCACAAGCTGGCTGAGCTCCTTTTCTCCCTCTTCAGTGGAGCCCATCCTTCTTGCATGATTAAATTCTCAGTAAGGAAAGAGCTACTTCGATTTGCTATTCATCTCTGCAGACATAGACCCTGTGTTGTCTGAACTTGTGATATATAACAGATTTGGACATTTAGAAATGTGTTAACATGTTTATATGAAAGAATAAATATATTCCAAAAGGACAAAGCCGTGCGAAATCTGAACACGAATGTTTCTGGTTTCTTGCATTTCTCTCCTCCACCAAAGGTCTTAGCTGTGTTATTTATTTGTATTTAAGTCTTTCTAAAGTTTGAAATGTTGGAAAATAGACAACCAAAACAAAAATTAATGTAATTCTTTTTTTAGCACCATGAGGTGTATCTGGTCTTCTGGTTTTCCAAAGGCCTTTTATCAACAAAAAACATACGATTTATATAGGTACAATGTTTAATTATTATTCAAATTTGACCATATCTTACAAATAGCTGGCTCACATTAATATAAAAATTAGGACCCTTTATTAAATTCTCACAATACAAAAATTAACAACTAATTGAGTTTTTGATAGTTTCAGCAAAAAATTGTTTATTTTAAACCTTGAGTTAGATATCTAAAGTGGTCACTAACAGCCTGCTCATTTCTAGTCAACATGTAATTTTTATCTTCCTCTGTGAATATGTGAGTTTAGACAGAGAAATAGATGATTGATAGAGATAGAATAAAGCAAATGAAGTAAAATATTACCAATAGGTGAATCTGGTGATTTTTTTTCACTTTTGAAATTTAAATCCAAAATTATTTCCAAATTAAAAGTTTTAAAATTTCTACCTGCATAATGAGGAGTCCAGTCTCAACTTCTGCTGCTAGCTCTTTCCCTCCAAACATATCCTGAGCTCCAGTCATAACAACGTCCTTATAATTTTCTTAAATGTCCTTACCTTCTAGTCTTCCTGGGAACTACAAGAGATTATTCAAGACAATCCATGAAGTCATTCCCTTAAAATGCCCTTCCCTGATCTCTGCAGGCAAATAGTATTTTCTTCACTGTGAGAAATGGTTGCTTTTTACATGTCTACCGTCACCAGAATATGATACAAAAAAGTAAGACAAAAAAGACAGCATTTCGTATGACCTTGAGCATGTTATTAACTTCAGTGTGCCTAAGTTTTTTTATGTGTGATATGGAGATAACAGCACCTATTCATAGGGATATTTTGTAGATTCACTAGGTTAACTCATGTAAAGTACTTACGGATGCCTGAAAAATAGTATGAACTCCATAATGTTAATTATTATGGTGGTGGTGGTGCTGGTGCTGGTGACAGATAGCAGAAACAAGCTAGGAGTAGGAGAGATTGTGATGTTTTCTACATACATGAAACATTGAAGAAACTCATTAAATATTTTCAGGTGAATGAATCAACGTGATCAGGGATCACACAATTATAAGATTACAGGGAAGAAGTAATAAAAGTCTTGACCACAGGGAAGAACAAGGAGGAGAGAAGATGAATATTTAAAGCATTCATATAGAGCTATACAAAGTGGTAATCAATTGACTGTGAGGTAAGAAGGAAGAAATAAAAGCAGTTGTAGTATAACTATCTTAGGACCTTCACAAAGCCATAGTTTCAGTGGCAAATTGGGGATATGGCATCAATGGGCTCATTGGTACCATTTCCATCAGACAATGCCAGTCAGCCTCTGATCAAGTTACTTTTTTGAGTTATGCAAGACGTTTGTTTGAAAGTTTATTATATATCTTTATATATAATAATCTTTAATCCGTATATAGTTGTACATTAGAAAGGATCCAGATCAAAGGTGGTTTATAGCCATATAACCACTTAATTAATGTTATGAGGAGACTTAAAAGCAAGGGAGGGATGAGAAAAAAGTAAAAAATGTAACTGAAATTTCAGTATTTGTAATGTGAATTTTCTCATACCCTATATGGGTTTGTATGGAAAACATACATAAGCAATGCAATCGTGGCCCAAAACCCTGTTTTATCATAGAAGTAAACTAATCTTTGTACATCAATGTAAAATAAATAAATGCACGGATACAACTGCATTATACCTTTATAGTATTTTATTTAAAAGTTCACAATTAGAGCACTTGTAATAACAGAAAACATTTAAAAGTAACAAAGTCTGCCCTTTGGAAAAGACTTTTCTTATATGTAGAAGGAATGGTGTCCTTGCCCCTACAGTGGGTGGAATTCGTAGTGCTGTGTGGGACCCCATAGTTCAACAGAATCCATCATTTTAAGGGAATGAACCTGACTTCCAAGTTATTCCAAAAGTGGGGAGAGTGTGAATGGCAAAAACCTGAATACTTCACTTGGCCCAAGTTAAAATTCAATGATAACAACAATGAATCTACATAAACACTGTCTATCATCTGCTGATGTAGTCCAGAAAATAAAATTGCAAACCAGTGTTCTTTAAAGAAATCCATACTTTAGCAAAAGAATTGCTTCAAACCCAGGAGGCAGAGGTAGCAGTGGGCCAAGATTGTGCCACTGCACTCCAACCTGGCGACAGAGTGAGGCTCCGTCTCAAAAAAAAAAAAGAAAGAAAGAAAAAGAAAAAAAGAAATCCATACACTAAATACCTCTGTCACATTTCTCAACTTCAATATAATGGGAAGGGATAATAACATTCCTGGATTAGCCAAATGGGTGAGAATGAGGATCAAAAAAGAAGCAATGCACAAACATCATGATGGAGGGGTTCATAAATTAAATCTATATTTCATTTTATCAAGTTTTTAGAGTACCCTGCCCTGTTAAAGGGTCCTGAGTTTGCAGATACTATTTTAAAAATAGAGTATCTTAAAGTATAGAAAGAATTCAGGAGACAGAACAGCAACTTTTCCTACCTTGATCACTATTAATCAGCACCATAAAATGTAAAAAGCTGCAAATAAGCGCATAGGCAAGCCTAGTCCACCAAAAATAAGGTATTAGTAAATGGATGAAACCTCATGAAGAGTAATTAACTTAGGAAGGTCTGTAAGGTTTTGAAGAAGTGACTGATAACTTAATTGCAAAAGATATGGGATATTAAGTCATGAAGAAGTAAACTGAAATAAGTTTAAGTATCAATATTCATCTCTGGGAAACAAAGTTGTGAATCAGTTCCTTTGGATAACATGTGGCTCAGGTTGATTTAATAATGGGGCTGAGGTGTCTTCATCTCTATGCTGCTTTTCCAGCACTGTACTGCCTGTAGTGGAAAAGACTCTTGGAGTCCACCTTGTGAGACTTCTGCACAGCTTCAGCAAAAAGTTTGGTCACCTGAAAATATAATGGTAGGAATCAGCAACCTACATGAGATGAAAGTGAATTTTTAATGAATCAGCGTTGAAAAGTCACAAGTGTCTGCTCCCAGTTTTCAAAGGGATATGGGATTAAAAGCATAATTTTTTTAAATTTAATGGAGGCTTTCTCCTGTGTCTCAGACCTCACCATGGGAACTTTCTTTTATATCTCAGACATCACTGTGAATAACCTTATTTCTTCTCCCAAAGAGATTAAAACTGACTCAGGATAAAAAATAAATATGATAGGCAGAAAGTTAATGAGTCTCCACTCTGTTCCTCCCTGTGATAAATTTGATGGATCATGTCCAAGTGAAACTGAACATGCCTCACACAATCATTTTCTGTGAATTGAACAAGCATTTGTTCATCAGGACCTTCAATTATCATTAACCTGTTGCTTTTATGTGGTGGCTTTCATTTAGAAACAATGGAATAAAAGTTTGTATCTTTATTTCATGTCATACTGTCACTTTTTATTCAAAGGATAATTGTAGAGAAAGCCACAGTCATCCATGGCCTTTGATTATCGCAATTGCTTGATCACCAGTGGTTCCATTTAGACCATGACCTACCATGTTAGCATCATTATATTTTAGATTCTATTAAAAATTCCTCTCTATTCTGAAAGTTACAAAGAGGGGAAAAGAGAGATGTGCATCTACTGATTAACACTCTTAAGGGAGGCACAGAAACAAAACTCCCATCCAGTCTATATCCAAGGAAGACTATACCTGAAAATTAGTGAGGAGAGGGATTCCACTATCCACAGCTGTCCTCCGAATCACATAATTATCATGGACAAATTTAGTGTTGTTGTTGGGAAGGTTAATCACTAGATCAATGCTGCCATCTCTAATCAATCTGGAAAAATAAACAAAAACTTACAGATGACAACGCCTATTTTATAGTTAGTTTAAAAAATACTAACATAAATTGCTCTCTTGGCCATTCAAGTCAATGCACTGCTGAGTTGATTGCCATCTACCCTCCTCTATTGCCAAGTAGATGTTTAAGTTACACTTATATAGGGATTATAATTTTTTATTATATAACTAATGGAATACAGATGTTTGTTTTCTCTTTAAAATGCTGTCTGTTCACTCATTAAGAATTGGTTATTTGATAGATATTATTTTTTAAAAAGAGGTGATCCCTCCAGCAGTGAATGTCCTTTCACCCCCATGCTCCCACTCCCACATTAACTTTATTACCTCCTAACTAGTGATAATTATCATTTTACACAGCCCCAAACAAGGAGCTATTACATCCTTGGAAGGCTGCTAAGGTTTGAACACAATGCCATTATTTTATTAAAGTGATAGTAATTTATGTGTTGGCTACTTAAAAACCTTAACAAATAACATATTGCGTAGAATGGCACAGCCATTCTGTGGGCTGTAATATCTTAAAGTAGCACAGAATTATCTCCTATGCAATTATGCCACATAGATCTTTAAGGGTTGATTCAATGGTATTCCAGAAGATTCATACAATCTGCTGAAATAACATGTCTTACAAAATCTAATGATGATATGGTCTAAGGCATAAAAACCTGGTCAAGGAATGTTCGTAGTAAGTGCTCAACAAATTGACTGATTTATTATGTACAATCTTAGTGAAATATAGCTGGTCATCTTATACTTGATATGCATATCTAAACACAATATAAGTTTGACATGAAATATGAAGTACTGCATTACATTCTTCATGCTCTCACTTGTTTCCATCAAGGAAATCATTTTTACTAAGAAGTATTTTGAAATATGTTTCATATCACCATGTACACATGACATTATATATTCCATAGCAATGGAGAGTAAAGTTTTTCATGATCCACAAATGTATCCATTTTAAAATTTGTTTTAAAAGACTTGCAATTGAGTAAGGTGAAATATTCATATTCTGGTTCTCAAAGTTAATCCTCTAAATTATTTCAGAAAAGTATGCCTAGTTCTTACTTTCTGATGGAAGAGAGGCTGGGATTCTGTCCTTCTTGAGATGGCCATGCCACTGGAGTGGCAGGGACATTGTTGGCATTGAGCCAGTCTGATGTGGCTTCCGTGGCAAAGAGCTGCATTTAAAAAGAAAAAAAATCAATTACCATATTACAGTGATTTCTTATTTTTATGGAACATGTAAAACATAAAGAAGTAATTGCTGAACATGAGAAGTAGTATAGTGCCATGGATAGAGACTTGGATTCAGAGTCCAGAGGCATGGCAATTTAAATATTTTTTATATATTTGCAGTGTTTTAAATAAGAACCTCAATTTTAATTGTTTTTATATTTTAATAATGTTTTTAATTTGAATTTAATAATTCAATAGTTTTCTAGAAATGTAATAATTTCTCAAATATTCATGTATGATAATTCCTTGTTATCAGGTCAACAAATCTCTATGGCCACAGGCCCATGATAATCCTTGGGAATAATTTTGTTTTACTCAACCGGGCTTTGTGTGGAGGTATTCACTGCAAAGAAGTTTTGCCTGTAACTGTCACAGCTAGAAGCTATAACCTCATATGAAAACAGAAAAGGAAAAACATATGGAAATGTATTGGAATTTTGTCTCGATTGTGCTTGAGCTAAACTTTCTCAGTTTTTAGCTGGCAACTTCTATTGAATTTGTAGTAATTTTGTTAAAAGTTAAAACCCAACTTTTTAATTATTTTACTCTAAGTTTTGAAACTACCAGTTAGTTAAACCTTTCATGTCAAAAGGACATATTTGGGGCTATTTCTTTTCCAATATTCTGCAATATTTTGATTTGTGGACAGTGTCCATGCTGACAGAAAACAACTTGAAACTAATGAACATACCTTGAAACCTTCATTGTGTAACTGTTCAGCCACACCAAGGAATCTTGGCCGGAATGATTGCTAAAAGGAATTGCACAAAATTCACTTTCTAGATATACATGCTCTTCATTTAGCAATCATATGCAATTTGGTATTTTCTTACAACATCTTAAAAGGCAATGCCATATGTTGCTAGACAATGTTCAAAGATGACAAGTTTTATCCCCTTATCCTTCTACGTTGAGTATGAGTTCTTAGCTATACTCCAATATCGATGAAATTCCATCCACATTATCTTGCTCTCTGCTTTTCACCTTGTTCCCACTCCCTTTATTCTCTGTTTAATCCACTTGGTCTTTGTAAGTTCAGATCTGCCCCAGTTCTGCAAGGATCCTTTTCCTGGTCAGGGAGGACTTAAAAGGTATGTGGGTTAGGAGCCAGTACTGAGTCAAGCCAGCTGTTTTGCCTATTCAACCTGCTTTTATTTCTGAGCTCTAATTTTGTACTACTCTTCAATAACTAGGTCATTTTCCTGGTAGCTCATGCCCAAGTCCCTGCAATAACTCAATAATTTGGAACTCATTTTTTGCATTTACTCTGAGGCAATAAAAATTTGCAGTTAAAGAATGAGCTCTAAAGTCAGCTGCATTTTAAACCCTGGCTTTCACCATTCACTAGCAGTGTGTGATTCAGAAAGTTAATGTCTTTGGCCTTCACTTCTAAAGCAGTGATGGCAAAAGTAGTATTTCTACTTTTTGAGGCTCCACACCTTATTCAACTGTGTGACCTTGAATGTCTTACTTAATGACTCTATGATGCAGTTTCTTCATCTGTTAAACAGTACTAACGATTCTTACATTAGTATGAGTGTTCAATAAACTAATTTAGAAGTAAGCACTACTTAAGTTTTAGTATTATAATTCAGCACAGTTACTTGCCCATTAGTTCTCAATAAATATTAATATGATTAAAATAATTGTTTTTTCAGTCACCCCAAAGACTAGATTCCTGCCATTGCATCTTAGTTTCCAAGCCTGGGGTCCTCTACCCACAATGACACTTACAACCCAAACTGACTGCCCCCTCATTGATATGCATGTCATTTCCACACAGGCTTTCCTAATGCTCCATCTCACTGTTCAGATATTTCCCTATAGTTCATTGCTGTGTCCTTCCTAGGACCCCATGTAGACCTGTCTAGTGTCCAGGCCCTACCTTCCCTGGACTCCTGCCCATTGCCATAAGGAGTTCCTTAGTTCTGAAGAAAATTCCTGTGATCAAGAGCTAGTGTTTGCAAGACAGTGGTCAGGATGAAAGAAAAAAAGCTAGGTGACCTACCCAAAGATCAAACCCTAACTTGACTTCATTAATATGAGCTGGCATATTTAAAATCATATACTGTTAAAAATATACATTCTTCTTTAAATAGGAACATTCTTGTTGGTTTCCCTTGTAAAAAGTTTTTAAACGGATGACATAAGCTGATTACGTCAGCAAATGTCTTGTAATCTGTTTATAAACCATATTAGTGATGCCTGGAAAAAATCAGATGATTTTATTTCAGAGTCATAAACTAAGAAATGTGACAATAAAACACATGTGATTCTTGCACAATTTTGATAATGTTTAGCCCATAACACCCCCTAGTATTTACTTGCTGAGGCTTTCCGAGCAGAGCACAGATCTAAATCCTAATAAATGACCTCAAAGACTATGTTCAAATATAAAATTATTTTAGATTCTGGCCCTCTCAATCCCAGAACTGCTGTTTTATAAGAGGAAACGATTGGCAAATAGAAAAGATAAATGCAACTGGATGAATTTCAGCTGAGGCAGGCTCAGGGGTTATTCATGACTGTCTTATAGAGCATGAATTGTAGCCATGCCTAGGACAGTAGCTTTTCATTTCCACTTAGAACCAAACAGGAAGAAATGAGCTTAGATGTAAGAAGCTCATGGTTAGACATGAAAAAATAAACAAGTAACAAATTAGAGAATAACTCTTAGTGACATCAGGACAATGGGTTAGACAGAAGAATACGACAATTCAAGTTTGATTCACCTTGGAAAAAACAAGGGGCTAAATTCAATAGCATATAATTTTTGTTTCATGTTTTAAGATTCCTTGGTATATAACAAATATACATGAAATGTCAAAAATGAACTTCTGAATGTCGTTAAATCCCCCTAATATAGAACATTACATTGTGATCTTCTGCTAAAAACAGAAGAGACTTCAGTAAGTACCAAATCACATTAGAAGGTTTAGTATAATGATCTCTGCTACTTACTAACTGATACATTAATCATGCACTCAACTTTTCTCAATCTTTTATACTTTCCCTTAGCAAAAATTCCCTGATAATATATTTGATAATAATAAGTGCCAACATAACTTTTAACCAGGTTTCTAAAGTACCATCGCTCAAGTAGAGTGGTTCTCAAATTGTGGTCTCTGAGAGAGCAGCATCAGCATTACCTGGGAATTTATTAAAAATATGAAAATTTGAACCCCATCTGAGATCTATTGAATCAGGAACTCTGGGAGTGGATCCTAGCAATCTGTTGTTTCACAAACCCTCCGGGTGATTTTGATGCATACTTAAGTTCAGGAAAGTGGGGAAACAGGGGATAGGAAGACTATAATTCACCCATTTTGTAATATGAGGTCAAGATGTGTTAACCTTGGCTAAAGTTACAATGAAAAATGTTGAGGGAGGAGTACTAGAATGTAATTTTTTTTTCTTTGCCATTTTAAAGTAAAAATAAGTCAGCAAGTCCTCTAAGACCTGCAGACACCACGCAGAACCTCATTATGGAGCTGTTTCAGTGTTGTCCCCCAGGTGGAAAAGATAAATATCCAACATGACAGTATTGACAGTTCCCAGCCAGGGAACCACTCTACCTTCTGGTCTGGGTGTTGGCTTCCATAGGCACATTATAAACTTCTATCAAACATGTACTGAACACTTATGACACATAAAACAGCCTCTCTACAAAAAGAAATTACAGCTGTCAGCTTGCATCTGAGTAGCCTCAGATTTAAAAGCTGACTGAAAATACCTGTGTAAGAAACCATTCGTTACTAAAGGTGAAAAGTACAAGCTGATTTATTTTCTTGGAAATGTTTATAAAGAAGACAGTCCTTTAAAGGTGAAAAAAATATATATTTCCTCCAATGATCATTTTCACATTTATCCAACTCCTCGCTACAGAAAAGAAAGCCAAGTTAATACTATGTGATGCCTGTGGATTCTACGGGGACCTCTGGATTGACAAGTCTATGGTTCTTCCTAATGATTCCGTATTAAAGATAAAAGGTTATTCATGCCACTTGGCGTTGTCTTTTCAAATAAAATGCTTGCTTTGTGTTTCTGAGCAATGCTGAAGCACAGATGTCAGATTGGTGCTTGCCACTCCACAAGCATCACTGAATAGCCCAATCAGAGAGGAAAAAACAGCGAGTGCTCTTGATCTACTCTAGAGTAAATCATTTATTGTTAAAGGATCTTCCAGAAAACTTCAAAACAAGGCAGATTGCCTACTCACAGCAACTAAAAATAAATCCTAATGCGAAGAAAGGTGGCTAGAAATATTACAGAAAAATCGAAGATGATTTTTGTTGCCATATAAACCTGTATTATGCCTTTCTTATGTCAGAAATGCCTTGGTAGAGACAAGGGCATGTAATGGATTGACAAGGATCCTTTGACAAAATCTACATCTTGATTCTTTTATCCTAAGTCCTAGTTACAGGATTGATGTTACGAATATTTCAAACTTCCAAGATACTTTGACCCATTGGATTTAACTTTGGAAGGCCAGAAGCAGGGAGTCTGTATGTGTGAAGGAGTAGGGTGGGAGGATAAAAGAAATTTAAGTTAGAAAGACTGCCATATAACAAGTTGTCTTGGAACTTCATAACATAACTCACCCTCAGCTAGATGCCTTCCATTGGATTTACTATCCCTAACTCCCATTTATATATTAGCAGTTCTTTTTTGTGCCATTTTCAGTTTTAACTTTTTATATCCAGAAGTGTTTATATGAGTTTTTCTGACCAAGTGGGATCACGTTAAATAAAATGTTTTTTTTAAAAGTACACAATGTATCCTAAAATATGGAACCCTAATTACTTTCTCTGCAATTGTTATGAAGCTGCAGTGAAAAGCTGAGATTAGATTTGGTCCCATTCTAACTAAGAAGTAGTTCAGTAAGTTTTATAGCTATTAACTCTCTATTTAGTATATTCTATCATGCTTTGTCAGTTTATCAGACTACATTTAAAAAAAATCACCATGAATGAAAATGCTACATGTAGTAATGAAGAAACTATGCATGAGCCGATCGATTTTACCATGGCTGTAAATATTTTCTTAAGTGTAATTTTATTGAGTATTCTTTAAATGCTTCTTAATATATTTTTAAATATGTATGTGCAGAAAGTTCTTCACAACAACTCATGTAGCTGCTAGAATGATTATTCCTTTAAAAAGGAAAGTATTGAAAGGTAGAATTTCAATAGACAGATCTCACTGCTTTAAGAAAACATTTTTTTCCCCTAAAAAACCCTCTTTTCCCCTACAAAGCAAAATTCTGTCAACTAATGCTAAAATTACACAAATACCTCATAGGGATCAAATTAATTTTCGCTTCACATTTCCCTGCAGCACTAGAACCAAACAAGGCACAATTTTATACACCACTGCCTTCTTAAACTGGCATTTTAAAATGTTAGCACTATTATGATTAGATGTGAAGATGTGGACTTAAGGGCATGGTCTTCTCTGAATGCCCCCAGGTCTCACATTAAACTTTAAGCCATAACTGGAAGTTGGGCAAATATTCTCCTACTTGGGACTTAATAATACTTAATACCCATTTATAATGTGATGAGTCTCTCATATGGTGTGATTTGTCTCTAAACTGCCATTAAGCTTCACAATTGCAAGTCATCTTGTTAGCCTCTGCTTTAACTATTCACCATCATCCTTTTGGTACCTTTATAAAGCAAAATCCCAAGTTACTCTTTGCAGAAACTTCTCCAAAGCCACTATCTCTATAGTCTCCAGAGTCTAATTTGCTAATATTAAGACACCCTAATGAGATGGAATCTAAAATAATCACCCACTGGCTTGAGAATACCTGGTACTGTTCTAATTATATTTTTATTGATTTTTATGTAGCCATGCAGAGTTTGAGCTTATTAAAAGCACAGCAGGGATATTATATAAGACCATTTGTTGTTTTTTATAGGACCCAAGAATTACTAATCTCAAATAAAAATGAATGACCAGTTGGGAAGCCTCTAGTATTTTTTTTTAGGAAATTTACAAATAGGACAGTTTGTACACTCTTGCAATAATTATTCCAAACAATAATAGAAGTTTCCTATCATTTTGCCTTAAGATTTACATTTCACTTAACATCAATACATTGACAATGCCTTTTTCATTGCATAAAGATATTCATTTCACCCTACTTTGACCTAGAAAGCTTACCAAAGAATAATATTCCAAGAACTTCCACAATATACACAATTTACTATGAAATAAGCTGATTTTTCTTAGGCCCATTAAGTCACTACCCTTCCAAAACTTTTGATCTGAAGTGTTAAGTTGAGAAACTTCATCAGATAACATCCATGTATTCAACTTTGAATCCTTGGCATTTAGTAGTGTTTGAAATAGGAAGGACCGAATGAATGAAAGGAAGGAAGAAGTGATGGTCAGGAGAGAACAGAAATGACTTCAGTTTGAGAAATGTTGAATTTGAGATATTCAGGTGGAGGTATCCAGCAGCTTGTTGAAAATATGGGATGGCTGAGGATGTAAGTTTACAAGTGGTAATTATAGACAGAAGAGTAGGTACTATAGACATGGATGAGTTGGCAAGGAGGAAAATCAAGAGACAGAGAAAAATAAGGAGAAACAGAGGAAGTGAGACCCAACCTCACATAATTCCTATGTTCAGGAACTAAGGATGAAGAGCTAAGAGTAAAACATATAGAAAATACAAAACCAAAGAATAAGAGATTCCTTTTTAAGGTACCCTGGATCCTATTTAGAACAAATATCCCTTCACTAGAAACATTTTCTTTCTGTCTGTATTTTATTCTTGGGCTGATGGAACAGAAGGCAAAATAAGGAGGCAAATAGAGAACAAATGCTCCTTCTTCTTGTAAGTTGCCATAAACTGAAATGTAAAACAAATCTCCCCTCTTCTATGCCACAATTAACATTCTACCTTTCCCCTCACCACTCACCATGTATGACCACGGACAAGCACACAGCCACACACCACTTACCTGGATGCCAATCAGGATGCCTTTCTGGGGTATCTTAAATCCTGTGGAAAGCATTGCCTTTAGGAAGGCTGTATGAATACCTTCACCAAAGCAAGCCACCTGTTCAGGAATAAATAAAAAATTAAAATACAGGATGCAAAGAATAGTCAAACCACTCCTACCAAAAATTGAAATTAAAATTGACACACACAGACACACACACACACACACACACACACACACACACGGAAAGTACTTTACTCATAGACTCCTTCTGTAGATTTTATTAATGTTGCCCAAAGACCATGCAATCTGAATCCAGGGATTAAAAGGCTGGCCAGGGCAGATGTATCTTATGTTTTTAATTAAGCATAATGAATGAATATGCAATTCTTTCTCTATCCAACAACACTCAATGGGGCAACATAACTGGATTCTACTGTGAGTTATTTGGATACAAATCACAGCTTCTGGTCCATAATGTGGTAAATTTCTGAATGTTAATATGACTTACTGTTTAAATAAAAGTACATGTCTTATATACTATGCAGCCGTGCATGAATTTACTGGTCAGTAACAGAAATGCATAACCGCTGAATTGGTTTGGAGTCATTTCATAGAGGTTATGAGACAGCCTTCTGAGAAATTTAATAACTCCATGAAAAAAGCTCAAAGGAACCTTTTAAAAAAAAAATCATTTTCAGAAAATGAACCAAAATATCCTCCTACTAGTCCTGAATACCCACAGCCATATGGGAGAAAAACAATTCCAAACAAGCTAACATATACACTAATGTTAGAGTATACAGAAGTTTCATTTAGGTTTAGGATAATTGTGCTACGATATAACTACAAGTCAAATAGCCCACATGATTGTAGAACAAGTGGTATATTTAAACCTGATAGGAGTCAATTCTGCCATGCATCTCATCATTTGGCACAGGTATGTAACCACCATTAGAGTAAATACCACTGATGGATAAATTCATTTTTTAAGCAAATTACCCTTTCTATGCAAGAAAAGTTCTTATGTAAGCCACCAGTAAATGTGGCTGCTGCTTTTCCCTCCACAGTGAACATTTTGCTCAGTCAAGTACTGAGCAACCAACTTAAATAAGGTCAAGCTAAGTTAGTGAGTCTCAAATTCTACTGAAAAGAATTGGGCAACCCCATCATAAGTACAGATGCGACAACATAGATGAAGTTTTAACAATTTTCTACAGAACCACAGAAAGTAGTTAAATGTGCCATTAAGGATTAGGACTAACATCCCTATTTTACCACTAGGAACATAAAATGTCCCTTACTTATATCAGTAGCTAGAGGTTTATTTACTCCTACAACAAGCCATTTGGGCACGTAAAATGTCTCTTTGAAGCATAATTGAGATTTTACTAAGCTAGAATTCTGATTTCAGTAATAAAACAGACCTTGTAATATTATACTTTATGACACTTGGAAATATGACTCTTTCAAATAATGGAAGAAGAATTCTCTTTCTTTATACTTGAGAAACAAATATAACAAAGGGGAGCTAAATTTCTCATTCTTTTTTTATATTTCAATAACTCCAATAATGTATGTATGGAAGCAGAATGAACATAAGCACTGAAAACAAATTTGTCACTCTAAAGAAAACAGCATGAGAGAAAACAGATCTCTCTCTGATCCGATCCCTAGGCCAGCTGAAATCAGAATTACTAGTAGTGTGACCATGGGATCAAGAAGAACCTGGAGTATCTCCTTAAACTGACTGAAGATGTAACGTATATAGCACCCTCATTTAAAATGTAAGGTTTTCTTGCCCTTAAATTAAAAGAAGCAACAAAGAGGCAAAGAGTCCCCTTTCAAAGACGCCAAATACAAACAGGACAGCCATTTATTCCTGACTGCCTGCCTTCTTGTCTCACTTGGCTTCTCATCACAGATCTTGCTTGTAACCAGGCAACCATATAAAACATCACATACTTTGTTGCAATTAAGTATTTTCTCCTTTTAGTATTTCCTTAATACCAGGAAGAAACAATGATGGCTCCCAGTCTGAGATTGCCACTCGGATGTGCACTGATGAGAATCTGAAGGTTGTATCTAGTAAGTCTGTCAAGGGCTAGGTGATTCATAAAATGTCCTGACACTGACATGGAGAGAACTTTCTAGAATCTGACAGCTCTGTACAAGAAACACATTTCACAGTCTTAAAGAAACCTTCAGCTGACATAGCCCCAACACAAGTGAAGAGGGACATCCAGTGGCCAATCCCATTATAGTTTTTAGATAATACCCAGGAGATTAAAAGTAGTCCTGAAATTTTGTATGTATCTGAAGATTCCACATGTTTAGGTCTATGATCTTTATAATGAATGCTGTATTTCTCCACATTACTAGTAAAAATCAAATGATTTAATTTCATGGCAGCAAGGCAGGGGATGAGGTGCTGTTACAGAGAGACCTGAGAACCTTTAAATAGTAAGACAAAGAAGATATTTACTTGGATGTCTGAAGAAATACTTGGAAGATGTTCTCATGTGAAAATAAATTAGAGACACGTGTATTATATTCCCATGTTAGACTATAAGAATTTAGACCCTATTCCAAATAGAAGTAAAATATTTTTTAAATTCAAAATTTGTGAGCCCTCTGAGACTTACTCTGATAGCAGAAGTTTGTATTCCCTTTATTTTACCATATTCAAATCATAAAACCATAGATTTCAAAGTAGATTTAATGAAAATTCTCACAGATTATTAACTGGTTACCTCTCCAGTGGAAGCCATCTCACATCTCAGAATGGGGTCAGCATCCCTCAACCGGGGCCAGGAAAACATGGGAGCCTATCAGAAAAAACAGGAAGAAAAATTATGTGAGGGGAAAAGTAGACAATGAATAAGAGAGGATAAATACATTTAGTGAATCATCTTTCACAGGATTCATTTAGGCTACAGTAGACATGTAAAAAATCTTTTGGGTCCAAGCATCCGACTTGAAAAATAGCTTTAACACTCCTTTCCAAGAATTTCTTGAGCTCTTGGCCAAAATCTAAGGTTAAATAATCACAAATTAATTCTGTAAATAGGGCCCCTGAGACCAGTTGGGACCAGTGTTTCTAATCTGGCCCATGCATATTCTTATTGAAATGATTTCAAAGTCCACTGGGCATTGGTCTCTCCAGACAGAGTTGAAACACTTTTTTTCTCTTTGATAGGCTTTGGAAACATTCCTCTTCTTGTTCTGATCATTTGAACTTGCAACAATCCAAAAATGGCTGCCTGTAAGCCAGCTTCTGAGACATTAAACTGCTGTTGACACCTCTTAAAAGCTTTGAAAAACATTCTGCTTGGAAACACTTTTGCATAGAACTTTCATATGAACTAGAATATAGGAGTGCCTCCATTTCATTGATTTTACCAATGCAATTCGTGAAGAACTAAGTTCTTGTTACTTGCTGTATGTCCACTTATCTGGTACATGTAGGAATTTTAATCAATTCCTCCATTGATTCTGGCACCCAGTCTAAATTATGATGGGAATTCTATCTTGGAAGTCATTTCACTGGATCATCTTGGTCAAGTGGCATTATTTTTGCACTTCAGCTTCCCTATTTCCCCATCCGTTGATACCCACTAGCCTCACTAGGGCTCTTAAGGTTGACAATGAATAAGTAATTTGAATAAAATTAAGATTTATATACAATAACTAGGAAATGAGTAAGCTAGAAGATACAGTGCATTAAAAAAAATAGATATCTACCTGTAATCCCAGCACTTCGGGAAGCCAAGGAAGGCAATCACCTGAAGTCAGGAGTTCAAGACCAGCCTGGCCAATATGGCAAAACCCTGTCTCTACTAAAAATACAAAAATTAGCTGGGCAAGGTGGCATGTGCCTGTAATCCCAGCTACTTGAGAGATTGAGGAGGGAGAATCACTTGAAATCAGGAGGCAGAGGTTTCAATGAGCTAAGATCATGGCACTGCACTCCAGCCAGGGTGACAGAGCGAGACTCCATCTCAAAAAAAAAAAAAAAATGCATATCTATTTATCAATATTATTTTTAGTTAAAAACACATATATCAATTTATTAAAAGAAATAAGCATACTCCTACAACTATTAATAAAGAAATATGAACTTAAACTTCATATATAGACTCTCCAGTGAAAAAATATTTTTCAATGCCTACTACCTGTTGGTCTCAAAAAAAAAATTCTCTTTATTTTTCCACTGAAAGATTTAACAATATATGTTTGTTTTCCTGTCTCCAGGATTAAAATGCCACGCCTCCTCCCAACATAAAAAGTCACATTCCACCTCAATGCACTATAAAATTCAAGGCATCCTACACTATCAGCTTAAGCAAGATTAATAAAGATTTTTTGATTCACAGTTTCAACTTCAAGTTTCCATCATAAAAGTCGGAAGTCCAAGTCTGAGCCGTAACACAATTATGGTTGAGGTCACTAGTACATATGGGAACAGGAACCTTTTGAAAACATCAGACATATGTCAATGTTACATAAATATGTAAATATTAATGTTACACAAATATATTAATATTAATTTCATTGTGTTCTTCATCTAAGTAATTCAAATATGTTTATATATCACTAATCCTCATGCCTGTCTAGCCAAGTAGTTAAAGGTCATGATTATATTCTGTGCACCATCATACTGATGCAGCTAAAGGATCACAATGGCTTTATTATTAAGGTATTATTAAAAATATACATATGTACTGGAAATTAGTGAACAAACTTTAAGTTCTCCTGCTCACTCTTTATAAAGGTGCCATCAATTTTAACAACCTCATGGCACCATATACAGCAACAGCTGTCTCGATTTTTCAAATGAAAAAAATGTGCCAATGAAGAAACTATGGACTAAGCAAAGGTAGTCAACATGGTAGGAATTTAACCAACCCCACAGGGTAACCCTTTTTACAAAAGTCATGTAAGACTTGGCAGAATTCAAGCTTTATACTAATGAAGTATGTCCTGGATTTCTATTTACCAGCTAAACTAGCACCATCATGTGTCAGTTGCATAAAAAGCTTATAATTCACTCAGCTACTTGATTTTAAAGTTATGCAGTTCTAGGTGGTTTTAAAAAATTTTTGAAATGCACAATACTTCACATAAAGTTGTCTATAATGCAACTGCAGTACATTATTGAAAGGAAACATAAATCCCTAGTCCAACCCTTTAGTTAGAAGGTTTTAAACATAACACGATTTTTGATGACAAATTGTTCCTTTAATTTCACCAGAACTCATAAAATCACTAATAAATTATTGAAAATGTTACCTTAATTGCAACATAGTCAGCGGGAATTATGGGATGGTCCAATGTTGGAAGTGGTTTCTCATCAATGTTCTCTCCAATCATCACCTTGGTAGCCACATCAATGAAGTCAACCCCGAGAGTCTTGGAAACAAAGGGGAAGGATCGGGAAGCTCTCAAGTTGCACTCAATCACCTGAAGAGATAAAATTCAAAATGAGAAAGAATACGTTGAAAGCCAATAACAACAATACGAATACTCTCTCTACCACTGGTTTCCAGCTGTTACCAACTGGGGACCAGCTTTTGTTTTGCTAATCTTCTCTCTTTTCTCCTCACTGCTTGGATTTTTCCTGATGCTTTCAGTTAGTATCTTTGAACTCTGAAATCTTTCTCTCATGCCTTTTCCCAAATTGCATTCCCAGGCACTGCTGACAGATTTAGTTTAGTGCAGAGCTCAGATAAGGCCACACCCCTCCTGAAAACCTTTCACTGGATGTCCACTGGCATCAGATTAAAGTCTAGTCCCTGAAGGCCTTCTGTCCTCTTGCTTCAATAGACCTCACTATCTTTATCTTATACTACTCTCCTGGCCTCAATCTTACTTTCCCAGTTTGCCTTCCACTATTTACTAAGGAAAATTATCTCACTCAACTGAACTATTCACTGTGTCCAAAAATATGCCATTTTCTCATTTTTACAGATGATGTTCAATCTTTGTATAATAGTCTCTCTACCATCCCCACCTCGTCAAAATTCCAACTGTTTTGCAAGATCCAGTTCACAATACAAAATCTACCTTGAAGTCTTTTGTGATCTACCCCTAATCAAGCATAAGGATGCTCAAATACATGCTCGTGCATACACACTGGCGAATGTGCTCTCTCTGCTCTGTAATTCCAAAACCATTATATTTGTACATCCCCTCTAGCAACCATGATACTCTGCCTTATAGTTATCCTCAAATTTATCTTCTTCCTGGCCTTCACTAAACTACAAGATTTTTGAGAGCAGACCCTGTGCCTAACACATTTTTGCAGCTACCATATGACTGCAAGTAGGAGGTAAATCAATGTTGGTTACTACTATGATTTGGATGTAGTTTGTCTTCATCAAAACTCATGTTGCAACTTGTCCCCAGTGTGGCCATGATGGACACTGGAGCCTAGTGGGAGGTATTTGGGTCACAGGGTGGATTTTTCATGAATAGATTAATGCTGTCCTGTTGGGGTGAGTTCTCAGTCTTATAGGAATGAATTAATATCCACAACAATGGGCTGTTAAATAGTCTGTTTTCTTCAGGTTTTCCTCCCTCACTTTTTTTGAACCCTCTGCATGTGCCCACTCCCTTCCCACTCTCCACCATGAGTGGAAGCAGCCTGAGACCCCCACCAGATGCAGCTTTCCAATCTTAGACTTTCTAGCTACCAGTATCATAGCCAAATAAACCCCTTTTCTCTACAAGTTACCCAGACTCAGGTATTCTGTTATGGCAACACAAAACAGACTATGGCAGTTACTGAGTAGCTAAACTAAGTAGACTAAATTAAATAGAACTAATCTAGTTCATGTATCATTTTTTGCAAATGCTATCTTCTCTGGGTAAGGAGTAAAGCAGAATTTCAGTATACAGAATTTATGAGTACTCTACACATGCAGTTTATTTATAATAGTCTGTATCACTGTACCCAACTATACTATACTGTAGGTGGCATACAGTGACCTTCCCAGTGTATCAGAGTGCTTTACAAAGTTGTAACTGACTTATCAGTGCCACCTAGAGCCTAGGCCCAGCCTTCAAATAAGGTAGACATTATATGCTGTGCATCATCCCACACTCAGATACAAACAGATGCAGGGGGCTCAGTTGCTCTGTGTCCAATGTTCACAGAGAAGATTACCAGAGAGATGCAAACCAACATGACCTAACACAGTGGGGGTGTCCTCTCAGGCACCTTGACATTTCTTACCAAGACATCATTTCCTTTGACGAGGAATTGGACATTGAATGGACCAGAGATGGCAAAAGCCTTTGCAATCTTCCGAGTAGCATCCTTCACCTAAATTGAAAAGGATAATCGTATAGTGTGCTAAAGAACATATCTTAGTTTTTTAAAACCTTCTAAAAGGCACAATACCTTAAATTTAGATGTCTCTAGTTTCTCTTTACAGAGAGCTATATATCTACTTAATAATAATGGAGGGCACTATTAGGCTTCTATTAATATGCAATAAATAGTCACAAAATAATAGGAGGGTAAAGAACAAATAATTTTACAGGATCATCTCTCTGCCAAATTCCCCTATTTACCTACAATATATAACCTGGTTTTACTTTGAGGGTTCAATGGAATCCTTTCAGCCTAGTTGCTTTAGCAGCAGAAACTGCAGTCCCACCTCTATATCAATCTAATGACCTACCTGTTGGGAGGTACAGGCCCTGAAATTACATGGTACTGCAAAGAGACCAGAGCGATTTCTTTTATGTTGCTTTTCTGCTGCCCTGGACTCTACAAGGGTAGATATTATGTTTGGAAGGAAAGAGTGTTTCCCTGCAGGGAGGCCCTACATGTCACATACAGGAATCCCTGTATTCAACCAGAGTTAGAATGTCCCTAAGCCAAAAGGCGTCACTGATTACAAAAAGCAAGACCTCCTTACTCATTACGCTCACATGAGTGGTTCAGCAATGTAATTGGGTATAAAAGGAAGTAGAGTCTATGTTGCATTGAGCTCTGAGAGATTTGGAAAAGCCTGAGTTCTGAAGGTCATTTATTCTGACATGAGAAACTGAAGTACATTTGAGATCCAAGGACGTTTTTTTCTTTTGTGCTACTCCTATTACAAAGTATCCTGCTACCTCTACATTCTAGAACAAAGACCTTCAGAATCCAGCCCAATGTACAACCAGAGAGACAGGTCTGCCTGGATTCTGATGGCAGGGTCACTGGAAAAGCTCACTAAAAATAGCTGAGCCTGATCTAATATACCTAAAGACTAATGGGACCTCCTGAAAGGTTATTTGAGATGATAGGCTCTAAATGTACACCTAGCAGTGCATACTGAGTACTAAGGCAGAGTCATAATTCTTGGGCAGTTCTTTAAAGGGCCAGCTCTCAAAGGGAGCTCATAAAAGACATATCAGAAAGTGCTTTTTGAAGGTGAAGTCAAGGGTGGAAACGGAAAGTACAGATTCCAGAAGGTTCTCAAGTGACTGGTCTACACCTGTTTCACCACTCCTAGCTGATAAGCACTGCTTCAGATGCTGCTCACCTGTGAGTGGCCCTGAAACCTTAGAATCCCCAAAAGCAGCAGTTCCCTGCCATCCCTGGACTAACAGCATCACCTCAGGACTTGTGAAAAATGAAAATTCTGGGCCCAATCCAGAAATATGAAATCAGAAACTGGGGGTTGGAGTCCAGCAACCTGTTTAACAAACTCTCCAGGTGTCTGTGATGCACATAAAGTTTGAGAACCCCTGTATTCACATAAAACCAAAGGGGCTCAAAAGGGCAGTGAAGAAAATTATCTTTAGAATATCTAGGTGACTGAGAGCAAGGAAGTTGCCCTCATCATTAAATTTAACCTGCTGCATATCTTTTTTTTTCTTATTGTTGCCTTTTACATTCCACTTTTATTTATAAATTATGACCTTTTCAATGGCTCCTTGGCTGATAGTTTGTGTGGGCAGCATCAGAGTGGCATCTCCTGAATGGACACCTGCATCTTCGACATGTTCGGAGATGGCATGAGAGATAACCTGGCCAAAAAAAAAAAGATTTTAGAAAGAGTTTTCAGGTACCTCCTTCAAGGAAGCTATTCCCTCACCCACCCCTTTGGTCCTAACAGATGCACTGAGCATGGACCAGTTCCCTTGCTACATTGCTAATGAGCACAGCAGAAAGTGCTGCACCTAGATAAACCAGGCCTCCTGTGCAGTAACAGATTGCCTCTAGAGGCAGCTAAGAGTGGCTGAGAGCTTACCTCCCTCATCCACTGATTAGCATGAATATAAGTAACAGGAAAAGTGGAAAATGAAGCCAATTCATATTGACTTTTAAGAATGGGAGAGGAAAGTATCTTTATCATTTAGGGACTAAGAAAGAAAAGAGGGTGGGAGAGCTCAATAACTATCTAGGTAAATGGCACAAATTAGGTGAACTAAAAATAAGTCTCAAAGATCTCTTCAAGAGATCTTTAAATGGAAATTTGAAAGAGGAAAGAGTCAAAAGAAAAATATTCTAGTCCCTTTTTAGAAGTAAGGAAACGAAAGCAATGTAATAATACATAACCCAAGTTCATGTGACTGGTATGTGACTGAGTTAGAATTTTGAATCTTATCTGTCAGATTCCAAAGTCGATGGTCTCAGACACTGTATAACCTATATGTTAATAATATGTGTGTCCTTGGGAAGTGATGAAGCTGATAGTAAGGGAAAATAATTGGGTGGGTATAAAAGACTAAATAAATTACATAGGATATTTGCTTATCAGATTTATAAATGTCTTAAAAAAGAATGACATTTGAGTTTCCATCCTACTGTGACCTGGGCAAGGTGCTTTAACTGCTTAGCTCTGGTTTCGGTAAGATAGGAATAACAATAGTACCTGCTCATAGGATGTTTGTAAGGATAAAAGAGCCCACATATAAGTAAGAGCTCATTTTTTACAAGAGCTTATTTATAAAATAACAGTCCATTTTTTGGTGAAGTGTCTAGAAAAGGGGAGGCATTCACCCCACTGAGCTCAGCAACAGTCATAATATACCTGCAGTTCTATGCCCATTTCTGAGCACAGCAATTGAAAAACTATGTGATTAACCTGGAACATTTCCAAAAGGGAGAGTACAGGATGATGTGCAATGATTAATATCTGAGAAAACCTTAGGGCAAGTACATATCCTGGCAACCTAGAGCCAAATAAAGCCGACAGACCAGCATTATTTTACCAGTATAGTATTTGAGAAAGTACAAATGTCTCTAGACCAGCCTCACGTTCTCCACTTCCATATATAGGTATCACATTCCTCTTATTTTATATCTCAACCTTCAAACCTAAGATGTCGAAAAGGAAAGGGATTAAATTTTTGCTCTGAAATTCAAGAAGTCAGGGATAAGACTTCCAAGGAAACAGACCTTAGTTCAAAGTAAAGAATACCTGAGATGTCAAAAAAAAGTGACTGCAATATATAATCTTACAATGTGTTGTGCTTTGTATCACTAAAGTATTTAAAAGAAAATGTATGACCACCTTCCAGGGATGCTGTAAAGAAAATTTCTATCTTGGAGGGTGGAAGGCTGGAATAAATTATCTCTAAAGGTGTTTCAACTTAAGATTATGTGATTCTGTGGTAAGTAGATACCATTACAATTTTTATTAACAAGATCTACTCTAAACTGCTAATCTGGAAGGAAAATGAAAAGATTTAACATCTTCAGCAGTGTTTTGAAGTATTGGCAAAGCAGAAGATGAACGCTAACTTTTTATTTTTCCTTAAAGCAAGTAAAATGGCATAGACTCCCTACAACATAACTTCCTACTTTTGAAGAGAAATCATAAATGCATTATTAATAAACTAGAAAACTAAAATAAAACATTCTTCATATTTTCGTTTCTCCTTGAAGTTGGAGGTATTCCTTGAACTAGATATATAAGATGTGATATGGTAAGCCAATTTCATATTATCTGCTTTTACTCTATTTGGCTTTGCCTTTATTAACCCAATAAAAAGGGAGGAGGGGGAGAAATGAAGAAAGAAGAAAAACCAGGATTCAATTGGGAACTTCAGAAAGAAAAGTATGGAATATTTTCATAATATCCATTGAAACATAAAAGGAAAACCACAGACAAAAGAAAATGAGAGAGAAGATCTATTTAAAAGGAATGATGAGTACAGGATGATAATTACTTTTGAATATCATCAAAGAGAAATTCTAACAGTATGAAACATAGGAAATATGATACCCATGACACTTCAACTGAATTGCCAGGGAATTTGATTGTTTTTACAGCTTCTCCACTATTACTGGAGACCTGTTTTATAGATATCATGAATTCTAACCTGTCAATATTTCAAGATTGTTAAAAGAAAAACATGATGAGGAGGCAGGAATGAAGGAGATGGAAATACAGCCCTTACCCTTCCATCTTTGCCAACAGCATCCATTTCTACTTCTCGGGCCCCTTCAATAAATTTTGTCAGCACCACTGGGTGCTCCTGTCACAAAGGAAAACAGAGGAGCAGAACATTTAGCTAACAGTATGTATGTAGTGTCTATAAGCCATGTACCTTAAGTATTATAAATATCAGGGCAATACTTGCAAAACACTCAAGGCTGAATATACTACATAAACTTATTACCTAATCTGTGTTGTAAGAACAGGGTCGTTCTCTGCTTAAAGTGAGGCAGAGGGTCTTTCTCCAACTTTGAGTTCCTAAATCAGATCTCTCTTTGAGAATTGTGGGAGAACTCAGAATGAGAGTGGCATTTTGTTTTGGTCTTATTGGGCTAAAGATAAAATTCTTTGCCTTGAGTTGATTTGCCTTATGCCACTTCTAAAACATGAGCTTTGCAACTGTAAAATCAAGTGTTTTTTTTTTTTTAATTATTAATCTTAAAGCATCCTCTTCTTGGCTGTTTCAGACCCCTTCTCATCTTAAAGTGTCCACACTCATTTCCTTCATGTCGGGGTCGGGATGCCTTTTGCAACCTGAACTCCACTTGCTTTTCTCCAGACTAAATGAAGAGGTTGAGGGAAGGTCTCCAGGATTTAGATATCTTCTCCTCTATACCAAAGGCTAAAACAACCTGGGCCACCGTCTTCTCACCAGGCCCTGCATTTACTTGCTTTCATGAGTCTTTTCCCTACATGCATTCTATCTTTTCTTCTCAGCTTCATCTTTTAAATCTCAACTCATCCTTAGGTCACATGCTATCTCCTCCCTGAATCCTTCTCTGAATATCCCTTTTCTTCTGAACACAAACCCCTTCTGGCCACTGTCATGCAATGCAGTATCATACAAGGCTGGCCTTCTGAAAAACACTTTCTTTCTTTGGTATCTGTAAACTACATTTTCGTACTTCTTTCTTAAGCTCATTCGTGATGCTTTTCTTCCCTTCTCAGCCTTAAATGCGTGTATTCCTCTAGTGCCTGTCTTAGCTGTTCCTTTTCTTCTATACTCTCTCCCTCAGTGATTGTTTCGATTCTCAAATCTTCAATTAAAATGATGTGCTATTCTGAGATTGCCGCCACTGCACTCCAGCCTGGCAGCAGAGCAGAGGCTCTGTCTCAAAAAAAAAAAAAAAAACCCAATATGCTATTTATTTCAAAATCTATATTTACTTCTTTAACTCTAGCCGTGATCTTGATCCTCAATTCCAAATCTATTATAATAACCCTTACCTTTAAATCATCTCCACTTGGATTCCTCACAGGCAGTTCACATTCAAAAGGTTAAACATTTGGCCAGGCACAGTGGCTCACGCCTGTAATCCTAGCACTTTGGGAGGCCAAGGTGGGTGGATCACGAGGTCAGGAGTTTGAGACCAGCCTGATCAACATGGTGAAACTCTGTCTCTACTATAAATACAAAAATTAGCTGGGTGTGGTGGCACGTGCCTGTAATCCCAGCTACTCAGGAGGCTGAGGCAGGAGAATCACTTGAACCCGGGAGGTGGAGCCAAGGTTGTGCCATTGCACTCCAGCCTGGGTGACAGAGCAAGACCCCATCTCAAAAAAAAAATTAAATATATAATTCCTCCCTCTAGACTTTTCTCCTTTCCCAGTGTTACCTATTTCAGTGTCATCACTGTCTACCCAGGTGTCCAAGGCAGACAACTCAGAAGTTATCCTGTATCCTCTTTCACTTTCCACTTCCGTTCATTTACTATTTTCAGTGTGCATTCTTACTATTGCTCTCCATCTTTAGTGTCATTACTCCAGTCTGAGGTATTGTCATCTCTACCCTGAGCTATAGCAACAACTCACTTAACCTCTTTCCATGAATTTGGTCTTGCCCCATAATTCACTCTACGTATTGCAGTACACTAATCTTTAAATAAAATGACTAAAATTCAAACTCATTATAATAACCAATAAAGTCACCTTTATCTGGTCCCTGACAACTTCTGTACCATCATTAATAATCAACATCATGTTGGATGTCCTAGTCACATAAGGAATGCTTTATCAGTTTTGAGAAACTCCCTACTCTTTCTCACCTTTAGGCCCGTTCTTTTCTTCCTTCTTACTCCCACAATGTAAGCCATTTGCCCAGTTAATTCTGAATCAACCATCAAGCATCAATTTAAAAGTCCCTTCCTCAGGGACTGGACCCTAAGACTTTCATCTGGCATTTTCTCTATTGTAATGTTCATTGCTCATTATATTTAATTGTAATTATTTGAAGTCTATTGATCCTAGCAAAAAGAAGTCCTATGTGAAAGTAGAGACCATATCTTTCTTTTCATGAGTGTAATTCCTGATACTGAGAAGACTGCCACCATATAACAGGTATTATAAATAAGTGAATGCATACATAGATTACTGATTGATTGGGGCTGGTTTTACTCTAGAGTCATTGAATTTAGTATCCCAGATGCTGCTGTAGTTAGATAGGGAGAACTGCACTGTAAAGTATTCAATGACAACATCTCTATTATTAAACTTTGGTCTCATATGGGTTCTATCCATATGCTAATGAAAACATACTTTAAAAATGTACTGAGATCCTATGAGGAGTGTTCCAGGCAGACAAGAGGGGACACCTGCTTCATCATTCACATGAGACCAGCTGAGTACAGTTGCGGGCCTCTGAAAAGGGCTGCATGGCAGGACCCCTAGCAGGGAATAAAATAGAAGGGAAGACAGTTGATGTCTCACCCCATTAACAAAAACTAGCCCATTGGAAATATTCCCCTCTCAGCTATCTGATTTGCACACAAACATGAATTCAAAATCTACCTGGCTTTCTTTTTTTACATCTTTGCCTCTTCTCACTCATTATTCCTATCTACTTTCTTTACTATCCAAACATTCTTGGGGAGCAGCTATCATGCACAGAACAGGAACCTAGCATCATGTGTGCAGAAACAGTCCACGCTCTTTATTCCTCTTTGAAATGCTCCTGATTTCACTCTTCCTCCCTCCAAATTCCACTTGCCTAACATCAAACTCTTCTCTACGAATTGTTCCCCTCGTAAGAAAAGAAAAAAGCCCCAACAAGCTTTTGAAAGCTTTTAGAAGGAAAACATTACTTTTATCCTCTACCATATAAGATCAATAACTCCACTGGGTAAATCCTAAATGGATCATGCTGAGGTAACACTGAAGGAGAAAGTAAAAGCTGGGAGCAGTGGAGGAAGGTAGTTGAGTTGCCACAAAATATGAAATGCTTTAATTAACTCACAAATTGAATGTGCCAACATAAAAAAATAAATAAAAAATAGTTGAATGAGGGACTTACTATTAAAGTTGTATGTTTGACTAAGGCAAAGTCCCCAGATGTGAAAATTAAAATTCAGGAAAGCTTTCACTTGTTCATGGTACGCATGGTTGGGCAGCCCTTGAGACTGGGAATTCCAAGAATACCCTATCCAGCATCTAATTCATGAAAATCTAGTTACAGGTTAAAAATCTAGTTATAGATTTTATTAAAATATATAACTATAACTATCTATAAATCTAAATCTATAACTATAACTAGATTAAAAATCTAGTTATAGTTATAATTTTAATGCTTCTAAGTTTTCTCATTCTTGTATATAGGAGACTAGAGGGTAGAAGAGGAAAAAAGAAAACTCATTCTAACATATTGTGTGAGAAGAAAACAGCATACAAAATAAGGTCACATTTAAGAGATAAAAGTCGCTACAAAGAAATTGGACACTACCTGAGAAACTCTAGTGGCCTCTTCCAGGAATTTTTTCATCTCATCCTCAGAAAATACCACATTCATAGCGGACCCACTGGAAAAGGAGGGGGGATAAAAGCAGGTCAGGTTCATGCTAGTACTAGACTTGATTGGTTCTCACAACAGTTCCAGACAACCTCTAGTTCCAGCCTGGGCTGAATAAGAAGGTGCCTTTTGCTAAATTGAGACTTTACTCCATTTAATCAGGAAAATCAACCAAAGCATAAAACTGCCGAAGCTGAGGATGGGAGAAGGTGGTGTGGTGTGGGACGGGTGGTTGGGGCGGTGGGGAGGGGTGTCGGTAAACCTGTATTAATTCCCAAAGGAACCCTGGTAACTCTAGAAATTGTACTTCTCCACAGTTTTCCCTTTCTGATTTACCATATTAACACTCTGCTGCTTCCAGGTAATTCTTAAACCCTGACGGGATTCAGTCCAGAAACTGATTTCCCTAACCTGTTTCTTCAGAGCTCATTATCAGCTGTTCTTGACCCTGCTATGTTGTCAAAGCAAGTTATGCTACTCCATCAACTAGATTACAAATGAATCAATTTTAAAGTAATATTTGCTAATATAATGTACATATCTGACTATAATATTTTCAATTATATCTTTTCTTTTTAAATACTTGAGAAATAATGCCATCTCAAATCAATTTACTCTGAATTTCGACATTTTCAAAATGGATTGGGAGGAGAGGAGAGGAATAACAGAAAGAAAAAAAATATTCCTTGGTTTTAAAAATATTATTTTGCATTTACCTCTTTTACATTATTACAAATTTCTCTTTTAATGTTTAAAATTTATTTTTATTGGCAAATAATAATTGCATATATTTATGAGGCATTATGTGATGTTTTGATCTTTGTACACATTGTAGAGTCAGTCAAGTTATTTACATATCCATCACCTCACCCGTTTATGGTCCTATTACAAATTTCTGCATAAAGAGTTTTCAATTGCTTCATCTATTTAAGAGAGGAAGGCTACAGCAATAATGCTTATAATTTAGAGTATATGAAACTGGACCAAAGATATGGATTGCAAAAAAGCAAAAAGAAATGCAATAGTCAAAGTCGTTTTTTTCCCATCCTTAAATGTGTGCATGTTTAAATTAATTTACATTAACTCCTCAAAGATGTAGTATTATTAGACTGTGATTTACACAAAATGACATTTAAATAAAAAGTTTTCCACCTCGTTTGAAATTTTTCATTATTTTAAAGGAACCCATCTCAAATTCCATTTACACTTTCAAATTGTGCACAGCAAATTGTGTTTTCTTATCTCCTGTTTAGTGAAGTCATTTCTTACATGTGGTAACATCTGAAGAAAGTGATAATTCACAACTTCTCCTTTTATGATAAAACTCTGTTTTAAAGTTTAATATAAAAGATCCTCACTGTCCCCGTTCCTTACCATTATAATTTATCTATTAAAAAATCTGATCTCAAAAACTCAATTTTAAAACAAAGGCACTATCAGAGGGTCCTGACAGTAGTCAAAGATAAGCTGTCATTTCTGGGTATCAGAAAACATGCTGG
Organism: Sapajus apella; assembly: GCF_009761245.1. NCBI lineage: Eukaryota > Metazoa > Chordata > Mammalia > Primates > Cebidae > Sapajus > Sapajus apella. The sequence goes on from NW_022436950.1 coordinate 28,803,617, forward strand.
TGAGAGATACCTCAATTTGTGTGTGTGTCTTTTTTTTAATTGTCCTGTTCTCTAATATAAAGCTACTTTCTCTCAGATTGGTAAGGAGATGCCTTACACTACACTTCTAGATGTAGAATTGTAGTCTCTTCTTTTGGCCACTCCCTGAAGGGAAACCATTAAGCTAAAAGACCACACATTACTCCAAGAACTGGCTGTGATGGTTTGGAAATTGTCAATGGATTTATAAACTACTATGCATAGAATCCTAGTGCTATTAGCATACAGCATGCATTTCTGTATCTCTCAATTTTTGAATCATCGTTTTGGAAAACAATATACAGCATTACCTCAAAACATAGGAAGGCCTCAATAAGCAGGGATAGCCCACAGACTTTGCAAATTCCAGTGCTTCATTCTAATTAAAAGAAACAACAACAAAAATGTATGAATAGTTTAAAATATGCAATAAAATTACAGAATGTATCATTAGATCAAGTGGTAATACAGCTTCTTATTCTCTCAAAGGACATCATTAAAATGTAAATTGGACATTGAAATACATAAAATTCCCAGCTTCTGATTCTAAATATCAAATCTTCTTCAAAACTGGTTTGAAATTATTTTCATTGTCTGAATCTTAATGAGAATACTGCTAACAATTTATAATCAGTATTTAACTGCAATCATGCATATACAACAACTTTAAGTAAATTCACTAAGTGTATGCATTCTGTCTGCCCTATAGTTAACATTAGTCAACATTCAGGTTACAGCTCTTCAAAATAGAACATTAACAATACTTGTTTCTCTCCTTACCAAAGTATTAACAGCTTTCCAAGGTGCCTGAGCCACCTTCAGCTCATCCAAGACAGCTGAAAAGATGGAGCGATCCTCAGCCCTGTCAATCTGCAGGGGGCTTGTGCCCATAATCTTGACACCATTCTTGTACAGAGGAACTGCCAGGTTGTTTGGAATCTGGCCTCCAACTGATATGATGCAGCCACCACATGCCTGGAAAAGACACTCAAAATATCAGCCATCAGAGTAACTTCATTATGAATGGATAACTATGCTAATATTGCTTCTATTTCCTTACTGATAATTCTTAACCTGATTGTGATATTTCCATCTCTCCTATCAATGAGTACTATTAAATGATACCACAATGTTTTGACTGTCCACGTACTTAGATGCTAAAATTTGTGCAAGATTTCCATACAAGTACACATGAATATCATTTATGACATTCACATGTGTGGCATTTGAAAAAGAAAATCAAGCCAATAAATGTTTGCCATGTACTCCATGCTATAATCAATTAATTCCTGGACTACTGCTGGAATTTCCTGAATACAGATTTCTCCTTTTAACACTCCCTTCTCCTGTACACCTCCACCCCAGCACTTCACATTCAGATTAAGCAAGACTGCTTCATCAGGTTGCTTCCATACTCAGAGTTCTCCAAAGGTTTCCATTGCCTAGAGAATAAAATATAAACTCTTGACTCCCAGGGCCACTTGAGACTTTCCAGTCTTATCTGTTATCACCCTCCTTGGCCTCAGAAAAGACTATTCATTATCCCAACTAGGTACTTTCCCACTAGCAAAATCTCTGCACCACTGAAACTTCCCTGGTTGGTGTCTCCTTTCTCTTCTTGTCCAGCTTATCTAACCTTTAAACTACCCCTTAAGTCCAGTCTAGATCTCAGGTCCCACTTTGATGACCTAGTCCACCTTCCCCTCTTCTTTGCTGCAGCCCTGGTACCTGTCTACAGCACCTAGTAACTGATTTTAGTTCCTACTGCCTTACTACTTGCTTTACAAGCAGTGCCGGAATTTTTAGCCTTATTTCAGATGTTGATTTACAGAAGATTTTCTCACATAAGCCCAAACCTCCTATTAGCAGTCAAAACTTCAAGACAAAAAAAAATAGTCCACGAAACCTCAAAGTTTGTCAAGACGGGCGTTGTTGTTGTAGTGAGGGTAAACCGGTGTGAGACGGTGAGGAAACAGATTTGCAGTTAAAGTGTCTCCTATCTTGGTTCCGGTTCCCTCTGTGCACCACCCACCCCTTCTTGTCTAATTTTATAGACAAGAAGATTGAACTTTCCCCCTAAAGTTTAGTCTTCTTGTCTATAAAATTAGGATAATACCTGCCTGCTTCACAAAGTTTCTACATAGATTAAACAAGATAATAAACATTAAAGGTCTTATGTACCTATATACCATAAGTGTATAAATAAATAAGACATGATTATTAATACCAAAAATAGTATAATACCTGAGAGGCCATTGAGCTTAGCACAATTTGTGTGTGTCCTAATGACTGACTAATGAATATTAGTAGAATTGCCAAAGTGATAGATATGTGCCAAATGTATTTTGTCATTATTTAAAATTGTTCTGAAATACTCTTACAGGAATGAAGCTAATTTTTGTCTGATGAGAGCAATTATGGTACTGTCTCACTAAATAAACACCCTGCAATTGAGTGCTTAAAGGCATTGTAAATGGTATTGAAAATAATAATTCACCATTTTGCATATTTATGTGTACTTAAACTATTTTTATCATTTAAAAATATGTTCAATATAAATTTTAGCAAAACCTTTAAAAAGAATTATTCTCTTTGCTATAATCTTTTTATTTTCTTAATATGTTTGGTTTATCAGCAGTGTCGTTAATGTTTTAGAGGCTTAAAAACAAATTACTCCATTAAATGGATATGAAGAAATCTCTTATATGAAGGATTTTAAGATAATTTTTTAAACTGAGGGAGAAGTAGCCACTTATAAGCAAAAGTTTGAGTAATTAGACTAAATAGGAGTGTAAAGTGTAATAAAAGGCTTCAATAAACACATCAACATTTTTCAAATTAGCTGTATTAAATTGACTTGTTTTTAAAGACATTTCTGCCTCTCAAATAATTAAAAATTCTGTTTTGCAATAAATTCAAAACAATAGTTAGATAATAGCTGCTAGCCTTTCCTGAAGACTCTCCTATGTATCTCGGACTATCTGTTTTGACTATCCTTCTGAGGTGATTATTTACTGTCCCCATTTTATAGCTGAAGAAACTGAGGCTCAGTGAAGGTGAAGTGACCTGCTCATATCTCTTTTATAGAAAATAGATGTATAGAGCTAGAGCTTGCATATGAACTCAATTCTTTTTTTTTTTTTTAGACGGAATCGCACTCTGTCCCCCAGGCTGGGGTACAGTGGTACAATCTCAGCTCACTGCAACCTCCGCCTCCCAGGTTAAAGGGATTCTTGTTCCTCAGCATCCCTAGTAGCTGGGATTACAGGCATGCGCCACCACATCCAGCTAATTTTTTGTATTTTTAGTAGAGATGGGGTCTTACCATATTGGCCAGGCTGGTCTTGAACTCTTGGCCTCAAGTAATCCACCCCCCTCGGCCTCCCAAAATGCTGGGATTACAGGTGTGAGCCACCATCCCTGGCCTGAACTCAACTCTATAGATCATAATTTCAGCCATGCTGAAAGTAATATACTAAATATTAGAATTTTATGCTAACTTGACTTTTCTGGCTGGTTTTAGGGGTAATGTTAGAGAGTAAGAGAAAAGCTATTTCGAAACTTTTTTTTTTTAAGAGGTAGAAAAGCTTTCAGCACAAAACCGAATTCTCATCATTGGCCACCAGAATCAGAGATCATCATTGGGAAGACAAATCATGCCCACAGGAATGTTTTAGAGTAACAGTTTGATGGTGTAGTGCAGGTTTTGCCCATATGGCAAAAGAAATTCAGTATGAGAACATGTTCGTAGGATGACGTTAATATAGCACAGTTTTATGGGATAATTCAATCTAAATTGATCCAACAACAAATATCATGGGACTTGTAGGGACATAGGGATGAGAACCTGGTATCCCACACAGGTAAATTATCATCTTTATCCTAACCATTATGCCTGAATAGTTTCAAGAAATCTACTGAAATAAAATATTCAAAATTTCAAATATTGTTTCATAGATTTCTAAAATAGGCCTAAAATTCCATTGGGTTCCCAAAATTCCATTAATCATACCTAGATCTGTTTGCATCCTTTCTATCCATCTTAGTTGCCTATTTTTTTTAGACAAGTTGTTTATTTTTTAAAAATAGCTTAGTGATATCAGTTTTAAATATCTATTTTTAAAAAATAGACAACTGATATCACTAAGCTACCATTGCACAAGAATATTTCAGAAACAATATCCAAGTTGCAATCATACCAGAAACTTATTTTCAATAGAAAAAATATTAAAAAGAAATACTTCAAGTTTATTTGAGAATACCTTAACTTATCCACGCCACTAATGACTTTGGTTAGTCCTTACTTTTATGCACAAATCGGATGTACTATAGACAGAATGCCACATGAGAAAATTTATCTTACTAACAGAAATAATATTTGCCTCATTACAAACAGCTTTAGTTTTGGAATTTTATGAATTATCTCCAATTTATAAAATTCTATATGTGTACCTGTCAATGAGAAGGATGATGGTTTACCTTTTACTAATTTACATTTTAGTAAAAGATGTTTTATATTTTAGGCAGTATTTTAGGATTACATTTAATTACAATTAAACCAAATGCTATAAATGAATCTCAATTCTTTCTAGAGTCATCCACTCTCTAACGGGTTTTACCTATCACAAATTAATGTCTGTCATTAATTCATTCATTTAACTTGTTTTGTGACAGAAATACCATTGTCTACATTTACATATGCACATTATGTCCTCCAACATATTTTAAATTACCTCCTAATACATAGTAATACTATATTTTAAATACCAATTAGTTTCAAAAAGGCCCAACTTATTTCTTTCTGTAATACTGACTTCAGTTTTAGTAAATGAATCTCATTGAAAGCCATGTAAAATTGTATCCAAAAGCAGTCATAGAAGTTTTTCATCTTTCCTTAAACCATTTCATAAGGACATGATTATACATAAAATGCTTGCTGCTATCATCTGTAATGCACTTTAGTATTTTTAACTTAGTATTTGATTTTTCACATTTATATAACAGATATTCGTTTTATTGTTAATGTCCTGAAGATAAGAATCTGTTTTTATAGTTGTCTATCATACTGAACCTGGACTTCCAGGGTCTTGAAGAAGTATTTCTAGGATGCACTTATTTTGATGCCCATCTATCTAGCTGAAATGAATATTAATGAGTGATTTTGAAACAACCATGTCAGAGAGGTCTAAAAAATGGTATATAATCTATTTAATGGATCAATTTTATTAAAGGATTAGTAGGCCAGGCCCAAGTAGACAACTATGATTATACATCCTTCCTAAACTTGTCTACTTTTTTTTGTAATAGTAAAATAATAACATTATTCTAGCACTATACTTTATAATCTCACTTCAACCATAAACTCTGTTAACTTCACAGTATTTGCAAGTAGCATGCTTTTACACTCATGATTCATTAAAAATAAAGCACAGAGAATTTATGTAGCTTGAAGAAATCAATGAGGTTTTCAGTCAAAACTAAAATTTAAGTATTTTGGCTCCCATTAAGTACTTTTTCTCCTCTAATTGGCCATATTTTCCACATAGAGATGATTTTCTGGTAAAAAATAATAATAACTGTAATAACATCAAAGGTATAACTACTGGACATCACTCTAACATTTTTCAGTAGTTTTTTTTTTTTAATTATAAGATAATTTAATTTGTTCTACAGTTCTATAGTAATCTGCAATCACATGAATTCACAGTGAAGACAGTAATATTGGGATGGGAATGGAGGAGGAACTATAAGGGAAAGCTATAAAGAAAGCAAAATTATTTACAATGAACTCATTGATCTTAAACTGAAGACTAATGGCTTCATCTGATGGAACAAGGAATTAACTGGTCTTTTGTGAGCAATTGACTATTTTCTGGGAACTGTTCATCATTAAACCACATCATACAAAGTAGAAAGAGGCTGTTTATTGTATGTCTAGATGACCAATTAAATCACTCTGCAAGATATTTATGAGGGATCATTTTATATTAATTAATATGTATCTGGTACATGTTACCAAGTAGAGTTTCAATCTAGCTGAAACCCTTAGAAAAAGTAAACTTTACATGAAAAATAATCACTCTGTGCCAGGGGCTCAAAAATATAAGAATAAAGTAATTTTTTTTCAGAATTTTACTATAAAATAAGACAATGGACACCACTGGCAGCTCTTTCTTCTAAGAGGAATAACAATATAAATCTACATGCCTGAATACATGTACATAAAGTGTGTATGGCATATATCTATCTTCTTTTTTTCTTTTCTTCTTTTTTTTTTTTTTTTCTTACCTCTTGATGGTAGATGTCTAGGATTCTCTCCAAAGACAACTCCTCAAAGTACAGTTTGTCACACTCATCAAAGTCTGTGCTCACAGTCTCAGGATTGCAATTCACCACCACTGTCTTCTTGCCAAGCTGACGCAGTGTGCGGATACTAGAGACGGCACACCAATCAAATTCCACACTGCTGCCTGCAGAGACAATGAGATTGGCAAAGGGGGTAAGAGAAGCACGAAGTAACAACACAAAGAGAAGCAGAAATGTAGCACCAGTCAGTTCAGGCTAAGGAAGCTAATGACTTTCCATTCAATTTTTTAAACTCCAAAATATAAATTTCAAATTCATAATGCATGCTATATTAGTAGCAGGAAAAACAGGGACTAATTAAACAGCAAGGAAATGTTGGCTTGTCGTATATGCAAAATTCTGCAATAGGTAATCTGAATGTTAATGGGGGGCAATTTTAATGATAAAAATAACCCTCACTTACTGAAAAGAAATTCAAAGTGACTATATTGACCTCAATACACATAAATAGTGAATTCAGTGATCAGGATAGTTGAATTCTTTTTTAGTCTTTCCACTTAATCTGCTGTCTGAGGGCTGAACCTAATAATCCCTGAGGTGTACTGGCGCTCTGACATATCTTGATTGATTGAAAAGTCCTATCCTTTCCAAGCATATCCTTTTAAACTTGGCAAGGCCACCCATGCAGAGTGAGTGACCTTCTATAAAGAAATCTGAAGTGTAATAATGGCCTAAACACCTCAAAATATCACATCTACTGGGCTGCCATAGAATTGAAAGTCCACAGACTTGTACTAATTCTTTGCATTAAGACATTGTTTCCTAAAAATTCTTGTCAAAATATGTTATTCAAATACACTGGTATATTAATGCTCACTATCAAGAAAGCACACACTTGATTATTATTAGCTTAACTAGTCTTCTTTGGATCCCGATATAAGGCAGAATTACTGCATAAATTAGGTAAAATTTGAAAAGGAAGGAAAGTATTCCAGAGAGGAGACAGGTAGATGCTAGTGAAATGGTCAGGTTATTTGGCTATAAGTAAGCTGCCATGGTCTAAACGTGTCCCCTGAAATTCATGTGCTGGAACACTCAGTCACCAGTGCAACAGTGCTGGGAGGGAGGTCCTTTTAGGAGGTGTTTAGGTCATAAGTGCAGAGCCTTCATGAATAGATTAATGCCATTATAAAAAAGCTTGCTGGGCTCCTGCCTATAATCTCAGCACTTTGGGAGGCTGAGGCAGGAGGATCACTTGAGTCCCAAAGTGTGAGACTAGCCTGGCCAATGTAGAAAAATCCCATCTCTACACAAAGTAAAAATTAAAAAATTAGCCAAACATGGACTTCCCAGCCCCTAGGACTGTGAGAATTAAATGTCTATTGTTTATAAATTACCCAGTCTCAGGTATTTTGTTATAGCAGCACAAATGGACTGAGACAATGACTAAGGTTGTAAAGATATAACATTTTTGTCCCACTTCAAGATTTGTCCAAAGATTGGTAAACTAGCATATTCTGAAGCTCTTAGTTCATTGTAAAAACTAAAATAAACTATGCTTAAAGTAACAGAATAAGACTACATATATTCAAATCATATATTTTATCATTTCCATATTAGAATGCTTTGCAGCGATTAAATATTAAATCCATGTGTTGACTAATATCACTGTCCATTAAAATACATACTTTTGGCTGCAATAATCTTTAGTGGTTATTTAACTGACTAGAGAGAAATGCCATAATCTCTAGTGGGTATGTTTTATTTCGCCTACATGATGCTCTACCTGTGCACCAAAGAGACAGGGTCTTTGCATTTGATGTAAACAAAAGTCATATGTTACATAGGATGAGGTCAGAAATGGTATCTACAATGCAATTTCTGGTTAATGTATAAATTCCTTGAGGAAATGTAGATCTTCATGAAAAACTATGCTAGAAGATAAAAGGTCAAAGTCTAATCCATTCCCAACCCCAGTGAGAGGCTCAAATCAGTTAAAGAGGATGAAAACAAAGTTACATGGTGAAATGAGAGGAGGTAGAATTTGCAGTTGAGATCTGCACTTGAATCCCACTCTACCACTCAATAGCTATATATATTTGGGTTTTATTTTTCTGAACCCCAGTTTCCTAACTTGCAAAACATGTATTATCATAGCATTTATTTGACATAGTTCTTGGAATAATGGAATTAACATGTATGAAGAAAACACATAAATTGTGTGAAGTCCTATATAAATTTATCATTTTACCAATGTGATATGGACCACAGCCTAGCACCATCATTCCATGGTCATCAAAATTGATATCATGCTCCTGAGGAAGTAAGAAAAGATGCAGAAATCATTATGTGTTATTATTCAATTTATTTAACCTATATTAAAGTACGCATTTCTCATTGTTCCTCTTGTTATCATGTATTCTCTATTAGCCTCTGGAAACTCATGAGTATAAAGTGTGATACAAGCCCAATTTACTTGTAAAAAATAGATCTAGCTCAATATTTTTAAATTAAATAGTCATGAGAACATAGCATAATTAGATGATCATGTAATCATTGTCCTTATCTTTTTACTGGTTTGATTTTATTATCTTAAGGCAGTTCTTAAAAGACTGAATATAGAAACATATCATCATTTCTGACACACATGATGCCATTTTTATTACCTAGATATCCAAAGAGGTAAAAACTATGTATTCCCTAATGTGAACTGTCTACCGAATCTAGAGCTTTCTGGGTATGCCAATCTGGCCATTCTTACCTGACCGTTGTAGGTAACATAGAGATAGTTTGTTACTGATGGGTATTCTGCAGCCAGTGTATCAATCTGTAAGAAAAAAAAAAAAAACAAATTAGAATTTTATTATAATTTTTTCAAGACTAAATTTTTTTGTGCTTTATATATATTCCTTTAATTCCTATTACTGTAAAATATGCAGACAGGAAAATATATGCCCCATGGAATTGCTTCCTAATTCTGAAAACAAGAGAGAGAAAATAGTGGCATGGTCTAGTTATCACATGAGAAACAGGGCATTGGATCACTATCATGAACATGGCAGAGTGATCCTATAGTCAATTGGTTACTAGGAAGACTTGCCTCACCAGCTCTCTAAAAGCAGCTGTATATGAAATAAAAAATCTGAGCAAAATGACCTACATGCAAGGATGTCTTTGGGGTTTCCAAATTAATGCACAAAATTTAAGTTGCCTATGGCACTGAGTGATGGGGTGACACAAATAACCTAAAGCCATAGGGGATGGACCTGGGGGAGAAGAAGATCTCATTGAACATATTTGGAAATCAATTCAACTCTCAATGGCTAGTAGTTCAGCTTAGTGAGCAAGAATTTGGGCCGATAGGGCAAGCTAGTGTAAGGCAAGTGAGAAGGAAGAAAGATAATAATCGCTGAGCGGAAAATATTTAGCATCAAGCTTGAGACCTAAGGTATGCATGTGCCCCCTGAGCACACAGAGAAAAATCAGTGGTTTTAAAGGACAAAAACCAGCTGGTGGTACTTTAAACCAAGACATCCCTTCCATTAAAGGCCAAAAAAAAAAAAAAAAAGTCACAACAGCACACCTATGAATGTTCATGCGTGATTGTCATGAATACTAGATGAGTTCATTATGACCAGCCCTATCACAATGAATACTAAATGAACCATAAGACGGGGAACTTAATATAAAGTATTACCCTGTAAAAAGTTAGTGCCAAAGGAGATAACTATTATTTTCAAGAGGGTCAGCCACCATGCTAGGATATTTCAAGTCCTTCAATTACACTAAAGATTTTTTACTATTTACATATTTGAACACAGGTCAAAAAGCGGAGGAGAGATATTTTATTGTTTTGTTCAGTTAGGCCAAGACAGAAAATCAGGTACTCATTCCTATCTTTACATTCTAGTGTCCTTTCATTCTTTTTTAAGTAAAAATCAATCATGTGCTAAATAAAACTGGTGACATTATGGGCATCAACGGATGAATAGAGTCACTTCTTAATCCCACTTCTCTTTATTGACAATGGCCTTTTGAATGGGTGCCTACATTTTACTACAAAAATCCCGTCGGGGGAGTGGAGAAAGGGAAACTCTTTTACCTGTTTAACCCAAGGGTGGATGTTTTTCTTTAACCTCAGCTCCCTTGTCTGGGCCTCAGTGAGCCCAAGGCATTTTGAAATCTGCTTATCCGAGAACCCAATTTCCTTTGCCTTTTTCAGGGTTTCCTCTGTAATGGACTCACTAGGATTTAATAGAAAAGAGAGTCACGTTCAGACCAAACACAATAAAAGGCAGTGACGAGTTCAATTTCAAAAACACCAAGGGCTCTTTATTTTCCACCTTCAGACATATTTAAGTCCAGTTATTTTTCAAAAATACACAAATAACTAACCTACTCATTCGTCTTGCCTCTGTGAAGTCTTCTACATTTGCACAGCTGACAATCTCTGATCTCCTACTTTCACACTCTATGCGACCTCTTCCCTGCTGCTTTTATAAAAAAAAATGGCAAGTGCATTTGCTGTTCTAATAAATGTGCTCATTAGTAATAATCAGAGACCTCACTCTCGAAGTCCAGGAGCCCTTTCTCAATGTTCATTTTCCTCAACCTGTCATCACAAGGCCCTTTTGATGATCTATTTTTAAAAAAGATATTCTGGCTTCTGCTAAGTGGCTTCTCGTTCTACCTACCTTATTACTCACAACCTCATTTACCCAGAGGGCTCTATCCATTGTTACCTGATTTTGTCTGTCTTCCCTCTCTCCCTCTCTAAATTTAGCCACTGTCCTGGGTTCAAGTAGCATGCCTGGTTGATGATTCCCAAACCGGTGGCCTATTCAACATCTAACCTGTGCTCCAGGTTTTTCTGCATATGAATTTTGAGAATCGTCTTCACCTAGCTTTCCCAAATTTGCATCAGATTGGATATCCTCTCCATAAATTGCCTCTGTTTCCTAATATTACCCATCTGCCTACATGAGAAGACGGTTTTGTCATGTTTTAATTGTGTTTCACTCAAACTAGATTTGTCTTATTTTTCTCCCTGCTCCTTTCCCTAGTGTAGACTTTAATTGTGTTGTTTCTCTCATCTGTAACATCTTTGGCATTCCTTTTCCCTTCTTAACTTCTTCCCAATCCTCAGCAATCCTTCAAAATCCAACTAAAGCCAAGACTCATATGTGAAGCCTTTTGGTTTGCTCACCTCCACACTGACATTCTTGCACTTTTTACGGTCTCTTTTGCTTGGGGCAATGGACATAGAAGCATACAGTCTAGCATGTCCATTATCACCTGTTACTTTTAATGTCTCTTAACTTTTATACATCAGTCAGGCTTTTGCCTGCTATATTTAAGTTCCATAAAGGCAAAGAATACATTTGGCTTATTTACCAGATAACTCCCCATACCTACCACATTATCTGCCCCTCAGACAGCATTCAATAAACATTTATGAAGATAAATGAATGATAAATATAAGTAATAAATATAAGCATATATATAAAATGTATATATTTTATAAATTAAATATAAATATAATTTATGAATATAAATAAATGAAGGATAGACATAAAAACTTCAATTTCCTAGGTTTTTTATTTCATAGAAAAGACAGAAGTTATTGAAATTAGCTCATAACTAGATTTCAAAATGCATGCAAAAATAATTTGTAAAGGGTGAAGGGCCAGGAGAATAAAATACTACCGTAAAAGCATCTTTAACCAAATACCTGTGGGCCTGCTATTTCATGTAATGGTTAATACAATAAAATTCAATTATAATAGCTTGATGGTCAACACAATGAAATTAAAATAGTGTATTGTCAGAAGATCTAACTTGTATTAAAAAAACATTTCCATGAAATGCTGTTAATAAAATGTAATTGGATTAAATCTATTGTATTTTGCTCATTCTAATCATTAATCTGCTTTAATTAATTCATATTATGAGTTTGGAGAAGAAAGAATCAAGCTGGTGTACATAATGGCTATTCCTCTGGATTTCCAGTGTCAGGATTAGTTTAAATTTTTGCAGCTACAGTTCTTCCTAGTCAATTTGCTTTTTCTATTGCACCCAAATTCCCTCCTGTCTGAAATCAGTGTGTTAAATCTCCCAAAAAATTTAATTTCTTCTCTTTTCATTCTTCTTTTGAATTTTAGTCTTCCCAAGTGTTTGATAAGTATTCTCACAGAGCAATGCATTTTCCTGTCAAATTCCTGACTGCAATCCAATATTAAGTATTATTATGTATGTGTGCCAAACCCTGTGCTTTAGAACTGTGCCATTCAACATAGCAGCCCCTAGTCACAAGTGGTAATTTAAATTTAAAAATTAAACCTTTTAAAACTAAAAATTTAGATCTACAGTCACCCAAGCCAGGTTTCAAGTGCCACGCCACACATGGTCAGTGGCTCCAGTGTCAGAAAGTACAGATTACAGAATATTTCATCACCACAGAAATTTCTACTGGACAGTGCTACCTCAGAAGATAAGGAAACAGTATTTGAGATAATGAAAGGATAGTGATTCAAAACACTGTATGAAGGGATATGCTATGTGGTGCTACATGGGGCCAGAGAAAGATAACAGTGTGAAAGGTTGTACTCAAAAAAGACTATGGCAGTGGAGCAATGAGAACAGAGCAATAAAGGAAGTTCAACTTTATATAGATAAAGGGGTTGACAGATGGACAATAGGCAATGGCAACAGTATTGGCGATTGTTTGAGAGCAACAGTGGACATGGCACGTATGGGAAACATACTGAGGACCTGTATTTGAAAAGAGTGAATTGGAAAGTGGATGGTGAGGATAGAGCAACATTCATTGTCATTCTTTCATTAGTGTTTTAACATTTAGTGAACATGTGCTCTGTATCAGATCTGTGCTGCCTACATTAATGATGGGAGATAAAATATTGTATTCTTACATTTAGGAGGTCAGAGTATATTAGGAAGCACAAAGAGCCGTTGTTGTGTCTACATCACGAGTGGTGTCATGAGACAAGTGTGCATAAGTTGAAGCTGTGGCTCAGAGCAGGGGCTCCCCAGATTCCAGGGGGGAAGTCTGGAAAGGCTTTACTTCAGAAGGGACTTTTGAGCTTCTGAGAGCCTTGGAAACACCAGAATTTGTGGTTACTTTTAGTTTCGAAAAAAAAAAAAAGACAGAGAGACAGAAATTAATTTTAAAAGTGTAGAAAAGTTTTTTTTGTTATTGTTGCTATTTGTTTTCGAAATGTATATTTCCACTTTCGCCAAGAATATGCTCCCAAACCAACTGCTCATTTGTTTATGCGCAAGTATCCGCTCAGCCTTTCAGTGGAAGTGCTTGACAAATAGCTATTTTTCTAAATTAGAACAATAACCACTTTTATTTAAATGACTAAAATCATCCAGCTACTCTTAAGACCCATGTCTTGAAAAGATCAATCACATCCGTAATTGTGACCATGGACTAGCACAGCAGCACCATAAATGCAAGTTCTTCAAGTGCTAGGACAAGCAGAAGTCATGTATTTATCTTTAGCTTTGTCAGTCAGGTTTTTCTATTTGTTTGTTGTTACAATTTTTAGGGGGTCTTTAATTATTTGTTTGCATCTTTCTTACATGGAATACCAGTCAATTCTTCAAAGATCGCTATGTTGTTTAAAATGAAAATTATAAATAATGGTATTAAATGAGAAAAATTTAGCTTCCTCACATTTCTATTAGGGATACGATAAATCTGCGTTTGTTTTGTCTACATTTAGCAATGCAGTATTTTCATTCAGCAATGCAGTATTTTCATTGCCAGAATATGCATAATTTCTCTTATTCTTTTTTACCACAAGAGTCTAATAGAATAATGCAGACATATCTAGCAATATACAGTCTTCCTCTTCTACCTACTAAATAAAACTGGATGCTTAACAGCAAAGAAATAAAAATAATAAAGAAAGAGAAAGAAGAGAGAAAGAAAAGAAAAGGTTGATTGATAAGAATTGGCCTTGTGCATTAAAAAGTGAAGTGATTTAATTTTGTGCTCGGCTCTGGTGACCAAAAAAAGGCCATCTGTCACTAAGACTAACTTAGTTGTTACCGCTCCCTCGCCCATAGCATTTCCCACACCAGAGTTTTCATAATTTAAAGGAAATGTCTGAGAAGAGCAACAGTAAAACAAAATAATGACTGTGAATGATGCTTCAGAATGGGAGTGAAAACTTTCTACATAGGCATCCCCTTAAATCATACCAGGTGAGAATTTTGAAAGAGATGCATCAAGCTAGACCTGCACATTGCATATTTTAATCTCACTAGTTGATTCTTAGAACATTTTCTTGGTGAGCCAAAAACTGCCTTAACTTCTGCCCAGTTTTCAAATAACTAGATCAATAACATAATACAATACTTCAAATGTCTTGAAAATTAAAATGTATTAAATTGAAATGGTATATTTGTGCATTCATATTTATCTGCCTTAACTTGAATACAGATATTGGATATGTGTGATCATAGGATGTTCAAAGCTATGTAATTTCTATAGTATTTTATTCATGGTCTTTCTGGTTATTTCTGCTCTTTAGACATGATCATGAAATAGTACAAATCACTTAGCAATCCTCCTCACTGAGAAATCATTGTTGATCCTGACCCACCACGGCAATTAGAGAGGCACAGACGAGTTAGATCCCTGCCCAGTCAGTGCTGCCTAATTCCACAAGGTACTCCTAACACCAAGACAGGAAGCAGGTCGATTCTCTGTATTGTCCTCACCTTTCCTCTCCTCTGTTTCCTCTCTCCTGTGTAACACCAGGCTGGCTGATATGTCATTGTACACAGAAGAAAATTGACTTTAGTCCTAGCTTGTTCTGATACAAAATTTTATTTTGTGTCCCATTATAAGAAAAGAAAAAAGAAAGACATTTCAAAGACACAACTCGTTAGTTTTGGAACAGTGATTTAGATCAGGTTAAATCTCCTCAGAGCCAAATACAAGATGAATAATCTTAAGCAAACATAAAGCTCATTTAACAATGTGGAGACTCAGACAGATGCTCCTCATCTTTATCTGCCCACATTGTGCTCCCTGTATTTTGTTTGCCAAAAAGAATTTCCATCATGGTGGGTTTTTGTTTTTGTTTTTTGAATCAAACTAGGTAAAAGCTTATTTTCTAAACAAGGCTATAACATTTTTATTTTTCTGAAGGAAAATAAAAACCTTAATTTGAAACAAACTCAAAACAGAATAATTACTAAAAGAAATATAAATGTTGAATTTATAATTCAAAAGTGCTTTTTGAAACCTCAATAGGGAATATTCCGTTTATATTATGTTGTAAATCAAGACAGCTTTATACACAACTAGAAATGTGATCAGCTAAAGAAACCATACTGCACAAAAGCACACAGTTTTAAAATATGCATAATAAATTAGCCTTCTATTATTTGATATATATTAGTATGTACTAGTATTTTGTTTATTTTTACTCTTTTGAACATGTACACATTAAATTCATATTTCAGAACTGTGTCATCTGAAATATGCTGTATATACAACTTTTCTTTCCCTTGACAGTTTGCCTTGCTTTGAGAGTTCAAGGACAAACTTTTCAAAAGGTTAGACTTTCATCATTGCACTATAGAATCTAAACAATAAAATAACACACCAAATGGCTATAATGCTGGCCTTCTCATAATCTTCAGTTTCTTTCTACTTAGCAGCAAAAAAGCAACGGTTTGAAATTTTAGAAGGGGAAAAAAATGTCTTAAAATCAGGCCCTCAGACTTTTACACACTCTGCCATAATCTTTTAATGGTGAGACCGCATGGCTGGGCTTCTGCAGCAGGAAGTCTCTGGTGTGTTCTCTGGTTTACAAAGAATACAAGCCTTTCCTCTAGCTCTCTAGGACTTCCAATGTAGATTTTGCTGTTATTGTTGTTGTTGTTTAAAATTCTACCCTGTCATCTCTAAAACTTCCTTCACTCACACTTAGTCTTCAATAATAAATGATAAAAGAAAATGGAATAAATTCCCCTTAATGAGGAAATTTTCACCTGGCACAGAGGAGCTGGGGAAATCTATTAGCTGACTGGAGGAACGCCTGCAGCATTCTAATTACCAGGGGAGCCCGTGCACTTCACACAGTCCTCTCTTCCACTTGACTGGCTTTTATCTGATCCACCAACTCACAAGTAATACTAAACCAAATTTCCCTCCAGACTGCACAAGCTCTAATGTGAAAATGAGCACTCCACCTGGCCTACAATTATGGGGTGGGTTTGCAATTTTATTATTATCATCCTCAAAAAAAAAAAAAGAAAAAAAAAACTCCAAAAAGGCAGGAAAAAAAAAAACAAACCTAAGCCTCATGTTCAGTAATGACAACTGCTTGCTTTGATAAGAGAATTGACTAAGATATACGTTCTCTGCCTCATGAACCCTGACTAGCCTCTCTCTCTTGAGTTTTTTACTGCTTCACTTATTATTTTTGGCATTTCACAGGTTCCAGACCATGCCACAATCAAATAATGCCATCAGTGGAGAAATTATTTGTCACCTTTCTTCATTCAAGGAAACAGGTTGCTATGTATTTCCTTAAGAGAAATGCAAAAGACAATTTTCAAAAATAGGAGTAGCATTTAGAAAAGCAAAGTATAAAAACCCAGGCAATTGGGTAGACACTACTATTTTGTCTTAATTTTTGAGTACCATCACTGTTTCTATATAGGAATGAGGTCTCTGAAGGAATTTAAGAAGACCTGAATCTTTCTTTCTTCTACAGAACAAGTAATATCAAGATCCAATATTCATGTAAAAATATGGCATGAAAATTATCTAATACTGATAAATGGACCCAGATTCTATCACAATAATGCTAAAATATTACAAGCAATGGTTTTCAAAAAGTGGCATATTTAAAACTATCTTTCATCTTAAAGACTAGTAATAATAACAGCAAAATCAACATTAAGAAGAAAATCTTATGAGAAACTGATACCGTGGCCATCTTTAAATAGGTAAGTTTTAAATTTCTGAATTTCATGTTCTTTTTTTACTAATCTTTAATGACCCTAATAATCCAGAAATATTGTGATATTACTTTTATCTGGTAAAGCCACTCATTTAGTATTGAATATAATGTCATAATTATGCTCTATGATTACAAGGAATAATAATGAAGAAAAAAGCTTAATGTAGGTTAATTGCAATTTTTGAGCCTTAATAAATCCCATTTTGCTTTTTCATGGTTCTTAAGATGCAATGACTCTCTCTGCCCTTGATTTTACAAAATTTGAATTTTACTTTTCATCTTTACCAAGACGAAAAACAAATGGAAACTGCCTAACCGAAGTAGTAACGTATGTCAATTCATATATAAGAAGGTGTTCTGACATATTCAAAAAAGCATGCTGATACCAATCAAATAGATTTTGCTTTAGCCAATTGAACTAAAGGGCTAACTCCATACTATGAAATATTGCTTCTGTTATTTCTGATTAATACATTTGCTTATAATTTTAAATCTATTCACTGTATGCTTTCCTCAAAATAAAGAGGTATTCATTAAGCAAAACTCTGGGTTTTCCCCTGAATATAAGATTTTTATGTGTACAGAATTTAAATATAACAGATAAAAAGAAACGCTTTATAAGGCCTCATAGAAAACTGAGATTGAATGAGCATTCTTCAGTGTTTTACAATTTGTTATTGCAAATAAATTTATTCAAAAGTCCTATATTTTACACATCTCCATCATCTTTGTTTAAATCACCATGTTTCCACAGATCAGTTTTCTAAACATCACATAGGTTGTACCAAGCAGTAAATATATAAATATAGCTTTCAATATATCTTTCTCTGACTTCTAGAAACAATTACTTAGAGTCTTATTAAAATAAATAACTTAACAGAAGCCTATCTTCTAATAACTACATTTTAGTTTTTTTCCAAGAAAAATGAAAGATATATAAGAATAATTTTTGACTACATTTTTCTAGTTCTTGAGGGAGAAAATGTAAGCCATTTTTTAGAAAGGAGGAAAAGGAGAAGTCATTTTTAGGAGGACATGGGAAAATTCTATAATTAAATTCCTGGTGACATGTCATATTCAATCTATGTTGATACGAGGCTTGTTACCTACATGGAAAGCAGGTATCTTTATTATCTGGGGTTTTTCATAAGAAGACATATAAAATGCACATTAGTAGCCATGATAGCAAAAATTATCATCCACTTGAGACTACAGCTATATACTTCGAAGAACAAACAAAGCTATATATATTGAAGAACAACATCAATAACTCACTCTTCAAGCTGCCTAGACTCAAGGATGGGCAATAAAATCAGTTTATCAGCTGAAGAGTGGGTAGAAGGGGAGGGGTAGAAGAAGCAGCTGCAATTTGATACTGCCAGGTGAATATCGATGCGATGGCCACTGCATTATCGCTATTATAGTTATATAGGCAGAGTATCGAAATGCCTACTTCACCCTTAGATAGGCAAATACCTGTGACAGAAACCTGCCGTCAGGCTTCACCATCCTGAGAAAAAGACTCATCAGTCAGATGAAATGAGAAATGTGGCAAGTGTTTAGCACAACACCAAGAAGGTATTAAGTGGTTAATAGATGCAAATACTGGAGCAAAAGGATGAAGGGAAAGAAAAGGACCAACAGGGAGGAGAAAGAAGAAGGGGAGGAAGAGAAGAAGCAGGAGGAGTTTAGCAGAGCAAAACTAGCAAGTCATCTAAATTTGGCCAAGCGCCTCAGCTCTCTGTTTTCTTTCCTCTCCTGTGTAGTCTTCCTGCACTCACACATTGAGGTGGTGAGGGCCACCATACCTTTTACTCCTTGCAAATCAAAATTGATCTTCTGGAAAGAGCACTCTCAGGCATTTACTCCACTGTTGGGAGGCATGGTTGCTGCCTTATGCTCCTTGGATATGAAGTGTGTGACTCTATCTCAAGGTCAGAATCAAAGGCTATGTAGACCATACAAGCATCTCAGGTATAATTTAGCAGGTGAAGAAATTCTGGGGTCAGTAATGAATTATCTAGTTTCTGTGATTATAGCTCTGGCAGCCTATTTGGCTTAAATTTAATTTCCATTCTATGCTCAAGAATTGTTTTACTCACACCTGCCTAAACATGGAAGACAAAGTATTTACACTTTAAAGAAAAAATATCTGTATATATGTTTTGTATATACATATATATAGTATTTGATCATAAAGAAAGCAAAATTTATAAAGCAAGTTCTTATCTTGGGTCTTTGTACCCTTGAAAATCCTGTTTACATTTTTCAAAGGTGACTTACCAGGGCTTTTGTTCCCTGCCAGACTTCCTGTGTTTTTTCCCAAGAGTTTTGGGAAAGGGCAAATTTCTCAAAATGCTTCCCATCTAAGTGGGGTCAACAATGCAGGCAGCTCACAACTTGACAGCTAAGGAGGAGCTGATTTCCAGCTGTCTGATTTAAAAGTCATATCTCTAAAAAGAAGCTTTTGAAAAGGGCTAATGACTAAAACTGAAAGTGGGAGCCCTGCACTAGATTCCTTGCTTTCCTCTGACTGGCGTGACATAAAGTATGACACACATCTCTTGTGATTCAGTTTCACCATCCATAAAAATAGGATAGTGATATTTTTCACCTTTATTATAATAGAAATTTACTTTAAGGTCACCAGAGAAATACAGTAGATATCTGTATTTTAAGTAAATATTTATTTTTGCCTTAACCTCCTTCACTGGTTAATAAAATCATATCCTTTCATACAATTGAAAATGTCTAGGAATATTTCTCACAAAAACTTCTCAGGAAATGCAAAAATTTGAAAATATGGATAATTTTTGAAGATCAACAGTACACAAACACTGGTTAGTTCTCACCAGACATTAGAGATTTCACCATACACCTATAGTGCTTACATGTATATAATCTTTGACAATGTAAAACAATTAGGTAAATCATTAAGGAACAGTTTATGCACAGACTTTCTAGCTAATTAGTATATACATAACTATTTAAAAAATTAAAACCTAGAGATGTTGATTTACAGTATTTTCCAACACAGTTTATATATTGGGCTATGTATTTTCTAATTAATAATTTTGTTGAATCTCTTTGAACAGCCAGAAATAATCATGCATTTTGCTCCACTACAATTCCCCCTCCTTTGCCATCACTAAGATAATGATGATTTTCACTTTCTACCAAGAACATGTATTTGTTATATTATCATACAAATATTGTTGAGTGTTTATACAAAACACTATATGTCAATTCCCAAGAAAACATACGACAAATAAAGAATAGAAAACCATTTGTGTCTGTTTCAGAAATAATGCCGTAGACCTTATGCCATAGTGGACTGTATTCTGCACTCATACAAATTAACAAAAGTTCTTGCTAAGCAAGACCTATAATAAAAGTAAATTAAGGCATTACAGTATTTGATATTTTCCCTGATGAAATATACAATTTAATTGGGTGATGATATTAAGATATGAAGTAGGACCGTGGGGCATCAACTATTTCAAGAAATGAACAAACAGGTAGATAATAGCCACTTTAATTTTTCCTCTTATACTATGTTAATTTCCTCATAGGAAGATTTTCACTCTTATGCCAAAATGGCATAAATAGAACAAAGAGAAAACAGAATTTGTCAGTTCCTGAGTAGAATTCACACATTTACCTGCTTCTTCTTCTTCACTATGTATTTCTTCCTTATTAGTTTAGCTTCCACTCCTACCTACCCAACTTCAAGTGAGGTGGACTTAATTCTGTTCCTTTCTTCTCTCTCTAAACCATAGAATCCTCTTGAAACTGTCTTCCTATTTTATTTATTTTGTTTTAAATTCTCTCTTCCTTTGGCTCCCATGACAGTGGGATATATTGAAGGAGACAATATTGTCCTTGGACTGAGAAACTTCTGAACTCAAAACCTGGCTCCAACATGTACCACTTGTAAAACCTTGGAGAATCCACCTAAACATTGAGTCATCATTTGTTTCATAAAATATGGAATAGAGACATATACCTTCTAAAAAAACCAGTCCATAGAGATTTATATGAGATAACATGTGTAAAAGCTAAGAGCTCTTGTTTCTAATTTCCATTAAACTTTCATGAATTCATATTTCTACTTCTCATATTTCCATTAATGTGTACTGTCTGTGGATAGCTATTTGTATAGATTATAAACCTATAATCTATTATAGGTTCAATGACTAGTGATTATTCATCAACAAATAGCTTTGGAACTAGCACAAAGCCTTACATATAGTAGGTATCCAATAAATAATGACTGAATAGAAGATCAAATACCATCTGGTCTAATAACAGCTTCTAAGAAAAAGAAACACCATCAAGTAAATACATAACCCATCATGCTGAGTTCAGAGACATTAACACAGGGATAATATATTAATTATTGACTATTTATATACACATATATTCTGAGTATGTGTTATTTTAAATCAACTTAAAATTTTTAAGTTGGATATTCTTATGAACTAGCAAACATACAGTAATTAATATACAGAAACAAAATAGGCACTTTATGAATCATCTGAATACTACTCTGAAAACCTTTTAAACAAAACATTCATCTTGTCCATGCCAGACTCATAAGTACTCTCACACACATTCAAAAATGCACAACTAATTGCCAAAACTATGAAAACACTATTTAACAAATGAAGACTCTCAGGGCGTTAAATATTTTATGTAAAATTTTGTATCTATTTCAATAAATTATTACTTTAAAAAATAGAGTCCTATCAAACCAATGACATCACTTAAAATATCCTTTTAGTACAGGGAACATAAAAGCAAATTAAAAATAAAATGTATTTTTGGCATTAGTTCACAGAGTTACAAAATTTCCCATAGTAATACTCTTCTCTTACAAAGAAATAATTACTTATATATGTAGTATTTCTGAAGAGGTTTACTATATAAATGTCTTTGAGTATGAAGACTGATAGCATAGAATGGTAATATGTAGTAACTGGTAAGATTGTTTTTCTTTAAAGTTTGTTACTTTACTTATAGTATATATTCAGCTAGCTGTATGACTGGCCCAGTAAAATAAGAAGGGAGTTTTGCTTTTTTTGGTTTCATTTTGTTTGGTTTTTACTAGAGTAAAACTGAGGCTTAGAATACCATGTGAGTCAGTAGTAATATGAGAAGGCATAAGACCATGTCTTTTCATAAGCACATCAAATTGATGGATTCCACTAAAGTGCTCAATCATCTCTATTCTCATTTCTATATCCAAAATAATAGATAGTATCACAAAAATTATGTGATTATATGTTATATGTATCTTTCTCTAAATTTCTTGTCTATTTCATAGTTTCAGATGAAAATTGTTGATTTTTTTTCCTACGAGAAAGTCTACATTATCATCAGAAAGTAAAGTACTGATAATACTCTTAGGTGACGCTTTTCCCCCAGAAACTTCAATCAAGTATAAGCACAAAACGTTCTTGTCTGATATTTGCCATGCCTCGTGAGCAAGTTAAATAAAAAGTCAATAGAAGCTAGCATGTGTAGGAGAGGACATTCAAAGGGAGTGTTGCAACTAAGGTGACACCTGCATTATTACATCTGCCAGAAGTTTGTGGCTGCAGGGAAATGGCCAGCTTTACTGAGCTCAATTTAGCACTTGAGTGCCCAAGTGGAACTCACCAGCTTTGTACTAGTTTGTTTTCCTCAGCAATAGGCACACCTATGATTTTTCACCACTCACCAGTGGACATAGTTTATCACATTGACCATAGTGATGTTCAGATGGAAACTGGACCCTTCAAAAGTGCACTTTACTCTTTTTAACTACATTGACTATAAGCAGCAAAGAGGAAAGGGAATATTAAAGTTATTAGAATGATGACAGCAAAGAAAAATCATGAAACCTGTAGAATATCAGACAATAGCAATATCTGAATAATTTCTAAATAAATCCATAGTAAAGTTTATGTCCACAATAGGGAAACAAATTCAAATCTTAGTTTCCAATACTTAAAAGGTGTAAATTGTATCACAATAGTTATATCTCCTAATTTTGAACATCTAAAATGAATGAAAATAGATTCTTTTTAAGCAGTCATCTACAACATTGCTAATATAAATAGCAGCATTGTACATAAAAACAAGAGAGCAAAATGGGCCATTCTAGGAAAATTGCCCAAAATGAATGGAATGCACAAGAACAAGCAATCATCATAAATGGCAGAAAACCTTCACTTTGATAATTTAACATGGTATAGCACAAGCAGAGGCTGGCTGCCTTCTTTAAGCTAATCACTTGAAGCAAGGATTCAAAACTTAATTCAGCTTGGTTTTAGCCAGTAAAAGAACAAAATTATACAATTTAGGCAGGTATAATAAAATCCCCAAGCTGGATATGTCAGTCAGAAATAGCTAAAGAACTCCCCAAAAAACAAAGTAAGGAAATTAAAAAATTAAAAAGAGTTACAGCCAGAGGGATAAGCAGATGCTTAAAGCTGGTAATTAGTACCCTCACTTTTTTTTTCTTGCCTGTTCATGTGTCTTTTTTTTTTTAAGTATCATGATTGTCTTTCATTATAAAATTGCCAATCCAAATCGGTATTATAAATAATAATGTTTGGGGTATAAAGTACTGCAATAGTTCTTTCTCACAAACAAGTTCTATTATAGTTGAATTCTTTACATACTTATAGCAAGAGGGGGTCCAACTGAAGGATGTTTGTACCTGTGCTTGTTTATTAGTAATATAGTTGAAACCTTCATTATATATCCTTGTTCTGCCGTGATAGGACTATTACTCCTTTATTGGCTACTGTTTCTACACTGAAGGTGTCTATTTTATGTAGCCTTATTTCTTATTTCCTCCAGATGTTATCTATAGCCCTAAACAAATCTGTTTCTATACCCCTAAGCAAACCTGCTTCTGAGTGTGTATATATATGCTTATGTTTATACATATTTAATATATTTACATGCACATTTATATACTTTATATTTGATATGTAAGTATATAAGCATATACATATATGTAAGTATTTAAGCAGTCATCTACAGTACATACAAATATAAGTGTGTTTGTATAAATATATACTTATACAAATATAAGTATATACTTATATACTTACATATAAGTATCCTTTTTAAGCGTCATCTGCAACATTGCTAATATAAGTAGCAGGATTGTATATAAAACAATGTTTACTTTTTACTAAAAAAGGTAAAATATATATAAGTATATACTCATATACTTACATACCAAATATAAGGGGTTAAATAGCAAGTATCCTGGGCTCTGGAGTCCTCCTTAGGTTTGATCCCAATTCTGCTATTTATTAGTATTTGATGGAGAGGAAACTGGTGAATCCCTCAGTGCCTCAGTTTACTATCAATACAATTAGGACAATTACTGATTTCTTAAGGTTGTATTAGAAATTAAACAAAATAATGTGCTTAGAACAGTGCTTAATATGTAGTCCAAAAGTTTGGTGATTATTATCTTACACTTGGAAGGAATTCAGAATTATTAAACTGAATCAAAATTCAAGTTTCAATATTAAGAGTTATAAATTCATTATGTGATTACAATAGGGAATTGGCTATATCAGAAGAACCTAGTTGGTGAAGACATTTGACATCTTTATTTGATTTATGGTACCTGCACTTCCTCCCTCCAGGAGGGATATCTTTGCATGACCAAAGCTGAATCTCTGCACTAATGGAAAAAAGAACTATAGCTGAGATTTTTTATAATTTTTAACAGATCAGAGTAAGCATATTTTTCTTTTAGTATTTACTAAAATGCTACATGGGAAGAGCACAATGTGTGAAAGAGTCTGCAGTGGGAGAAGAATGAGTGTGGGAAAAAATAGACTAAACTCTGAATAGCTTAGCAGTGAAGGCCAATGAACAGAGATTTTGCACATGTTGTGGCTCCACTAAAAATTTAGACAGACTTAACTTTTCTCAAACTCCTTGCAGGGTGATCTGACAATGTGAAGTTAAAAGACCTTTGGTGACCATTAAATATCTAAATTCCAAAGCATACATAACAAGTATTCGAATCCTACATGATACAACTTATATAAAATTGAGTAAAATTGAGTAAAAAGAAAATTCTCAGACCCTAAAGAAATCCACTGTAAATATGTTATCACCCTAGGTCATTTAATGCCACTACACCAGCCTATAAATTTGGGGAACTGCCTAGAACAGTCAGCTTCCCTAGCATGCCCTTGGGTAGCAATAAGCAGTTTAAGTGGAAAAGGGGAAAGTCAGTGAGCGTAAGTGGGAAAGAGATTTTTTTTCCTGAAGCTGTGTAAATAATGGTTATTACCTAAGCTGGTAAGAATAGATATTGCTTCAGAAGTCTAGTGAGAGTTGCCATTGCTATATTCATGTATTAGAGACAGCATACTGAGTTCTGATGGGGGCAAGCACTCAAAGCTAGGACACTGAGTTGATTATTCTGATACCTGTTGATATAGTTTTCATATTTGTCCCCGCCCTTCTCAGATTGATATTTAATCTCCAGTGTTGGAGATGGGGACTAGCAGGAAGTGATTGGATTTGGGGAGCAGATTTCCCATGAATGATTTAGCGCCACCTCTTTGGTGCACTCCTGGCAACAGCGAGTAAATTCTTGCATAATCTGGTTGTATAAAAGTGTGTGGAACTTCTCACTGACTCTTTCTGGCTGGCTCCTGCTTTTCCCGTAGGACATGCCTACTTTCCCTTTGCCTTCTGCCATGATAGTAAGATTCCTGAGGTCTCCCTGGAAGCCAAGCAGATGCTAGCACCGTGATTCCTGTAAAGTTTATAGAACTGTGAGCCAATTAAATCTCTTCATAAATTACCCAGTCTCTGATATTTCTTTATAACAATGCAACAATGGCCTAATACACCTATCCCTCTTGTCTCATCACCCTGCATAAAGATGAGATTTCATACATCATCATGAGCATGATACATGTTTATCTCTGCCCTTCAAGGAAGGGGATTTCTTATTATAATTTCTACTATCTCACAGGCATAGAAAACTCATCAGCTATTTCTGTAATGTCTATCTGGTTACAATCATTGTTTTGTTTCCCCATCTCAGTCTGTGAATATTTATATACACTAAATATGGGAGTATATTCTATTTGGAACTCAAATTCTGAACTTCATTTCAGATAACTACATATAAACATAAGTCAGAGACTGACCATCAATTTAGTGATATGCCCGTCCTCTGCTAGTAAATGAGTTTATTGGACTTTAGAACCTGAGCTTGATTAACAACTGTAGAGTGGAAATTTTTATTCATTAGCATAAAGGAGTGCTATTTATCTTTTGATAAGAATAGCATTTGCATCATTGATTGCTTCCTTTAAAAAAATAGGTCTGATCTTAAAATAAGTGACAATGCATCATAAAGGAAATTAAGAAATGATACATTGCAAACTATGTAAGCAAATGAAAATTGTGACTCTGTAAATGAATCTTTAAATGCACATATCTAAAATCATAAAGCAACCTTTATTATAACAGATAGTATTTTTATTTTCAGAGAAAAAGAGGAAAAATTTTCTTGGGCCCTCACAATATGTCAGATGCCATTTATACTTACATAAATTAAGCTTCATAAAAAAAACTAGAAGCAGAGATTAAGAGAAAGAACATGAAGCTGGAGAAATGAAAGAGGTAATGTACCTCTGATTCTGTAGTGGGTAGGACGCACACCAATCTCTGGCTCCATGGTCTGTTCTTCTTTCAATGTACAAGGATGGAACCAGAAAACCCACATCTAGCATTCTGTACTTCTTTCTCTAAGTTACTTCTCTTTTCCCAAGTGAGATAACCATTGCCTGTCTTCCCAAGGATCTATATGAAGAATACAAAGGGAGTGTGGCACAATGGCACCAGAGATAGATGTTGAGGCAGGAGAATTTTGGAGTTCTCTCAACTCACACCAAATAAATCGCTACCTCCTGTATAGAATGGCCTACAGATAGCCATTCTAAAGCAGAAGCAGTTGAGATCTTCAAATTAAACCATAAATAAATGCAAATAAAAAAGAACAACTAATCTCGGCCCTTCTCCAAACTGGCAATATGTAAGTCAGCTATAGATCAGTAATAGAGAGCTCTTGTTACTGTTGGAGCAGTACATACATTGATGACTAAACCTGGATATTGATGCCTGGATATTGAGGGGCTGAGAAAAACAGAGGAACCATGATCAAGATTAATGGTGAGTATAGGGCAAGGAAACTCAAGGCCTACATACTTAACATTCTATCAGCTGTCATAGCCTTTCAACTTCAGACCCCTATATGCCACAAAAATGGTAGCCTTAGTGACCATCTCTTCTTGTTATTTATCTAATGCCACTAAATAACAATCATTATCAAATTGCTATGTGTGCATCAATGACACTTCAAAAAGAAAGGAATTAAACCATAAAGTGACACTCAGATAATGAGTTCAGAGTTTAGGTTTGCTGATGCCATGGATCATCTGTTGAGTTCCACTCCAGGTTTACTTTAGCTTCTGCCATATGATAGACACTTCAACCTTCCTGGATCAAAAGTAAACTCATACAGTAGAGATGATTGTAAGTATAATTTTTTTTTTAATTTTTGAAATGATATAAAGCTTTACATAGTTTTAAAAGTAGATCATTATGAATGATAAAAAAAATCTCTATTTACTAATATATTTATGCCAGAAAATGAAGATTGAAAACATCAAATTATCAGCAAAGAAATGCAACAGAATGTGGAAGTCAGAAAAATATTATAAGTGATCTGTAACAGCGTGTTGTTTCAATCCTCCAAGGACCTTTTTTGCTATCAATATACCCTTATTTATGCTTAGTTAGAATCTCAACCTGCCTTCTGGTTGTAACGAAAACTATTCAATTAAAACATTGAATTTGTCCAAAAATCAGAACGTATATCAAGTGGAAATTTAAATCACAATAACATCTGCTATTTTCCACCCTAGGTCTCTTCCACTGCTGTGACTGGCATACTATAAGTTTCTAGCACCCCCATGTGGCTTAAGTGGAGTGGTTTCATAGGCATTTGAAATCGGTTGCCTGAAACTGAGAACAGTAGAACAGACTATAATTCAACACAGAAGTTCTGCTGGCATCGTAAACCAAGAAAGGAAAACTTAAGTCAGCAAAATTATAAGATAAATGTATAGGCTCAATTCCTAACTTATTTGCTATCTACTGTTCATTTTATGTGATCACTAGAAAGGATGATTTACAAGCAACTATAGCTAGTTTCATCTTTGTCAGATAGAATTCCTCAGTTTTCAAAACGAAGCATTTGACATGGGCAATAATTAAAGAGATGAAAAAGAACATAATTTTTCTCAAAAAGAAAAGTAAGTGTTTTATTGTCCAGTTTATACACATATTGATCAGGCAAATACAGGAACCCAATTACATGTTACAACTGCTGAATAGTTAAGCAATCCAAGTTTTCAGATCTTCTACTGTCCTCAAAAATATTTTAAGTGATTAAAGTATCTACATTTTGTCCAATTATTTGAGAATGATTTTTATACAAACAAAAATTTTCCCTCTCTAAACACATCCCTAGTTTGCAGGTGACACGTCTTTCCAATAGCAGTGTATTTCAGAGTGCTTTTGGAGGGAAGAAGCTCAAGAGGATTATATTGTCTTCCTTAATTGGCTAAAAAATGCTCCTCTTATCAAAGATACATGTTTAAAACCGATCCATGATTTCATCAGCCTAAGGTACCCCAGCAAACAGTTTTCCCATGAAAAATTTAAAAGTAGATTTTAAGGCACTAACGTTATCAAAGTATCCTCAACATAAAATGAAGTTTAAAAATAATTGGCCATGACAGAGATGAACATGTAAATTAGTTAGATGTAAAGAGTCTAGTAAAAGAAATCTGAATGTGTCTTATTTGTATGCTGAACTGGATGTCCCAATTTAAAAACAGTAGAATGCAAGAGGGATGCATTTTCTCCTCAATATACAGCAATGTATAGTTTGATATTAAAAGGGGAAAACAGACTTTAGAATGTAGAAGAAAATTTATAGAAAACAGAAATATTCAATTGATTAATAAAATTTAAATCTAGGTAATACCTCATAATAACACATGTTCATAAATGTATACCAATTTTGTACATTTTAAAGACCTTATTACTATAGCTGATGACAAGGATGGAAACATAAGATGATTGAAAAGATTAATGGATACATTTCTAAAGGTAAACATCTAAAAAAATAAAAATAAAAAACACCTGCCATTTGTCTTCTGGCTGTGGACACTCTTTTCCAACACTGGCATTATTTACCTCATTGAAGTACAATGTTGACCCACTGCTCAAGAGAAGGAGGACTCCAAAAATTGTACTGAAGATATCTGGCATGAAAGAGAGTAATACTGCCTTACCTGTTGAGCCCTTTCAGTGTCTTTTCCATGTTTAAAATGTCACGCATCTTATAAAGAAACCACTTGTCAATGTATGTGAGCTTCTCAATCTCATCAAGGGACATTTTTTCATCAATGGCCTGCCAAGAGGAGAAGACATACTTTCTTTGGCAAACATTTTTCTAAATGTCTTATTTGGCTGAAAACACATAGCAGTCATGCCTCTGTGTGTTACTTAGAGAGCCTGAGACTATAGACTGAGTTATGAAACATGAAACTGACATCATTGACATTCCTTCCACTAAACAAAGATGGTGCCAACTACATCCAGAAATGGCATACAGAGGAAGTGCTTGCCTTGAGTTATCAGAGTGGTATGTTCTCAGAAAAATCCTCCAAACAGGTTTTGACTCGCTCCTCTTCATTTGACCATGTTACCAATTGTATCCTAAATTTGGTACATCTCTTTGGAATTAAAGAGAGTCTCTTGAAACTACAGTTAAACCAGATTGGTTAGAAAATCTAGAATTAATATAACGTTCACTTAACTTGTATTGTTGATAGTTATCTTGCAGTAGATATCATATTTTTATCACCTCACTCCACATTCACACAAACACAATAGTCAGTGAGAAATTATAGGTCAGATCTGGCTTGGCATTATTCTTCCAGAATATTTCCTCACAGAGGACTTCAAACAGAAAATTATTTTGAGTCAGTCACTATGACTTTTGTGTTAAGGCAGGCATTTAAAAAATCCTAATATATTTCAAATCAAAGTAGTAATAACTTCTGTTCTGATAGGCAGCTCAGGCTCTTCCTCAAGCTTACCTTAGCAATTTCGCAAAGATAAAACTACAACTATGGGTCATTAAGCTGAGTGGAAAATTTAACTGAAAGAAGAGATAAACTCTCAGAACCAAAATCTTTATACTAAAAGATGTCTATTCTTATTATTTTATATATGTATGTATGTATGTATGTGTATGTGTATATACCCAGTGAAAAATCAGAAAATATCCCAGAACAACACATTTTAGAATGACACACTGCATTTTTAAGACCCTTTAAGAAGTATATGTAACTAGTAACTCTGCCATTATGTTTAAGCTCAGGGAGCTTACTTTTTTTTTTTTTTTTTAAAGCGTTTACTTATTTGTAGTACCAAAAAGTTCCTGATTATAATTGCTGAGATATGGCCATAGCTCATAATTTTGTTGACTAGACTAAGATGACATTTAATGGAAATACTCAAAGCCATGTTCATTTCCTCATTCAATTTATATTTCTTTTGTTTAATTCTCCCTGTAATTACAGTCAGGATCCCAAAGACTTAATATTCTGTCTTACTTTCTAAGTGATTAAAAGCACAATTAGCTGTCGGCCATCAACACTATGATGTGGAAAGAACCTTAAGTTACTGAAATTTTGATAGATCAAATGAGATTTTCACACAAGCACACACAGTGAGGGAGGGCCTAGAATCCTATACCCATTTCACTGGAAGGGAGGAAAGGACAACTACAGACAAATCCATGATTTCTTTTTCTTTCCTTTCTTTTCTTTTTTTTTTTTTTTTTTTAACACTTTAAATTCTGGGATACATGTGCAGGACGTGCAGGTTTGTTACATAGGTATGCACGTGCCATGGTGGTTTGCTGCACTCATCACCCCGTCATCTACATTAGATATTTCTCCTAATGCTATTCTTCCCCTATTCCCCCACCCCTGACAGACCCTGGTGTGTGATGTTCCTCTC
This sequence comes from Sapajus apella, assembly GCF_009761245.1. Classification (NCBI taxonomy): domain Eukaryota; kingdom Metazoa; phylum Chordata; class Mammalia; order Primates; family Cebidae; genus Sapajus; species Sapajus apella. Next base: position 28,835,092 of record NW_022436950.1, read on the forward strand.
CCTGTGTCCATGTGTTCTCGTTGTTCAACTCCTACTTATGAGTGAGAACATGTGGTGTTTGGTTTTCTGTTAGATTGCTGACAATGATGGTTTCCAGCTTTATCCATGTCTCTGCAAAGGACATGAACTCATCCTTCTGGGGGGCTGTATGTATATGTGCCATGATGTATATGTGCCACATTTAAAAGCTCATCATCACTGGTCATTAGGGAAATGCAAATAAAAACCACAATGAGATACCATCTCACGCCAGTTAGAATGGCCATCTTTAAAAAGTCAGGAAACAACAGACGCTGGAGAGGATATGGAGAAATAGGTATACTTTAACACTGTTGTTGGGAGTGTAAATTAGTTCAACCATTGTGGAAGACAGTGGTGATTCCTCAAGGATCTAAAACTCGAAATACCATTTGGCCCAGCAAATCTCATTACTGGGTATATACCCAAAGGATTATAAATCATTCTGCTTTAAAGACACATGCACATGTATGTTTATTGCAGCACTGTTCACAATAGCAAAGACTTGGAACCAACTCAAATGCCCACCAATGATAGACTAGATAAAGAAAATCCATGATTTCTAACAGCAAGCAAGAGCCTGCCAGTCTTAAGACCTCACCTCCAAGCACTGCAGCTTTGCTATGTAACACTGCTATAATGAAGTCTATAATGACCCCAAACAAGTATGAGGTTGCTTTAATGTTCCAAAATAAAAAATAATGCCCTGCATTCTCCCCAAATCAAAAGAGGTGATGATCCAGTCATCCTGAAATAAGGCTGCTGCAAAAATCAGACCTCGGAGCAAGTTACTCTTTTCTAAGAAGCATGAAAGCAAGCAAAGATTTACACACTCCCTTCATTCTTTTTCCCCTTCAGCCCTCCATGGTCCTTACACTCTTTGTCAAAATCACCAAGTTCCTGGTTGCTGTGGAAATGAACAGTAATGATGACCTCTAACAAACAGAAATCAATTCCTTCTCCCAGCACTCGAGCAGACAATAATTTATACTCAGACCCTGCAGTTCTTGCTTGTATATAAGGTACTTTGTGAAAGAAAGAACCTCCACACATTTTTCCTGGATTCTCATCCTTTATAAGTCTGTTAGAAAAGAATGAGAGATTTGCTTGAGTTTTACAAGTGTAGCTGGGAACTTAGAAATGCTTCCCTGTTTCATCTGCCTCAAAGTGGCAGAAACATGATTGCTAGACTTAAGGGAAAAATATCTTCACTGTCCTTTGTCTGTGGGAGAAAAAAAAAAATATATATATATATATATATATATACACACACACACACACACATACACACACACACACATATGAATGTCATGAGTTGCTTCTTAAACAAAAGACTGAAATAGGAAAAATAAATTATGAAAGTGAATTGGCTTTCTAAAGTAACTTCTTATCACTGCTCTCCCACCCACTACCACCAGAGAAAAATGCTGATTGCCTTGAAAGTCAACATTGGAAAATGCCCGTCAAGAGATAATAGCAACTCCCAGAATTTCAGTGGGACTTGAATATTTTCCATTGAGAAACCATAAAAATGAGGAGAATATACATTAGATGCAATGAAGGAAACATCCCTTTATCTCCTCTGGTCTCTTAAAGACTCAAATATGGACATAAAAGTTGCGATGGATTCAAAATCACTAACAGCATTTTTCTGTTTCCACGTAGGCAAATTACAAAGACAGATTCCCCTTTAAAGAGAAAGTTTATGTTTTCATCAGCTCATCACACACACACACACACACACACACACACACACGTGTAAAATGGACAGTGGGGCTTTGTAGAAGCAGTGCGGTTTGATACTGTTGGAGGATTAATGCTTGCGCTTCCTTAAATGTCAAAAAGCCTTTCAGGGATTTCTGACCAGACAGATTCCAGCTGCCCAAGTCACCTTTTGTAAAATCAGATTAGCTGAAACTTCAAAACTCTAAGCACGGTAAATATGAAAGGAGATTAACATGACATTTAATTTACATGAGAAGCAACTTGTAGAAGGAAGTGAGAAATGCAGGGCCTTTTTGCCTAAATGCAAGACCAATAAAATAATTACATGAAAAACCCTATAATCATGGGGATCCTTTATAGTCTGTTGCTGTTTTTTTAAACACAGAAAGAGAAGCTAATAAATTATGATTATTCTAGACTCAAGTAGCACATACTAAGGGACATTACTGTTTGCATCTTCCTTTCTTCAATACAATTTTACACATTCAAGGAACATGTGATTAAGTTAGTAAGAAAGGACAAGTCAATATTGTCAAATCTATTTATGAGCATTAGTACTAAGTATACTTAAAAAGTGGGACATTTTAACTATTTAATCTTCCTTTAAAACTGCAATGTGGCCGGGCATGATGGCTCATGCCTGTAATCCCAGCACTTTGGAAGGCCAAGGTGGGCAGATCATGAGGTCAGGAGATCGAGACTGTCTTGCCCAACATACTGAAACCCCATCTCTACTAAAAATACAAAAATTAGCTGGGTGTGGTGGCACACACCTGTAGTTCCACCTACTCAGGAGGCTGAGACAGGAGAATCGCTTGAACCCAGGAGGCGGAGGTTGCAGTGAGCCAAGATAGTGCCACTGCGCTCCAGCCTGGCAACGGGGCAAGACTCCATCTCAAAAAAAAAAAAAGGCAATGTGCCCTAAATCCAGGCTTAAATTGAATAAAAAATGATAACTTATCATTAATTATAGAATAGTCTGATGAAATCTATAGACATTTACAGTTTAATACTGCAAAAGAATTAAATTTTTTCCAAAAATCTCTGATTTAAAACCACTTTGTGATTCAGTTTTATTGTAATGTCCAGACTGACTATGTTCTGGAAAAACAGTAGCTCTGGGCCCCTTGTAATATCTTACCTTGGCAATGGCATACATACGGGTGTTGCTTGGTTCAGACAACTCTTTTCTAAGATCTAGGTTAGATGGCCATTCTTTGTTCATTGGGAGACGGGGACTGAAACCTTCTATCGATGGATGGCACATCCGTAAAGCCTTCTGGAAACATTCCTCAAAGGTACGACCAATAGCCATGACCTGTAATACATGTTTAAGATCTCATGTTGAAAGAAAGATCTTATATATCTTTAATTTGCAACTGAACTGGATGTAAAATGTATTTTATAAAACACGTAAGGGCAAAAAAAAAAAAAATCATTAACACCTCTCAAATAAAAAAACTGTTCCTTTTTTTCTTCCTCTCTCACTTTCTCCGTGGGTTTGGTATAATGCATCTTCATTAGGTCAGTCTTTTACCACTCAGGGAGTTTAGCTGTATTTGCTGAGACTGATGAGGAAATCACCTGTACCTGCTCTGGACCATAGCATTAAAATAAGAAATACAAGGTTGGAGCATAGAGATATTTTCTTAATAAGATCTTGCTTTATGCAAATGTTCTTTAGAATGGAAGGCAAATAAAGAGAAACCAGAAATATATTAACACAAAAATAGAACTATTCATAAATGAGTATCAGTCAATATTCAAGACGGGTTGGCTTTCCATATAGCTAAGCATTAATATTAATGGAACCTTGAGAATCATAACAAATACTGATGATTATTATTTTGAATGTAGGAGGAGACTAAACTTCCTATGACAAATTCAATGTGTCTTTTTGGAATCTTTACAGCTGATCATATACTAATCAATTAGAAAAATTATGTGGTGATTTAGTTTGGACAAGCTGCATGTCAGAACTAAGCTTAAATTGATCTTGCAACCTACTCAGTTATTTTCACTGGATAAACATCATCTTTGAATATTTTCAAGGAATAATATATTGCTATGCATTTTTGGTCTCCAGTTAAAAATAATAGCAGTCATAATGCTATTATTTATTTATGGTAATTTGAGTCTATTTGAGGAATCACAAAAGTTTACTGACTCAAATTACCATTAATGTCAGTTTAGGAAATCTTCTTGTCAATTATGTGAAAAGATACATATTCAATGATCACTAAAGCCAAACGGATAACCTTTTCACACTGTTCCAAATTTAATTAGAAATAAGGGAAGATTCACAGAGCAGGAATAAACAAACTGTTAGCACAATTCAGATATGCAATTTGCAAGTCATAGTGGTATCTTGAAGAGTTAGACAATATGTTTATAGATTGTCTAGTCAGGGCATGGAAAAGACTGCCAGAAATCAGACGTTTTATGGTTCTGTAAAATTAAGGAAATATTTTGGGTATGTTTAAGAAAATTTGAGGTATTACATATTTAAAATTTGGCTGTAATTAGTTCTATAAGTATCTCTCTTTTTTTTTATTCTTAAGCACACACTGTATAATGGTACATGGGGTCCATTCAATTAAAGAAACATACCTATATAATAAAGGAATATATAACTAAGCATTTGCTCAAAAATTGTACATTTTAATACTTTCTCTGTATTTTTTCTTTTTGAAACAGGTTCTCACTCTGTTACCCAGGCTGGAATGTAGTGTCACTATAGGGCTCGCTACAGCCTGACTCTCCTGGGGTCAAGCCATCCTCCCACCACATTTGCTCTATACTATTAAAATGTACTTTTCTTGAGTGAATATTTCACATTTTCCAGTGGAATGACTATCATGGCCTTCCTCAACCCTTCTCTACTATACTCTCATAACACCTGTATGTAAATACTATCTTTTAACATTTACCAGAGATTAATTCATATTATTTTTGGATCAGTTTAGATATTCTAAATTTACCAACTGCAGACAATGTATCTCCATTATCTCTAATCTATTCATTATTTTTTAATCTTCCCAGTGTCTTGCATGTTGTAAAAACTCAGAAAATGTTTGCTCACTTTTTGAACTAAATAAAAGGTGTTAGACGACAAAACTCCCTCAACCTTTTATTTTTTATTTGACAACAGAATCCCTCAGATAAGATGCCCCAGATGAAAATGTTACATAATTTTCTTAAGTTCCTTAGACTACAAATTTTGTGGTGAACATTATTTAAAAAATGATGCTTCTCATGAAATGTAAACTACATGGTTGTTTATTTGGTGCAAACACTAGCAACATAGATTTTCATAGCATTTGATTTCCATTTCTTTTGTACACTGAAAAGTATGAATAAAAAGAATAAGATTTAAAACAACTATAAAGGAGAAAAAAATACTTAGTGTTTTACAACTAGTAAGACATTTTAATTTAAAAAGTCAATTTGTTCTTTATTTGTTATTACTTTAAAATCTTCCATTAGTATCTTACAAATTAAGGAACCCAAAATAGCAATAATTCTGCCTTTTATGTGTAAATATGGTATACCAGTAAAGCATTTCTTTTTCTCTGTATTGGTGATAGATTTTATCTGTATTTTCTGTGATTAGTGACATGCATTTCTGAAATGGCTAGCCTGGGCATAGGCTATAATCTGTGTTATGGGATAAATAAAGGACAGTACGGAACAATATGTCATAAACAGCCTTTTGCTCTGTACTCTAACCAGCTTAGATACATAGGCTGAAAGCTCCCACACTGGCCACAACAGAAATAGAAATGTGATACAGATAAGCTAAGATAAATGGTAGACAAATGATAAAGACTGAGATTTGTCCATACTTCTGCACTCAAAATCTCTACCCCTATGCAACATTTATGAATAATAATTTAACAATAATGATTATGGATGACATTAAGAGGGGGTATACTATGACCTTATCTTAAAAGACATTACTAAATATGATATGTGTTAATCCTGATGTTATAAGAATCCTGCAAGGTAGGTATTATTTCTATTTTGTAGGTGTGGATCCTGAAACTCAGTGTCTTGCCTGTGAGTCTGCAGCTAATAAGTGGCAATGCCAAGAGTAATATCCAAGTACAGCTGGTTCCAAGGTTCATGTTTTCTCTGATATGCCAAACCTTCTGGATGCAAAAATGATTAGTGAGGGAATGTGTTCTCTTTCCGGGTCCATGAGGGGGCGTAGTTTTAAGGGCAAGAATTTCCCAGAACCATGCCCCCCTCCCATCTCTCTCCATCCGAGAACTTTAACGGTTTATGTTTGAATTTCTCTGGCGCGGGAAGAAACTAAGAGTCAATCACCCCAGCAGAAGTTCTAAGGAACTCCTTTCATTGGCCAGAGGAACTTGGGAAGGTGGGAGTTTCTCCCAAGATAAATTCCCCTGCTCCCTCACCCACACCGGATTTCCAGCTCTCTGGAATCCCCTCCCACATGATGGCCCCTCCCTTTCCCCTCTGGGATTTTCCCCTCTGGAATCCCCTTCCACAGTCTTCGTGGAAGTCTTTCTCTTATTCTCCTTTCCTTCTCTTTTCTCTACCTGAATAAAATCACCTTTCGACAACACTTGTAATAAAAAACTGTCCCCTCAAAAATGGACCACCATCATCCATGCCTGCTGTGCCAAAAAAATCACTAAAAAGCACACTGTCCCTGGGAATCAAGATCCCTGGGCCTAAGGTGTCTAACCAAATAACCCCATGGCAGGACTAAAAATACCTGAAACAAGTGCCATCACAAGCCATCACCCTCACAAAGCCCCAGGTAAAGCCAGCCATAAAGGTCCAGGAAGCCAATCTTCTCCCGGGCGTTGGCACGGCCTTCTCAGTACTTCTCTCCTGCCCTAAAAACTTGGTGCTGAAAAAGTTACTACCTCTATTCAGTTACTATAAGCTATCTCAAAAGTTAATTAATAAGAAAAAAAGGTTGCTAATTCTCTCTGGAAAAGGCAACTCTCTCTGCAAACCAGCTTAACTCTTCAGCTGCCATAGCTTTAAAAAATAAAAGGGCCCTAAATCTGCTAACAACAGAGAGAAGGAAAACCTGTTTCTTAAAAAAAAAAAAAAAAAAAAAAGCTGCTATTTTGAAAACCAGTTAAGTGTTATTTTAAACACAGAACTCAGATATCAATCAAAAACAGGGCTTGAAACCTTCAAGAACCTGGCTGGCTCTGTCCTCTCCTAGGCTAATTTATATCTCTGGGCCTCTCATCTTCAACCACCTGGTCATATTTATTTCTTATAAAACCATAAGGTCACAATTAATCCTGCCACGAAAACCCCAAATGTCCTTGGCTTGTAAGCTCGATCATAAACCTGTAAATCAACCTGCACCCCTAAAAGGCTCCCCTCTGGAGAAAACCTCAACTTCAGGGATGCTTCTATGCCCCATTTCAGCAGGAAGTAGTTAACAAGAATCAACGCCCCTATTCCCACAAAAGTTAAATTTTTCTGTTCAGAGGGGGATATAAGGGAATGTGTTCTCTTTCTGGGTCCATAAGGGGGTGTGGTTTTTAGGGCAAACATTTCCCAGCACCATGCCCCCCTACCATCTCTCTCCCTCCGGGAAATTAACAGTTTATGTTTAAATTTCATGGGCGTGGGAAGAAACTAAAAGCCAATCACTCCAGCGGAAGTTCTACGGAACTCCTTTCATAGGCCAGAGGAACTTGGAAAGGTGGAGGTTTCTCCCAGAATAAATTCCCCTGCTCCTTCACCCACGCCAAATTTCCAGCTTTCTGGAATCCCCTCCCACAAGGTGGGAGCTCCCTTTCCCCTCTGGAATTTTCCCCTTTAAAATCCCTTTCCACACTCTTCATGGAAGTCTTTCTCTTTTTCTCTTCTCCTTTCCTTCTCTTTTCTCTACCTAAATAAAATCACCTTTCTACAACACTTCTTGGGTCCAATATCTTACTTTTACAAGCATATGGCATACCTGCAGTGGTCCCATCACTTATTCTTTAAAAAATTAAAGGCCAAGAACCCACAGCATTCTCTCGGGAGAGCTGTGTCTCACCAGCACCACCAAAAAAACCCAGTTACATGAGGACTTGGTGGAAGGAGGCATGGGAGTGAGAATCTCAGCAGAGACATGAATTCCTTTCTTTCCTCCCACACAGAAGAACACTGCATCTTTGAAGATGAAATAATCAAAGGCTAACTTCAATTTCAAATAGCATAACACAGCACATTCTAAAAAATCTTCTAAAAATGTTAAAAGCTTAGAACGTTTTAGTATAATTAAAGGGAGCTTAATATTCCACTATGCTCATATCAATTTAGAATTTTAGAGCAAGAAGGATCCTGTGAGTTGATCTAGTCCAGCCTCTTCTTTTATAGATGTGGGAAATGAGGTCCCAGGAAGTTAAAGACACAATTTGCATGAATGGACTAAAGTGGACTTCTTAGGCTCAGTTCAGTGATCTTTTTGATATATTACATTATATTCTATATTACTTTCTTGGTTTGGTTATAAAACATTACAACTCGGTTATATGTATGTGAATGTGTTTTCATATATGCATCTATATTATATGTCCAGATGTATGGCCTCACCTCTTGAATAGGAAGACCTTCAAATCCAGCAAAATGGCCATGTAACAAATGTCAAATGGAGACTGTTAGTATATTAGTATGCTAATATCCAGGCACCTTTAACACTGTCCATGTGTTGACAGTATCCAGGCAACTTTAACACTGTCAATGGTGTTGCAAATTTGACAAAATAACTGACAACAAGAACAAAATAGAGTAACAAACCAAGGACTCACCTCTCCTACACTTTTCATAGAGCTACCGATTCGGCTAGATGTTCCGTGAAAACGGTCAAGATCCCAGCGGGGAATCTTGGTGACCATGTAATCCAGGCTAGGTTCAAAGCAGGCTGATGTCTTCCCGGATACAACGTTCTTAATTTCTGGAAGTGGGATTCCTAGGGCAATCTTTGCAGCAATGAATGCCAATGGGTAGCTATAAAAAGAAGACAAATTTATTTTTTTTCTTTGAGCAATTATTGAAAACAGACCAGAAAATAAATTGGTCTTTCTTAAAATTTCTGGTATTATTCTACTTCAAAGTATAAGATACTGGATTCTCTGTTCAGCATCAATATTTAATAGCCACTTGTGGGATAACAGGAGTCATGATACGAAGTATAGAGGCACAGGTCACAAGAGAATTTACTCCCTATGCACTACATGCATTGCAACTCTCAACCTTCATCTCTTCAATCCAAAATCAATAACTTTGTTGATAAATAAGTTTAACCTCCACTTGTGTTTAACTCCACTAAGATGAGAATCTGCAAAATATTTTTGGAGAAAATACATACATATCTGTACCTAAGAAGACAGTGGAGTTCGCTAGTATGAGGCAGTATGGTTAGAAAATGTAGATATTTTAAGAAGACAGATATTTTAAGAAGACAGTGGAGTTCGCTAGTATGAGGGAATATGGTTAGAAAATGTAGATATTTCAAGGTTGGGTCCTTGCTCTGTCTCCAAATTATCTTTGAACTTTGGGCTCCTTACAAAATTAACACTTTGATAACTTGATTATCTTCATCCAGAATGTCAGTTTGGGTAATTTTGTTTGAGAGGAGAATTCATAGAACTATAGAACTAAATATGAGTTGCTTAGTACAACTTCCGTCTAACAAATGAGGAAATTATCAAGACAATGAGTAATGTGCCCAAAATCACATGGTCAATAGAAGAACCAAATGAGAATGCAGGATTGTCACTCCTACACAGGGCAATGTGCCTTTCGGCACTCCATGCAGAGCTGTGGAACTACATTAAAAAATCTAAAGAAGTAAATATTTTGTTCATTTAAATGCAACAATTTAAATGTAAGATGCTAAATACATTATTAGAAACGAAAGGTTTTGATTAACTTTCCCTCCAATCGTGCTTGCTAGTGGCTGTTACAACACAGCAGATTTATTTGTTTGTAACATTTCCTTGTGAAAAAATTCTGCACTGTTTAGTCTTGAGGAGTTTTGCTAAAATAAAAGTCAAGTGCATTGCATCCTTGAGTCAAGTGAACTATATTTTCTGTCAACTATTTGCTATAGGGCTATACACATGAAGAGAACAGTTGAAGACTAAAATTAAGGATTAATCTGCACTTTTAATGACATCTGGAAAATGCAATTAAGAAGCATATTTTTCACAGCCTGCTTTGGCCACCCAGATTTTGCTTTGTTTATGATTAGCCAGCGAGCAAAGCCAGCTAGCAATACCATTTACCTCAATCTGGCAACAAGTTCATTAATAACCATGTCCTCAGGGTCCTATAAATGATTTGGAGCTAGCATACAGAAAACGGGAACATAGTTTATAAATGCAGCACAGTCTTCCACTCTCTGCCAATTTTTTATTTCTATCTGCAAAGAATCTCAAACTCATGGTCAATTATTCTCATCTTACCCAGTGGCTTTTGAGGCCAGAGCAGAGCTTCGGGACAGTCTGGCATTCACTTCAATGATGCAGTATTCCATTGAGGTAGGATGAAGGGCAAACTGAATGTTGCATTCACCCACAATGCCCAAGTGGCGAACAACATTGATAGAAGTACGTCTCAACATCTGAAACTCAGCATTGGAGAGTGTCTGGGCAGGAGCCACAACAACTGAGTCACCTGTATATCCAAGAAGTACTCATTATTTGGTGCATAAATAACCAACTTCAGTAACTTAACTTGCATAATGCAAGATATAGAACAGTTTGAGGGTTTGTTGGGATGTATATGTGATATCAGGTATTCCCCCAATTTCTGTTTTGCCCATATTACTCTGATACAGTGCTTTTAAAAACCTCTCTAGCCTTTCCCAAGCTCATCTATCTAGTAAGTAGCTATCAAGGCTTCAATCATCTACTTGCTAGATTGACTTAAACTTCCCTGCTCTTCATCTCAAACTAGCTCTCAAGTTCTTCCATTCATAGAATATTATACCTAGACTGGCACATCAGATGGCTTTCTGTATCTTATCCCTTCCCATTCTCACCTCTCTCATCATAGCCCCTTATATCTGCAGTCTTAGTCTCCATCCCTTCTGCCTTCAGTCATGCTCAGATATTCACTGTCTCCGAAAGTCCTTCTCCCAACATTGCCAGACAACCACACAAAACTTTCTCATTCTTTACATGAATGAGTGTCTTGAAAGTTTGCCAATCCTGCTTACTACTTGATACCATATAATTCCTTTCAATAGAGCTCACAGAACTGACCTTGCAATAAAATTGTTCTCTTGGCTATCCAAAAAGCCAAATTAAATAATCAGTCTTGGTCTTGCATAGCCTTTGATACTGCCACAAACAAAGCTCTTTTATAAAACAGTTCTTGCATTGGCTTAGTTGATACAGTACTCCCCTGATTTTCCTCTTAACTCTTTATTCTCCCCTTCAATCTTCAACACTAATCCTTCCATTTTTCCCCTGCCCTATAAATCTAAATGTTTTCCAGAATTCAAAGTTCAATCCTTTTGTCTCCTCTTTCTATATCTATGCCTTTGAATACTTTGTCTATGCCTGCAGCTTCAATTATCTCCTTTATGCCAATAGTTTCCAAATGATGTCTTTGTATCATCTTCTTCATTTCTATTCTATTTCTTAAATTCCATCTCCACATTCTCAACTCCCTTTTTTTGACTCCTCTCACACCTCAAATTTAGCACTTTTAAATCCTAAGTTATCATCTTTGCCCTCTTATCTAACTAGTGTACCTCCCTGAAAAAAGTATTTCTATTATTTTGCCTATTTTCTCATTTACTTGGAGACTAACATGTTGGTCTGCTTTGAACCTTCTCAACCTCCCTTCTTATTTCTCAACACCAAGTCTTATGGATCTTATTTCTACCATGTTGCTTATCTTTAGCTCTTCCCCAGTTAAATCAGTATAATAATATCTGCCTTACTTCCCAGGGTTTGTGTGAAGATCAAATTAAATATGAGAATATTTTTGATACTGCAAAATACTATATATGTGCAAAATGTTATCACTAGTCTGCCAACTAGAAATAGTAATTTAAAGACAACAACTTTATGAAGACTGCAGTGGCCATCAAAGACATGAGCTGAAGGCATCACTATAGTTCTTGAAGATGCACTGCCTACCTGTGTGAACACCCATGGCATCAACATTTTCCATGTTGCAGACAGTGACACAATTGTCATCAGCATCTCGAACCACTTCGTATTCTATTTCTTTCCAACCTGTCACTGACTTCTCCACCAGAATTTGGTTGGTCATAGCAAAGGCCTAGAAATTGGTGACAAAAATATCAAAGAGTAAGAAAAAGCATTGGCTTCAACAAGGATATTTGGCAAAATGCCCTGGCCTAAATCCTGGTCAGCACTGAACTCTCAAACCCAGTCTCCATTCTCCCCTGCAAAGAAGGCACAATGTGTCAGAAAATCAGTGAGGTACTAGGAATAGCACCCTGCAGTGAATATGCTTGATTTACATTATTGAGGCTTGCCATTCAAAGTGCTGATATGACATTAAATCAAACTAATTTAGGAAAAAGAGAAAATAATTGAGCAATCAGGCAGAGAGAAATGAAATTATTTCAGCAGCTAGGCTTCTGTGAAACCAGAAAATGTGATAAGTGTGAATAAATATGGAAAAATAAGTCTAAAGATGCTGGCTCTCTCTAAAATAGCTGAGGGTGCTTTGTACAGTGACACACACAATAAAAGTCAGTTGATGTTGATGAGGAGGAGAAAGGAGATGATGACGGTTGTAAACAGCCAGGATGGCATAAAAACTTGGGAATTAGAAGAATCATATGGGACTATTATTATGGTTAATGACTGCCTAAATGCTTAAATACTCTGAGTCATATATCATGTATGCCTGATTAGACAGATATGAATTAGCATAATTATCATTTCATATTTACAGCACACCCACAATGGGAAGAATACTGAACCCAAAATAGGAAAGTGGTAATCTCTGACCTTAGGACATGCAGTGGCTGATAATCCAAGACAGAAATGTCTCATTGTCTTATAATATATTTGATTTAAAATGGCAGTGAAAGGAAAAGTATTTTGAATTTTTTCAAATTATTAATATGCATTAAAATAATAACAATGTAAGTTTTTCCATAATGTGCCTCAATATGATTTTTTTTAACTTCACTCATCACTATAGGCTCCAGCACGTGCAACTGAAAATGTGACACATTTGTCCCCACAGCTGCCCACGATGAGGTTCTCAAAGTGGTTAGAAAATTCAGTAGCCAATGTTAACAATTTAATAATGATTAATTCATCATTCCGGTTGCCTGCTAAAAGAAGAAATCTAGGAAACAAAGGGTATAAATTTGGAAAAGTATTTTGCATTATAATGAGGTAAAATGGATATTTAGATACAGGGAAAATTGAAATAATCTTCACCTGTTTCCTCAGCTTGTTTTTATTTTTATTTTCTAAAGTCTTTGATTTTATACAAAAAAGTTAAAAGGACCTGGATAAGTTAATGCAGCTTTTAATGGTGCTAATTATAACCTCAAGAGAATAAGGGAATTGTTTAGGACATAATGATACGACTAATTATTCTCAAGGGAAGAGCGAGGGTTTTTTTTCAACAAAAAAAACCATTTAGAGGACTATTGATTATTTGAGCACAATATACATAATTGGAAGCTATCCCATTCCAGAATTGTCTTCATTATAAACTTTCTTATGTGAAAAATTCAGTTTTCAGATTGGTTTTTAGAGAGTAAAAAAAGTTTAATAAAGAATAAGTATGCATTGGCACTATTGTTAGTTGTGAAGTTGCTAATATTGAAAATATTTGGAACATCTAACAAGCTAGAGAAAATAAACTTTTTATCTTCAAAAGGATGTTTTTGCTTTAAATACATGATTCATATGTCCAGAATGCAAACAAGAAACATTTATATTAGATATGTTTCCCTTTTTTGTAATTTTCACAGCTTTAGAGAAATGAAACCCAAGTTGTTTATATGTAAGTCTGCCATTGTAGTTATTTAAATATGCTGAATTGTACCTGTTTTCAAAATCCTATGTCAACAATTCAAGGGTCTTATTTCAGTTCAGTTCAAAAAGTAAGTAAAGATAAAGCAGTAAGCTGTGCTTGAGCTATTTCCTAAAAAATCCCCAAAATAGCCCTCACAGTAATTCTGTCAAATTCACTTCCATGACTGCCATGTAAGTTACACAGGTTTCCTGGCTGCACATGTACTCATTCTTCAAAGACATTAATGAGTTCCTGGTATTTCCAGGCACTGTTCTACTTTGTGGAAATAGAGTACAGACAAAAGTCTCTGCTTTCCTGGAACCTGTTTTCTGTATTAGTCTCTAATTCAGTTTTTGTAGCATATCTTACTTTTCTCAAGAGTTTTCTTCTAATAAGAAAAGAAGTAGTTACTAATATGTTAAAGTGATTTTGATAGAACATAAATTATAAACACTCAAATCTCTCTTGTTTTTATGAGTATATGGCAGTTGGAGGAGTTGAGTCATTTACTATACTGAGAGGTTTATACCATGTATATTTTAAACACCTTAATTTTGAGTAAAGCCAAACTACTCAATGTGCTTTCTTTCACTTTCTGGATGTCATCCATGCCAGCCATATTATTTCAGAAAAAAATAAATAAAAATAGGACATTATGTCCTATTTTTCCTTAACCACTAAAACATATTTTAGAATTTTCCAATATCTGAGAGTAGATCGTGAAACAAAGGAAGATGGAGTTGAATTAAGTTCACCTCACTGAAGTCAACAGATTGTACTTTAAAGGTGGAAATTGAGGTAAAGTGACCACTGGTTTACCTTGAACCATGTGACTTATCATTGCATCCTGGCATGAACTGTTTCACTGCACTACCCTCTCAAAAGTGTCATCTTTTGGAAGACACTTTTGGATAACATGATTATGATTTAATAAATAAAATGTAATTTCTCTTCTGTATAACATTCTATATTTGAAAAGGTATGTCAAGTCAGTTTTTTTGGTAGGTAAAAATATTGTCTAAAAAAATACATACCTTTGTGCTGAGGTCCATCAAAGTCTCTCTATTGGGACAGATCCCTGAGCCTAATCCTCCCAGTGCATAGGCAGAACGGATCATTACTGGGTAGCCAATGGTGTCTGCTGCTTTCAGCGCGTCTTCCATCTGTCAACAAGAACAAGGACCCTAAATTTTAAAAGCTGAGCACACTAACAGAATAGACCACACAAGAGAATCTGGCAATCAAGTAAACCAACTTATTTGGGGAGAGTGAATATGGAAATGTCCTATTATTCCCTAGTCTCATTCTGAAAAGCAAGTGTTGTTATTCAAATGTTAATTAAATTCTAGGGTAGATGCTTACATACAGTGAAGGCTTTTAAGAAACATACTTTTGTGGTAAATTTTATCTTGTCCTGTAGAAATAGAACCATGGCCAAAGCAGAAATAATCATCATTCATTTGAGAATGGGAGCCAAATTGAATTACTGAATTTTTACATGCAATTTAAAAGTCTATTTCTTTTTTTTTAATTGCATATAGGTTCTGGGGTACATGTGCAGATCACACAGGATTGTTGCATAGGTACATACATGGCAATGTGGTTTGCTGCCTCTATCCCCCCATCACCTATATCTGACATTTCTCCTCATGTTATCCCTCCCCAACCACCCCACCCTCTGCTATCCCTCCCCTAGCCCCCACCAACAGACCCCAGTGTGTGATGCTCCCCTGCCTGTGTCCATGTGTTCTCATTGTTTAACACCCGCCTATGAGTGAGAACATACAGTGTTTGATTTTCCGTTCTTGTGTTAGTTTGCTGAGAATGATTGTTTCCAGATTCATCCATGTCCCTACAAAGGACACAAACTCATTTTTTATGACTGCATAGTATTCTATGGTGTATATGTGCCACATTTTCCTTGTCCAATCTATCATCAATGGGCATTTGTGTTGGTTCCAGGTCTTTGCTACTGTAAGCAGTGCCGCAGTGAACATACGTGTGCGTGTGTCTTTATAATTTCTTAATGAAACCAGGTTCTCTGCTGCTGAAGCTAGCTTGATGTTACCACAATAAGCCATTAGGAACACTGCATATTAAGAGATTTTTCATTTTTCAAGTTCAGTCTGAGAATAGTCCCAGAAGCTTGGAATTTTTTTTATCTTACAGAATACAACGTATGGTGGCTATATTTTTCTGTCATGGAATTTTACTACACTACCAACGGGAATGTAATTACACCTTTCCCATATGCCTGTTTCTTACCCTGAGGAAGCAAGGACATAATTAAATCTGGCAATGAAAGAGTACATGTATGGCAGGAGCATCCCAAATTGTGCAGCAGACCTATCCTGGGATTATTTCTGATTGACAAGTTTGTAACGTGAAGTATACTTGGTAGCATTGTTTTCTGAAACATACATAACCCTTTTTCAGTTGTCCCAGAAGCACCTGCCTTATTCCTAAGGGTGTGCCTGTTTCTACTGTGGAGAAGTTGCATTTACCACTGCCCCTAGCACCCCCACTTCACCCACTATAAGCCTGAAGTCAAAGATAAAGTCGGGGCAAAAATGATATTAAGTGAGTTGATTCTTTTTCCTGGTAACTGGTAACAGCTTACTGATAGGCATAAGAGGCAATGGAAATAAATAACAGAAAAGCAAATCTATCTTCCTTAAATACCTAAACCACAGGTTTTCCAGTCATTAATTTTACTGACTGGATCCATTTTATTCTAAAATGCTTATTTTATTCCAAAAAAAATTAAAGTCAATCTCATTTGCAGGGCATTCAAACATGCAAAATGTGTGACTGATCCTAGAAAGAAGGTAAAAATTGCTTCGGTTTTGCAAGTTGGTATGGTTCTTAGCTTCAATTCAGATCTGAGACTCATTGGTACTTCAAGCTTTGATAAACCACTTCATCTCTAGACTTAATGTTTCTCTTTTCATAAAGTAAAATATTAATACATATCATTTTGGCATTGAGTGCTATAATTAATATACAGTATTTCTGAACTATTAACACATTTCCAGATAAAAATGCATGTAGGTATAATAATCTTAACGATGATTATTAGGCATGAAAAATCATTCTCCTTACAACCGAAGACAAATAATGCCCTTGTTTCTCCAAAGCGTAGAATCCTTACCGATTCCACCGCGAAACTTGGAGCAATCTTTTCATTAATCTCATTTAGTTTGTCTGAAAACAGCTGCCTGTCTTCTGTGGCCATAATGGATTCAACTGAAGTTCCCAGGACTTTCACACCATATTCCTTGAGCACACCTCTCTTGAATAGTTCCACTCCTGAAGAAGAACCAAACATGATTAGTTTTTAACATGTCAAACTTTTGTGTCTTCTTTAACAGGCAACTGAACACATTTTTTTTTTTTTTTTTTAGTCTTAAAATCCAAGAAGGTACCACTGTCTATACTAGAATTGTACTTAAGGAAAAAAATTCAAATAAAAATTCTGAAGATAGTCTGACAAAATATGTCACTGATGCTACTATTACTTATGTTATCATCTTCCGAATACCATTTTTATCTTTATTAATAAAAGTCATAGTATTATACTGGGCCTTAAGATTTTAATATATTCTCTGTCCTTCTAAAGTCCATTTCTATAATGAGATTCTATAATTTTAAAAATCCCAAATATATGAGTACCTACTTCTGTTAAAAAATTATCATCAAAATGGTTTGCGTTACACTACCTTGACATCTAATTTTGCCTCTTTTTTTAACATACAAATTATATCAGCAATTGCTTATCCACACTAGCTAAAGAGATTCTTATTTGTAATCTAGTTCCAAAGATTTGAAGAATTTTAAAGAGAACAAAGCAGTATACTCAGCAGATGAATGAAGGAATGGTAGAAAGATTGATCTATGTTATTATGAAAATATATTTAAGATGCAACTGCTGCAGGGCTGATACGTAAGAGCACTTAACCAACGTTAATTCTCTTTTTTCATTCATAATAGTTCTGAAGACCTCAATAGCAACAGAGAAAAGCAATATCCTGGGATAGAGTAGCGAAATTCAAGAAACCTACTGGCCACTTCAGAGCATTCAAGGGAAAAGTTTCTTTGTCTCTCAGCTATTTTGTGAAATTAACTAGTGATATTCATCATATGACTATCTTAAGTGGCTGTTTGCTAACTGCTTTCTCACACATTAGAAGAAACGTTTTATGAACACACTAAGCACAGTTGTTAGATGAGTTCGAATAAAATATATTACACAGAAGCACATATGGCAAAACTCTGCAATTAAACTTCTAACAACTTACCACAGTTCAGAGCTGTCTGGCCACCCATGCCCAGAATTAACCCATCTGGCCGTTCTGCCTTGATGACCTCTGTGACAAACTGAGGGGTGATGGGAAGAAAGTAGACAGTATCGGCTTGCTTTAAGCCCACCTCATTGGTCTGGACTGATGCAATGTTTGGGTTCATCAGAACAGTTTTGACATTTTCCTCCTGAAAGAAACAAAAGAATCCAATACATGAATATATGGTCTAAAGAAGAGAATGGCCACACTTAAATAGAGAGACATGGGGTAACTAAGCTTTTAGGTTATCTGTGGGCTGTAGAGATCTATAATAGCATTAGTGAATGGAAGTTAAAGGAAGACAAGCATTTGGTCAAAGAAAGGAAGAAATTCTTGAAAATGAAATTATCCAGAAGAATTGGCTGCCTCAAGAAGATTACCATGAGGTGATCTTTGGCACTGAAGGTAAAGATGGAGACCATTTCTATACAATTTGTCTAGAGATCCACAAATCTTACTGAACTCCGTAGTTCAATCAACCTTAAAAGAATCACATATTCCAAACGTTTTAAATTAGTAAATATAAACTGGAACTAGAGGCAATATGAAAGCTGCTTACAATTATGTGGTCAATTTTAGAGTATGTATCATGTGGCAATGAGTAGAACATATATTCTGTTGTTTTAGGGTGGAGAGTTCTTAAAAGGTTTATTAGATCCATTTGGTCCAATGTCAAGTTTAAGTCCTGAATATCTTTGTTAACTTCTTGCCTCAATGATTTGTCTAATACTGTCAGTGGAGTGTTAAAGTCTCCCACTATTACTGTGTGGAACTCTGTCTCTCTTTGTAGGTCTCTAACAGCTTGCTTTATGAATCTGGGTGCTCCTGTGTTGGGTGCATATATATTTAGGATAGTTAGATCTTCTTGAATTGACCCCATTATCATTATATAATGCCCTTATTTGTCTTTTTTTAATCTTTGTTCATTTGAAATCTGTTCTTTTCTGAAATTAAGATTATAACCCTTGTTTTTTTTTTCTATTTTCCATTTGCTTGGTATATTTTCCTCTATCCTTTTATTTTGAATGTATAGGTGTCATTACATGTGAGATGGATCTCTTGAAAACAGCATACCATTGGGTTTTGCTTTTTTATCCAGATTGCTGCTCCATTCCTTTTAAGTGGGGGCATTTAGCCTGTTTATATTCAAGGTTAGTATTGATAGGTGAATTTTATCCTGTCATTGTGCTATTAGCTGATTATTATGTTGGTTTGTTTGTGTGGTTGCTTTACAGTGACATTGGTGTGCATGTCCAAGTGTATTTTTGTATTAGCTGGTAGCAGTCTTTTCTTTCTATACTTAATGTTCCTTTCAACATCTTTTGTAAGGTAAGTCTGGTGGTAATGAATTCCTTCAACATTTTGTTATCCAAAAAGGATCTTATTTCTCCTTTACATGTTAATCTCCAAACCTAAAATAAAATTTAAAAAAAAAAAAAAAGCTGCTCCCCCTTCTATTTATTTGTCTGAGAACAACATTGACTTGTACATTTAAAATGCAGAATAATGTGCTCCCTTCTTGCTGGAAGCACTGAGAGCCTTCTACTGGTTTTCACTTTTTTCTAGATTTTCATGCTTGCTGCAGTGCTTTAACAAAGGCCATTATACAACTGTTTGTACATACTGTATTTTAAAAAAAAATTATGGCAAAAGAAATAAAACTATGTATGTGCATGCGTGTGTGTATATGTAAATATACTTATGAAGGTATTCATAGCTCTATCTCATTCCTTACATCAGGATAGACTTTCAAAATAATTCTTTATGTCGGCTACTAGGGATAATTGTTTTAAAAACCAGGATGAGGGTGACACTTAGCAAAATAATTATTATAAAATATGGCCAGATGGTTCCTATTATTTCATACATTTTTAAATTTTAAAAATTTAAATTATGTCAATTTTAAATTCCCCTAAAAAGTCAACAAAATATTCAGATAAAAGCATAGAAATTATTCTTGAAAACCCTACATATCTTTGGGGAGGATATGAATAAAACATTAAATATATTTTATGCTGCTTTAAATTGAAATAGTGACTTAATACTTGTAATATACTTTTTTAGTTATTTATTTGATTTTTATACCAAGACTATGAAAGAGATTTCAACCATTTGGATGAAGAAAATGAGATTCAGTAAGGTTAAATGGCTTGCTAAAGGTCATATAGCTAAGAAGTGGTGATATTAGGACTCTAATTCAAGTGTTATGATTCAAATCCTTTGCTCTTTCCTCAATATGAGTCATCTTTAAGATTTTAAAAATAATATTATTAACAAAATGTCAGGAGGATACAAACAGATAAGCAAATGCCTTTATAATATGGGGTAAATTTTAATAATTGAGTCCAAACTGAGAACATATCAGCAACAGAAGTTATAGAAAACCTCACTACTAAAAAAAAGTACCAACAAACTTTAGTATACTTGAGTATTTTTCTGAATGCGCTATACAATGAATATAGCAATATTTCATAAGTCAAATTAGACAGGAAAAGATCCTATACATACACATGATGAGTGTTCATTTATTTTAAAACTTACAATTTCAATCCATCTCAATTTTACATCATTTTATTTTTCTAATTCTTGTTACAATATATGCACCAATCATAATATTTTAGTTTAAAATATCATGTCTAGTTATTAACCTTCTAAATGATCACAATATAACCTAATAATTCCTGTTCTTTAGTTAAAAATGAGTAACTTTACCCAATTGATGTAAAACACATTAAAATGCAAACTATAACCATACAAATTCTTTGTAAAACTCCCAAATAGAATAAAAACTGTATACTAGATAAATGTATTCTAAACTCTGAACACACTTGGATTGTGTTCTAACCAATCAAAACCAGTGGACAGCCTCCAATTATCTAATTAGAAATCATAATACAAAGAAGTAAAATATCATTTTGAAAGTGTATTCCAAAAAATGTGTGAGTGTGCATGTACATGCATGAATGGTGGAGAGTATTAAAAAAAATGGGAAAAAGACTAAGTCATTGAGAATGTGTTCTACCTCTTCAACATACCCCATCAGATGAAAATGTTTGATTATAGAATACTAACAAAAATAAAAAAAAAAAGAAAATCTTTGGCCAACTTTTTTTTCCACATTTGCTGTCCCAGCCTTCTGCTGCCATACTCTGCCACCCTCTACTAGCCTGGTCTCTGACGAATGGCATTACACTGCAAAGGCTGAAGCAATGTCAACAGGAGTTCACATTGTCTCTGAATGGCCTGATTAGCTCAATCAGGGGTACCAACTGAATTCCTCAAGAGAAATACCTTAAATATACAATGGAATTTTTCTAAAGTTTTATTTTAGTACACTAGGGGTTGGGAGATCTCCAGAGTGTTTAAATAAACAGGGAGGATGTCCTTCCACACCTGTGTATCAAATCTTTTATACTTGAAAATTTTGCCATATCATCCCATTTCCCAGGCACTGATGGGAGAACTGGGTCCCCTAGCA
This sequence comes from Sapajus apella, assembly GCF_009761245.1. NCBI lineage: Eukaryota > Metazoa > Chordata > Mammalia > Primates > Cebidae > Sapajus > Sapajus apella. Next base: position 28,856,665 of record NW_022436950.1, read on the forward strand.
ATAGATAATAATTTCTAAAACCTGAATGAAATGTACTGTTGCCCTTGCTCTTCCAACTGGAGTTTCCCATTTTAACCATAAAGATGCCTGAAGCATCCTGTAGAACATTTGAAGTACTTTAAAACACCAAAGATGCCCAAAATTTATCTTTCACATAAAAGACAAGTATATTTGAAAAGCTCACTGCCTCAAAAGAAATAAACAGCATCAATAAATGGGGCTTTACGTATTTTCACAATAAGAAGGCAATAACCTAAATAATTTTGGAGATTACCCTCCTTCATTTACAAATGTGCGCATTTGAGAAAGGTGAAATTCTTGCTCGTGATCAGACTTCCTTAATACAAGACGTATAAAGGCACAGTTAAGGAAATAATTATAGCAACTTTGAAAAGAGGTAGTGTCATAAATCTAAATTATGAAATACTAATTAGATTCATTAAAGGAAGCATATTAGTAAAGATCATATTCTCTCACCTTCATGGCTTTTACAGCTTGAGATCCTGAGTAATCAAATTCACCTGCCTGACCAATGGACAGACCTCCTGATCCTAGGATAAGGACTTTGGAAACCTATAAGCAATAATAAAAAGACATTGTTATTATTGCTAAAATGGTGAAAATAAAAGACGTTTTCAAGAATGGAGAAGACAAACTACATCATCTGAGTTTATGTGGTCATTTAAGGTCTAATGCTATAAAACATGTAATATATAGAAAAAAAAGACTAACAACTTAAAACATCTCTAATTTCAATGTGATTTCCAAAGTTTATTAAGGTTTTTCACTTAAGTAAAAAGTTTTTAGAAGGAATTTACATTTTATTTAAACATATAAATATCCAAAAATATATACATATATGTAAATATATCTATGTGTGGTATTTTTTCAAATATACATCCTTCTAAATTTTAAATAATAATGGTATGTGTGTGTAGTTTATGAAGGAAATGGGTAAAAACCTTATCACACTAACATACATATTCAAATTAAGGATTTAAGTGTCATGCTATATTAATCCTTGCCTATTTGCTTTTTAGAGGTAAAATATTCAGTTCATGATGTTGAATAACAGTTATTCTAGTTGAAACAAAAGGAATTCTACTACCTATAATAATTCTGTAATCTGAATTGTATCTCATGTTTACATAGAGCTATGGCTTTTTGGATAATGGGAAATAAATTCTAAAATAAACTCTATTCTTTGTTGTTATTACAAATGCTTTGTAAGCAGTAAACTTTAAAAGACATTATTTTAAATCAAAACATGAAAGTTCCACTAAACATCATCAAGAAGGAACCAAATAATTAATTATAAAATGACAGCCTATTACAATAATACCAGTCATCTTTTATTAAACACTACTATGCCTTACATCATTCAGTTACTAAAAATCATCACATAATCCAAAATTCATAAACCAAAAACAAGCCCACATACTGACCTCAACTCGAGATGCAACTAGTGCTGGCTTTGGTAGGACTGATGTAATGGTGGTACCTTTTTCTTTCTTTATCAGTGAGAAAAAGGAATCAAACAGATACTAGAAAAAATATAACCAACTAGTTAGAAGCTTCAAAATTCTTAAGTTCACCAGATAAAACACAAGATGCCCAGTTAAATTTGAACTTCAGATAAAAAACAAATAATTTTTAGCATAACATTTCATATTTTTTGCTGTCTTGTCAATAACTATCTATTACTGTAAGAATTTAATCAAATAAATACTTCTGTTCAAATCCTATAAAGAAGAAGTTTCCAAGAAGCAATAAATATACCAGATGCCTTCTGAGAATGCCAAATTTTTAGCAACTTGTATATCATTTGCTTCTTCTAAATCAAATTCTAGTTGGACAAAACAATTGAAGCTATATCACTTATTATATAGAAAATTAGAAATACTAATTTAAACTTCTATCAGCTCTAAAAAACAATTTCTGAAGATTATTCTTAAACTTTGCCAGAGGATTTACTTCTGTTGCTTCACTAGATATGACAAATTACAACAAAGAATATTCATTTTGCAATTATTGGAAAGACAAAAAAGAATTACATGATAGTGGATATTATTACATATCTTAATTGCAATGTTCCTAATCCAAAGTACTAATATATGCTAATTTAAATTTTAAATTAAAAAATTACTTAGCATGTGTTAGATGATACACTTAACTAAATTTGATTTATGAGTTTCATCATGGGTTGGTAATATAATACTGATTTTGGCTATTAAGAACCAATCTTTTCTAACATTAAAACAAGAACAAAGTACAAATACCTAAAAAGGCAAATTGGACATGACAGAGTAGAACAGAGCGTGCAGAAGGAAAGCTTTTATTATCTTCCTGATTTTACTTAGAAGTCTTTTCTGAGAGTTCTGACAACGAAGATTTGATGCTGGCGGAGGCCCCTGGGTGTGGGGAAGTCACAATAGACTTCAGATTCTTCTGGAGTTCACCAGAAGTGTTTATTTGGAAAGATGTGCTTGAACAATGAACTAAGAGCTCACACAAAAAACGTAAAAATATGTAGATTAAAAACAAAACTCCTCTAAGCATTCCTGTGGTTGATTTCTGAAGCCTCTGAATCATCTATGTATGTGCATGCATGCCCTCTCTCCTCCCCACACCCCTTCCCCTCTTTTCTCCTGCTGCTGTTTATTCTTCTTTAGTGGCTACACAACCAGTTGCCATAGGGATTTTTGTGAAGTCACAGATGGAGGATTAAAATTTCATTTCAGTCAGGAGAATGAGAGGGAGCAAGAGGGAATTCATTTGCATAGTACAACAATTGTAAATTTCAGAACTAAATATATTAGAATGATAATGGGTTTAAATATAAATAGCATCACTTCGGGTTTCTTAAGGGCTTTCCCATTTTAAATTTTTAAAAAGATAAAAATTTCCTCTGTGACATTCATGGGGAAATTTTAATACAAAATGTGTGTTACCAAAGCAATTTTTTTTGAGAATGTTCTGCTCAAGATCATCTGGGGTGATTATTTTGGTTTCTCGAGTTTCCACACAAACACATGCTTTTTTTTTTTTTTTTTACATATATAATGGGCCTCATCTTTCTGACATACCTCAGTGTCTGTTGGCCCTGGGGTGACCTCTGGGTGGAACTGCACAGCAAAGAAGGGTTTGCTCTCATGCATAATCCCCTAAAGGAATAAGAAATGAGAAGAAATTCCTTCTGTAACAATGAATGCCAAGTAATATACCTCAAATTAAAAAACTGAGTCAGATGCTTCAAAATTTTTTTTAAACTAACTGTACTATTAAATAGCATGGCCCTATATCTTAAGTACTTACATATCTGACCATTTTGATAGGTATGGAAAATGGGTCAATGAAGACTCAACCAAATGTGTTTTCTTTTAAAATAAATAAATAACAAATTTGGTCTATAGCCTTTGAGACCCCTCTGGGCCCCAAACCCTAAATTACTTTTCCAAAGTTCTTCTCGAAGACTCCACCAGTGCCGAGTAAGTCCCAGAGACCCACCTAGTCTGCTCTCAAACAGATCTGGACCAACAGCCCACTAACATTGAATGTGGATAGTTGTTGATTAATGACTGAAATAGTGAATTTTAATGAGTCAACTGATGAGAGAATAAGAATAAGAGAAATGACTTTTTAAAACACAGATGCCTCTGGAACAAAACCTATAACTGTTTTTCAACCCCCAACCCCAAAAAATCACAAACAAGAGAAAGATATTTGCATCACAATGTATTTAAAAATTCTGGGTGAACTTTCTGGGTAAATAAGTTATTGCACATTTCAAAGCAGCTAGAAGATTTGGAATGTTCTCAATACAAAGAAATAAAAATGTTTGAGGTGATGGTTATCCTAAATAGTCTTATTTGATCACTACTTATGCATGTATCAAAATATCACATGTATCTCATAAATATATACAATGCTTATGTATTGTTCTTCTTAAAGCCTTGCATTTTTCATCACCAGCTGAAAAGGTTTACTGACAGCATTTACCTCATTTGTTTGATCATTGACATTCACAAAAAGTGGTTTCCAGCCAGCAGGGAGGGTGTTGTCCAAAGCATAGCCATGATTCTGAGCAGTAATGAAAGCTTGTCTGTTTGTGACATTCAAAACAGGCTGATTCTGCCCTCTGGAGAGAAAAGAAGAAAAAGAATAGGGAAAAGGAAAAGTGAAGAGAATAATATAAATGTATTCCTTATAAAGTGGTGAACAAGAAAAGCCTATTAAAATTCAAAATCTCAATTGCTTAGTGAAAATCACTCTGTGAGAAAAGTCACAGATTGTTAATCCCAATAATTTTCCCAACAAAAATCAATTCAGGAAGCTTTGTTGTGTGTTAAATACACACAGGTCTATTAAATTCTATAATCGGTTTTAGAAAAGGGGGCATTGCACTCATAACAAAAAGGATTGCTTGCCAGCTTAACAGAAACAGACAAATATAAGTGACTTATTTTAAGAGAACTACAATAATTTTAAAGCCAGAAGACAGTTATTGGGAGACAATAAAAAGATGACTGCTCACACCTGAAATACACTTTACGTAAGGGGTGGGCCATGGGGGAAAGCCTGGTGTTTAATAAATTAATATCGTTTGAGGCAAAAAGGAAAAACTGAGAGGATCTAAAGATTTCTGGGCTCTTAAGTCATACTACCTTCTTAAAATGTTACAATGTTCTGAAATCAAGCTTAAAATCAGAACAATTTCCCTTGGAATATCATTTGATTGAGTATTATAACCTCAACTTATGCCAAGGGAAGGAAAATAACTTTAAGTTATAACAAGGTTATTGTTAGAGAAGGCCGCCTTCCAAAAATGCAGTAAAAGTGGTATCAGGTAGTCAAACAACTGTCAATCATATAAGGCACGGTTACTTATTTACTCTAAATAAATGACAGGTAAGTTCGCAGGGTTCTTTGTATTTAGTTAGTATGTCAGAGCTGGTTTACTGTAAGCAAAAGTGAAACCACCTCACCTGTTGGCCATGGACATCTTGTAGGTTTTGGCACCAGCAGCCAATCCTGTTATTAAGTTTCCTGTACTGATTCCAAACAATGGCTCCTTGCGATCACTCTCAATAATCTAAATTGGGGAGAAATTTTATTAACCAAATAGAACAGTTCCAAAAAATGTTGCTTCTGAGTGAATAAAAATGAGGTATCCTTTTTTCTTAAGAAGGTAAAGAGAATAGTAACTGAATTTTAAAAGAGAATATAAATAAGGACATCACTGACAAATTTGTAGCATTAGAATTCAGTAAGATGTACTTTATATTCAGACTAAACTAATTCAGTATCTCTTTAGAGATCTGCAGGTCTTATGGGTCCCAAGGTCATGATGAGGAACCATGAGCTGTCAGTTTACAACTGTAAGGCAAAATACACTTGGCCATTGGACTCCAGTTCTTTTAACTCAAGGGCACAATCCCAAAGTTCCCTTGTCTGAAGAAAAACCCTATTTTCTCTGATATTCTCTCCTCATTGATTCCCCCATAGAATATCTCTACTAAGAGTGCCTCAGAAGTCACAAATAGAAGTATTGAAAAATCCTTGAATATAAATAAAATGTATCACGTCCTTTCAGGGTACAGAGTGGAAGCCCCCACTTCCCACACAGATACACACTAATTCCAGGTTCACTGCACCTTTCTGACATTCTGAATTAGTGGTTCTGCAAGAGCTGGATTCCCAGGTCCTCCTGCAATCAAAATCCCATCATACTCCATCTTGGTGAAATCGTGATTCCAGGGAACTAAGTGCACTTCAGCTCCTCGCTGGAAAAGAGACATAAGAATGATGAATTTAATAACATGTTTCTTTGCCAAAGTATCATTTTGATAGACTTTCTCTTGACTAACCATTCCTTAAAGGGAAGGAAAAATTTGTACACAATTCAAATAAATAATGCTGAGCAAAACTTTCTTTGGGGCCAGGCTTGGTGGCTCATGCCTGTGATCCTAGCACATTGGGGAGTTCAAGACAGGGGAACTACTTGAGTCCAGGAGGTCGAGACTGTCCTGGGAAACAGGGCAAAACCCCATCTCTACCAAAAAAAGATAAAACATAAATTAGCCAGGTATGGTGGCATGTGCCTGTGGTCCCAGCTACCCAGGAAACAGGTGAAAGGATCACCTGAGCCCAGGAGTCAGAGGTTGCAGCAAGCCAAGTTTGCACCATTGCACTCCAGGCCGGACAACAGAGTGGGGCCCTGTCTGAAAAAAAAAATGGGGTGGCTCACTGTATTTAATGTGGTGTAAATGGAGCCAACAGTCAATATAAAGTGGAGGGAAAAAAGAGACAATTAAAGGTTCGATCCTGAAAAAACAGATAATGCACTCTCCTGCACTCAGAAGAAGTTTCAGTGCCTACAAATGCCATGGCTGGACTGACAGAGTAGGTTACCTTCACACTACCAGTTGCAAAAAATATAAATCCATTTTCTGAAAATGTTAAGTTGGTCCGCATAGGGACCTTCTTCAGTCTTGCCTTTTTGTCTTATCAAATTTTAATCAGCCTTCTTTCCTAGAGTTTTTTCATTATCTATAATATTTATATTGTAATGAAAAATTAGAAATTTATTTTAATATAAAAGTACATAGGAAGGTGTCCTTGAGAGTTTCCCATGAAGCATGTCCTGAAACAAGGATTTGAGAGAACAAAGGCTTATTTGGATAGAGAGGAATCAGATAGAGAGGAAGTGACATCATGAAACATCCCATTTAAAGTCTGCATTAGCAAGCAGTTACCACTACGGATAAGGGAAGCTTAAGCCCACTGGGGAACTCTGAGAGCCAGTGTGGAATAGTTACCTTAGAGATTGCCTATCCAAGGGATGAAGGATCTAGGATAGTTCCACTGACTCTTTCTGTGCTTTGGTTGGAGGCTACTCCAGAGATCATTAATTCTACGGCATTTACTGCCTGCTGGTAGGCTCCAGCCATCAGGCAAAGAGATATAGATACTTGCAGTTGGAAGATGGGGAACATGAATTAAAATGGTAAATAGAGAGTGAGATATAGACAGGCCATCCACAACATCTGCTACCATGCAGGCTATCCAAGGAAATTTTTGTTAATAAACTTCACAAGAATTTGAAATCATGATTTGAATATTGCTGTTATTCTCTAATAAGGAGGTACAATGAAGAATCTCCCTAACACATGCTAATTTGGTGTTATGCAAATTGTGTGTGTGTGTGTGTGTGTGGTGTGTGTGTGTGCATAGGGGAGATGTGTAGACAGAAGACAGAGAGGAGTGAGGAGGAAAAGTCCTAACAAAACTATATTTAAGAAATATTATTACAATGGTTAAGCTTTTGAGAATTTTTAAGTTTTAATTTTAACTGGTTTTCTAATAGTTGTGGAAGTTCGTACTGTGAAGGTTCGTACTGTGTCAGGGCATGATTCCTACAAACATATGGTGCATAATAAATGTAGGCCAAAGGAGAAGCTATCAAACAGACTGGATCTTTTTGGTCATCTCTGTACCCCAAAGACAGGGAACATGATGCATCTCAGAAGGTCAGTCAATAAGTGACAAGAACAGCCATCATTTTCTTCCATGTTTTAGTGGCCCTTGAGGTTTTTATTTTTTTTAAAAAAGAAAAAACATAGCAGTCTATATCTGTAATTTGAACAGGGATAAATGTGTTATTTTATAAATCAAAAGTAACAAGAAGAATGTAGATCCCTGACATTCTGAAAGAATGCTTAAGTTTCTCTGTGACAGAGGAAATTGGCTGAACACTAACGATCAATACTACAAACCCTCACCTTTGAGATGAACAAATTACTTACCTTTACTAGTAGGCGGATTACATTGTTTTTAATTCCACAGTCTACAGCTACCACTTTTGTGGGGTTTCCTTTGCCATACACCTTGACATCCTGCCATTTTAAAAACCAGAGAATGAGAGGGAAATCCCAGCTGTGGGCAACAGAGCAAAACCATAAATACATCTGAGGATGCTTTGCACTTAGATTGGTAACAGATTGATTGTTTGACTGCTAGGGAGTGACTGATAGTTAACAAACAATTTGTAGGAAAGACACAGCAAGTGCCACAGACTGTATCTTCTTTATAAGAAAAAGGACTTTACTGTTTTAGATAAACTGTTGATTACAGTAATAACAATGATCTCTAAGAAACTGGCTGTGTCCATAGTTAACCATCTTTCCCATGTTTTGCCTCATTAACAACTAGTAGCAAGGAAATTCTTAAGTATTATTGCCTGATTCAGCACTGGATAGATGCAGCAACAGACACATTGTGCTTTAAATACCGCTTGATCCTTAACTTGCATTAAAGATTGAATGGGGTAAAGCTGAATTACTGTACATTAGGCTTCTGCAGTGGGGCCTAATGAATAAAGTCAGTATGAGAGTCACAGGCATTGCTAAGCAGGTATAGACCACCAGTCCCTTTAGGTTCCCATGCAATTGTTTGCATTTAAATGGTAGATTTCATAAAAAGATCCCAGAGCATATCATAATCATTATCTATGTCTGAAGCACTGCTGGGAGGCAGATCTATTTTCACAGGCAGTAACCCAAGAAGCAGTTCCCCAAAGTCATAAAAGGAGAAATAATAGAAATACACAGAAAGCCTAGAAGGCTGGGCACATACCCACTGGTTCCTGCTTTTAGCGTTGGCTAGCACGCTATGAATTTAGGACGATTTCATCATTTGTGAAAATTTTCAGATGAAAGGTACAATCTGAATATTTGAAAGAACACTTTGGCTAAAATATCTTCCTCTCCACTGTCTATACAGAATGTGAAATCATAATCCTTAGACGTAGTTGAGGGAAAAAAAATATATAAAGTATATCTGGTTTTTTTTCTCCCACTGACTATTTTGAAGGAAAAAAACATATCCCCATCCTTTCATGATCTGGGGGAGTTATGCTGAATTGAATGCCACAGGTAATCTTTCTCATCAGATAATTTGAAAAGGTTTAGGTTCATTCTTAACCTTAGGCTTCTGCTACAAAATAAAGCAATATTACCAACTACTTATGGCTACAGAAAATTGTAATTACAAGACTTCATGAAGTTATTAACATTTTCAAGGCATGTAGCTAAACAAAAGTCACAAAATATATGTAATCTCCTGACACAAATACACATTTTATCATAGCTATAGTAGCATTATTTAATTGCACTGGCATTAAGAAACAACAGAGCCAGCTTTCACCATTGCAGCATCTCCCTTGATTTGATATAGATAAAAACACAGATATGCTCATTCTTGCTGGTCTCTACACAAACACATTAAATACAGTCCATAAGAATAATAGAAGCTACCCAAGACTTCATGGATACTTGCATATATGGATTTGTGTTTGGACTTGCCAGAGAAGAATATATTATACAGCATTTTGAAACCTTGCTTGACCACAGAATTTTTTAAGATGAATTGCTCCACTCCACTGTTTTCCACTTTAGGAAATGATAGACTACATCACCAAGACAGTTCTCAATTCTTATGTTCTATCATCTATCATCATCCCCTATCATGCTGTTTCAAACTAAATCATTTCACAGGGATATATGTAAAAACAAAGGGAAGTCGTATGAATGGGACCAATTTTAAAATTAAAAATCAGAAGTGAATATTGCATACACCATGATCAAATTTCATTTATATAAATAATTACATATCTAATTTAAAATTAGTTTTCTTTAACAACACATACTTCTTAGGCTTCAGCATGTTTTGAATGCACATCCCTGCCCGACATGAACATCATGACTCAGTACTAATTCCTAGGAACCCAAAATCCTTGTCTCTGACAAGGAGCCAGAATACCAGATAATATCAATGTGTGTTTTCTCTGAATCTTACATGTTACTAATCCGACTATTTTACTCTTTTAATAACAATTTTTAAAAAGCCTTTAAAAATTCTCATGCTGGAACTCTTCCTCATGAAATGTCCTCTATACTCCTTCTGATTGGGGCTGTGTCACAGCATGATACATTTCCCAGATAAATGGGTATCAGGAAGGGCATGGGACCATCCTTTCTAAAGACTCTCAATGACAAGGTTTTGTCGCAGGAGGGGGTACGATATTCATACAAGGAGAGTCCATTTCTAGTACATTCACATATTGTGCCATTTCTGATTAAAAATCCTTGAATACTTACTTTGCAAATGTAAAAGGTAGAAGGAGTGCAACAATGTAAACTTATTTGGATATTATTACATAGTAGTATCACTATGGTTACTAATAGTATAACTGTTAGCAGTGTAACTTTTATTCCAGTATGTTGAAAGGCAGTATGAGATGATGTTTCCTGAGAGGGAGACACTAGACAGAGCCTTCCTAGGTATAAATCCTATGGTCATTCACACTGAGGAAGGTATTGAATCTCTCTACATCCCAGTTTCTTCATCAGTAAATGAATTCCATACTAATACCTATCTCATATAATTACCCTGAAGATTGAATAAGTTAATCAGTGTAAAGCATTTAGAAGAAATCTAGCAGATAATAAGTACTCAATAGATCTTGCTTTTTTTATTAATAAGACTTATTAGTAATAATGATAATTTTATTATATTAATAATGGAGGTAATAGAACCATAAGAAAAACTGATTAAAGGATTTGAAGGGAAAATAAGAATGTGCAATTTCTTTACCACCAACTCTAACTACCATTTACTGGTTTTGAATATTCCTTTATTCATTTATTATTTGTTGACCATGTATTATGTGAAAGATACCATGAGCAGTGCTGGGAATTCGGGTAAGTAAACCATGACCTCTCCTCTCAAAGAGCCAACAACAGACAGGGGAGAGAAACAATCCTTCCAAAGAGTTTATACAATTTGATCCTTGTTATACTGGAGATATTTATTAAATGACATGGAATCCAAAAGTGAGATGAGTCAGGGAAGCTTCACAAAGGAACAATAAGCTGACCCTTGAACTTGACTCCTTCAGGCAAGAATGAGAAGGAGAAAGCACAGGAGAAGATTCCTAGGTAAAGAAGCAAACATATTCAGACCTTGTAAGATGCAGACCAAGTAGAAAATAGGTTCACAGGCCAGGCGCAGTGGCTCAGCCTGTAATCCCAGCACTTTGGGAGGCTTAGGTGGGCAGATCACCTGAGGTCAGGAGTTCGAGACCACCCTGGCCAACATGGTGAAACCCCATTTCTACCTAAAATACAAAAACTAGCCAGGCATGGTGACAGGCACCTGTAATCCCAGCTACTCGAGGAGGCTGAGACAGGAGAACCACTTGAACCCAGGAGGTGGAGGTTGCAGTGAACCAAGATTGTGTCACTGCACACCAGCCTGGGGAACAAAGAACAAAACTCCATCACAAGAGAAAAAAAATTAGAAAGAAAGAAAATAGGTTCACAGGGAGTCTTGAAGAGGTTTCCTGAATCCATGCAATAGAAATCTAGAAACTGAGCTTTTAAAGCTTTTCTGTCAAACCCCCATCGTAACGGAAAGAAAGAAAGCATGACGTTAGCTACAGAGATTCTGGAGTCACTTGAGTCAAATTGACGCTAAACTTGGGCAAGTTATACTTTGTTTTAAATAGACTTACTTGCTAAGCCTCGGTTTCTTCATCTATGACATGGAGTTTTTATGAGAATTAACAGTGTTCAAAAAAGCTTGGTTATTATTATTTTCCTCGAAGACCAGAGGTGCCACTTTGAATGGACCACGATAATTATAAAATATCATAGGCAAAAAAAGTATATATCTAGGAATAAAATGTGGCAAATACATCTATTTAAAATCAAATCTTGCATCCACATGTACTTTTTCTACTCCTTCCTTTCGAAGAATTTCAATCTCCTTTGTCAAAATAACACTCACTTTCTACTTGGATAAAGTAGAGTTTCTCTGAGAGTCTCCATTGCCACACTGGTGATGGAAGAAAAGTTTGTAGCCATCTCTGCTATAGTATTAATAAACCCCAAGGTAGAACCAGCCAATAACAATAATGCCACATAGGTTTCCACAGGTAAATTCTCCACAAGTAAAACCCAGTGGTAACCAAATACATAGTCCTAGGAAAGGACTTTCTTATCTCCCTTGTAAGTAGTAAAAACAGAATGTAGCAATTCTTCCTTTAAGTTTCAAAGCACACCAAAAAGTTTTCTTTAAAAAAAATTCCATATCGTTATCCCATAAACACCTCAGATATTGAATGACATAATCACTATGCTCAACCAAACTAGTTAACATCCTTATCTGAGAAAATAGGGTGATTTTTACCTGGCCACATTCCTCCTTCTCCCATTCCTATCTGCCACCTAGGTTGCTGTATCCATTCTTGCTATTACTCCTTGGTACAGGCTCTTATGAGTTTTGTTCTGATAAGTTACAATAACCTTCTAGTTGCTTGCTCTTTTATTCAGTTTTACTTTGCTCCAAAATGACACCAAATGAGTTTGCAATAGTTTCTGGAAATGCTGATTCATTGATGATATGAAATCTTCTAGACCTAGCTTCAGTCAGTCCATCTCCACTCATCCTTGCCCAAGTGTGTAAACCAATAGGTGTGAACCCCTTGGTTCAGCCATACCAAACTGTGCATAACTCTTCAAACATACCACGTTCTGTACCTCTATGCCTCTTGACAAGCCATTCCTTCTGCCTGAAACAAAGTTCTCCTGGTTCTTCATCTACCTAACTGTTACTACCTGCTCTTTGTATCTCAGAACAAGGCTAACTCTTCTACAGAGCCTTCCTGATGCACCTATCCCATTTCAATGCTGCCCCAGGCATGCCCTTGCAGCATGCTATGCACACTCCAAGGACAGCATTTATCACAGGATTCTGCACATGGTGATTTACTTGCTTGCTTGTTCCACAAAGCTTTATGCTCCCCAAGGACAGAGACTATAGCTCAAGAAACTCACTCATACCTACGTTAATAGATATTCAATCAAAACCAATGGACTTCTTCCTAAAATGTATTCTATACCTTTTTATAAATATATGCTAAAGATATTTCACCTTAGGGTGACTCAGTCATCATTATGAACATTAATTTTGAAACAAAGCTATAACACAATGAATCTTTAGCATATGAATAAATATTTTCCCTGCACAACATGCCCCCAGACTCTGATTACCGTGCCTGATTTCTGTAAAGTTCTCTTGGCTCTCTGGCACGTTATTAGCTCTGACTCCTCATCAACACTGTACCTGTCTTTGGCAATTCAGTGCTCCCTTTATTTGACATTGCTAAAATTCTAAGCTGAAGAATTAGAAAAGATGGGGGGAACACTAAAATAATAGTAAACAGCCTCTAAAGCAGGGCATGAAGCTTCCCATGTAAGCCTGTAACAAAAACTTAAAAGCTTTAAATGCACTGATTTTGTAATGTGTATTCTAGCTGCTATGAGACCACTTTTTCCCTCAACACTGGCCCTTCTGGAAGATGAACTCTAAGTAAAGATTTCGATATTTCCAGAAAAGTCTAAAGGGAATAAAATAACATGACAAAACATAAAGAAAAACCCCTCACCTTGGTTGAAACCTCAGCAATCAAATTCTGCTTATTTGGATCCACAAAATCCACAGGCTGACCTTCAAATTCAATCTTCCCAAGCATGGTACCCTACCAAATTAAAAAAATTAGACAGTTAAAAGGAAGCAACAATGAAGGTGTTGACAAGATAAACTCGCAGGGACTTCAAGCAGCTGCTCCAAGATTTAGGTATCTTTATAACTACTCATAACCATCAGCGCAAGATCTTCATCTTCTCAAACTGAAAAGATGAAGTAATTTGCACATTCTGGAAAATACTCGTGGAAATACAATTAGTTCTTCTAGGGCTGACACCATTGCCCGATGTAAGCAGGGTCAAAAGGCATCAGAATTCAGATCTCCAGGTTCCAGGTTGATGCAAATTGGGATATTTAGTGGACTTACAATCTTCAGTGTATGTGACCTAAAGACATTTCATGAGAGAGGTGGACAAAAATAAATATATTGAGATGATAAGAAATCTAAAAATTGCAAAAAACAAAAATAAAAAGAACGGGAATTCATTCACTATGATAGTAATATTAATTCACAAAGAAGATGAAATGCAACGTAAGTCATATATTTCTAGAATATACAATGGAAATATTCACTGCTTTAGATGTCATGTCCAAGTGTTCCTAAGAGCCTGAACTTTAAAGAATGTTCAACCCTTTGTAAAGTTTTCACAAACTACCCTTGCTAACTTGAATATGAAAATGTTTTCTTTTTTCAACTATATCTTGAAATTTACTTATTTGTTAGTAAGTCTGCTTTTACCTACTTAGGAAATTGGCATGCTACATGTAGTAATCAAGATTTTGTTGAGGGGTGAAAATTCAAAATAATTCATTGATTTTCCCTTCTCTGATGAAATTATTGCATTGAAGGAAGTAGAAGGAAGCCTTTATTTCACTTTTAAATGTATTCCTTGGGGGAGAAGTCACTTTTGGGCGTAAGTGAGGGTAAAAAGTGCCTGTGCGTCATGTAGGCAGGATGATTATTTTGGTGTTATTATTAAATTCAGAGTGCTGCCTCTAAGTATGGGGAAACTACCTAAAACCACCTTTCACTTACATAGTAGATTACTAAATTTCATGGTGGCCCCTAGTTACTTCTAGACTCCAAGTCACATAATCCCTTGCCTATATTTATGAATCCCTAATTTTGAAATTTGTTTTTCAGTTCTTCTTCCCGTTTTCTTAAAATATGCTATAAGAAATACAATCTTACTTTTCAAACTAAGATTAATAGTAGTAAAAACCATAATACACATTTTTCATATGAACCACCATCACTGATAAACAAATATGAGTCAATATTATTTTGTCTGTGCCAATCTATTCAGCCAATTTTGAAAACCTAACTGCCTATGATAAAAGGAGGGCTCATTTTAACCTAACGTATCCATGAAAGACAAGTGTGGTCTTGAAAGTTTTCCTGAATCATTAGACTTGACTATATTTTGTTCAACCTGCCAATTCTGCCATCTGAATTAATCTCAAGTTCATTCAGTTAAAAACATACCAATCAAGTATTCAACCTTTAAAATTACAGTGAAAAGAGTAAAGCAAAATGACAGAGACCCAGATAGCAGAAGCTGGCCAGATTCACTCCTTCACATGTTAATGGATCCCTTAGGCACTGAGGGAAACACGCACCCACCTACACACACATGAAGAAACATAGATTTGGCTAAAGATGATGATTATACCTTATCCCGAATTATTTTAGTCAGCATTCTTGTGTCCACTCCATAAATTGCAGGAACCTGTAAGAAAAAAATTGTAGTGACAGTGAAATTGGAGGAAATTAAATCCAGCATATTGTTTTCAAGTTACAAACTTAGCCTCATCTATCTTCTTGAGCAGTAAATAATTTCTCCACTCTTTCTTTTCTCTGACCCAGGACGACTGTGTTGTCAGAACACGGTAAATTGCTGCTACAGTTAGGCATAGGACTCTTAATACCCAGGTTCTTTCTCAGAATAAAAAATGAGAAATTCTGAACATCAATCTTCTGCTACACTTCTGGTGCTTTTAACCCAGGATGTTAAATAAGTTAAATCACATTGGTGAACTTCATAAGCAATAATATGCAAATCCATGTTTTGAGCCAAATGTTCCCAGCACAGAGTGGGCCCTCAACACATTTTTCTGAAGGGCCATGTTGAGTAGCCACGTTGTACTAAAACATGATCATCCTAATAGTCCATCAGGCAAGACCACCATTTGTTTTAAGTTTTTTTTAACTAGGTTGGATAGAGACACGTGGTAAAATGAAAGAGTAATGAGTTAGGAATCAAGAAAACAGGTTCTACCCCACTGGAGGCTTTTTATTAAAACAAAATTTTTTTAAAGAGGTTAAAAAAAAAACAAAAACATATTTTAGTTTTTTTTTTTTAATCCCACTAATTATCTTAGAAATGTTTAAGCAATGTATTTGTTCTCACCTGTAAATTGAAGGAGGTGAACCGGCTATTATCTTAGATTCTTTTCTACTCTACATGTCTGTGATCACGGAAGAAGATTCAAAGCACACTTAAAAACCAAATTTACAAGCCACTGGTTAGGCTTACACTAAAACTCTTAGTTCTGACATAGAGAATCTATGAGAATGAGTGCCCTAAATAACAAAAGGGAAAAGGAAACCTTGGAGGTAGTGGGGGGAGGGGCAGTGGTAGAGGAAGATGAGGGGAAAGAAGTGTCTCCTAAATGAGGATTACGGAAATTAGCTGCCTCAATAATGAAGATAAATTCAGACAGTGGTTGAGAAGAAAATGACGATGGCTCAAGATATGATATGGATGCCTTCTTCTCCCTTTTAACATTTAGAAAGAATGAGATCTAAAGACCCAGGATCAAGATTATTTTTATTTGTCAGAAAGAAGCAATGTTTAGCCCCCATAGATAGACACTCATTAGAGAGGCAGTACTTTCTCAGAATAAAATTCTGTCAATTACTGGCCCAGCAGTTGAACAAAAAGCAGCTACGGCAGCACTGGAGATGAAGATAAGTGAAGTACATCCATTATCTTAAGTACTTCTAACATATAAACAAGGCATATGCTCTTATTTGATTGAAATTAATATTTAAAGCCCGACATGGTGGCTCACGCTTGTAATCCCAGCACTTTGGGAGGCTAAGGCAGGTGGATCACCTGAGGTCAGGAGCTTGAGATCAGCCTGGCCAACATGGGGAAACCGTCTGCACTAAAAATACAAAAAATTAGCCGAGTGCGGTGGCGGGCACCTGTAGTCCCAGCTGCCCAAGAGGCTGAAGCAGGAGAATAACTTGAGCCAGGGAGGGGGAGGTTGCAGTGAGCCAAGATGACACCATTGCACTCCAGCCTGGGCAACAAGAATGAAAGTCTGTCTCAAAAAAAAAGAAGAAAAGAAAAGAAAATATTAACATTTAAACTAAAAGTGTAAGATAAAGTTTTATAACACTTTTTTTATATTATTAATACTTCAAATGAAATTATATATAATTACAGGTCATAATGTTGAAGCCCAAAGACACTTGATGGTAATCTGCTTATACTCATAAGTATTAAAGATCAGCCAAGTATCGCATAAAATGATTATGTGACCTGCACAGAGTTACGCAACCAGTTAACGGTAGAGCTGGTACTAAAACCCATGAAGCAAGTTCCACAACTGCATTCTAAATAAAGGGGTGAAGGAGAGTAAAAGACTTAACTACTAAAGAGAAAATAAAATTCTAAAGTTTTCTCTACCCCCCTTTCCCAAATGTGAAAAGCTACCAAGCATGTATGAGTGCCACCTAGTGGATAAACTGAAAATATGTGGTTATCAGCATTTGAGGAGGAATCCAGACATTTCAGCCTTCGTATAATGAAAGAGAAGGAATCCCTCTTTGAAATACAAATATTCCAAACTACATTATCTTCCTCTGTCTGCTTGGCACTTCTGAATCTGCAGGTACCTTCTTAATCTTCCTTAGGTGATGATGGATGCCCTATTCCATTTCTCACCTTTTCTTCCTGTAGCCATTGCCCTAAGCTCTTGGTAGCCAGCCAGTGGTTGTAGTCTTTACTATAATCCAGCACCAGCAAACCTGCAACCTAGAAAGACAGGCAGTCATTTTAAACAGGTTATCACAAAATATTATCCAACTCTGGTGAGTCAGTTTGCATTTTGAAAGTTTTATGATATCCACTGACATTTTGAAAATAAGAGGGAAAAAAAATCAACACCCTTCTCTTAAAATATGTAATTGTTGCCTTAATTATCATGGGAGGGAGCAGGCTTACCTGGCTTGATAAATCCTGAAACTAGACTAGGTCCCCCTTCATGATGTGCATGGCATATATCAAGAATTTAATTAATAATTACTGGTTTAATGCGCATGACGAACAAAATAATTTTGAATTTACATTTAAACGAGAGCAAAAATTGATGGAAAATTGTGTGAAATAGTAAAAACTAAGTTAAATGATCAGTTAAAGTCATTCAAAAATGGAATGGTGAAAAAATAGTATCAAGTTTGGAATAAAATTTTTGAATTGTTTATATGATATATATTCCTAAGATAGTTTCCAAAGTTACCTTGATTAGGAAATCTTAATATGTTTACTTTTAGACTGATATAAAAGTTATCTTTAAATCATCCCCTAGAGGCTAAGATTAAAAAGCAAATAATTGATGCATAATTGATTACTAAACTCCTTTTAAAAGGTGATATTCCCCAATTCTTTTATAGCATAGTTATTATTTGAAGATATGACAACATTTTTTCAAGTTAAGCCAAGTTTCATCCAATGAATTAAACTTCAAAGTGCCCTGAGAAATGAAACTCAAAATACTGTCAAGTTAAAGATTATTCTCATATACCTAGGAATGAGATTGAATACATGAGCTTAATGATTTGTACTACCATATTGAGGAAGAAACTTTGGCCATCCTAATTCTTAAAAATAAGCTAACTATACTCCCTCAAATTGACACTTTTTAAATGGCCGTAACTTGTACTACCTTGATTCCATCAGACTCCAAATATTTGCTAAGTCCCAGTTCATCCAGAGCAGTAGTATCAGGAGCTCCACCGTTCCCAATAATGGGGTTGACCATTGTGAGAATCTGTCCCTTGTAGGCAGGGTCAGTAATAGCTTCTGGGTACCTGAGTAAACATGCCAAAAAATTATCAACAAATAATGTATGTAACTGCAAAGCTATAATCTACATGCTGTGAATTATTTAACCCTTGAAAATGAGAAGAATTTGAGATTAAAATCCAACAAGAATGTCTCTAGATTTTGGCAAACCAAGGGAAATTTTATGACAGAATATAAAAATTGATGCTATGATATTCTTGATACAAAGAAAAACCTGACTCATGAATATTAAGGTGTATTTTCATATAAGTTTTATTTCCTCAATTTCGTTAAATTTTTTAATTCCTTTAAAAATCCCTTTCTAGCATCTTAATTTTTAAAATATCACTGCTCTATTTAAAATTTGCAGATACTCTCAAGATTTCCCTGGCCTACCAAATATCATTGAGCCCAAACTGGTATTTACTGTTGAGGGCTGCCAATTTCACCAAGATGGAAACCATCAAAAAATTGAAAAGTTTTTTTTCATATTTTTTGGGATGCTAAAGATTATCCTGATTGTGTTAGTGATGGTTGCATGAGTATATATATCATTAAAATTCAATGAATATTTAAAATAAGTGAGGTAATTTATATGAAAGAATAACTCAATAAAGTGGATTTTAAAATATTTTAATTTTAGGAAGAAGCATATAAGTTTGGGAGCAATTATCTGCTTAGAAAAAAATTAATCTCACAGACTTGACTTGAGGCATTTCTGACTTCTAAGTTAAAAGATGCCAACTAACTATTTTAAAGTACTGATATGGAATTAGGAAGGAATGCAGAAAGGCTATATTTTAAAGTTAGGGTGGGGGGAAAATACAAATATATTGTATGTGTATGCATATACATATCATATGTGTGTGTATATATGCACATGCACATATTTCTTATTCTTAAGAAAAAGGAAAAGATTATTTCCATAAATACCAGGAGCTATCTACACTTTTTTCCATGCCCTGGAATACATTGTAATTGAGGGATTTTTTCTGTTGTCTTCCATGTTCACTTTCTGCAAAATGAGTTAAGCCAAATCTTTTTTGTGGATTACAACTGAAAGTGAATTTAGGTGCTCAGAGGGACAGAATCAAAGACTTTGAAACCAATAAAGTTCAACCCAGGCAGTAATCAACATAAATTCTTCAACACCATTCAGATTAATGCCTACCAGAACTAACTTTGTCAACAGAATACTTAGTCTTTCTGCTCCGGAATCTCTAAAGTTACTCAAGAACTGTGATATTTATCGGCAGCTTCCATCAGCTAATTTCTCAGATGTCTCTTATCTGTCAGGAACTGATAATTTTTTAACCAAGGCTTGTCCACAATATAAATGCATTGGTTGACGATGAAAAACAAAATAACCCCTTTAATTATCAACCACCTTACTGAGAGAGGCACATAATGAATGAAAGCAGCATTTCTCAATGGAAAATAGGATCTGTGGACTAATCTTATAAATGAATGTCTTTTCCTTCTTCATCAAAAAAAAAAAATCTCCAATTAATTTGATTTTACTTCTCCTTCTTCTTTCTCTCCATAAAAGAACTGGCCATTTCCTTTAAATATATGCTTACAATACTCTTCAGTAAATGAATAAATACACTCTGTCCTAGAGAACTACAGTGTTGAGAGCAAATTAATCCATCAGCTCCTGTTTGACTTTTGTGATGTGACAAGATTTATTGCCTGTAATCTATCACAGAGAAGAAAACTCTAGTGCCCTTCATCATTCTGATCTATATTAAACAGTTGTTTGTTGGCAGGTATATTAACACAGCTAGTAATTAGTGCTGTCGAAAAGCTTAAATAATTGCCTGCTGAAGCAAAACTTTGCAAACAGTTTTCATACACGGTAATTTAATGTTCTCACCAGTGGAACTATTTAAAAACCCATCTAATATTCTTCATTTCATACAGGGAGGCAAGAGTTTAAGGAAGAATATAAATTCATAATATAGTGGAAGTTTGGTCAATTAGTATTTTCAATATCAGTGAACCTAATGCCCCCTTGTCTTTATGAGGCTAACTTGAATTTCTCTAAAGAATTTATCAAATATTTCACAGGATACTAGTTGGATTGAATCTGTATTGGAAACCCCTTCAAACAATCTAGTTACATTTCAAGACACATAATTATTTAAATCCCCAGCTGTAAATTAGTATCTAATCCAGCCCCCTCACTTTTTATACGAAGAAACTAGAACTCAGAAAGCTTAAATGATGTTCCCAATATTATGTATAATTAGTTATCCTTAGAATTAAGACTAGAACTTCTGCCTCTTGATTCCCAGGTGAATAAACATTTATTAACTAGGTAAGACCAGCCACTTAATTTCTGTAGCAACTCTCATTTTCATTGCTGTACATATTAGCAGATATTAAATACTAAGGTGGGTCACAGTGGATAATTACTGAAAATATTAGACCTACACACCTGTTCTCTCATTGATTATTTTAAGATAATAAATGTATCTGTTATTTCACCTTTCTTACTAGAGTGCAAAATTATATAAAATACCCAAAGACTTTCTTATCTCCTTATAGTATTTCATGTCAGATGTACAAAATTGATTATTTCTTAATGAAATGGCACTAGAATGTACTATCTATTCTTTTCCGTGCTCCAATTTTCTCCTTAATCAGATCCATACCTCCTTTTACAGAAACCATTTGGTAATCTCACATAACCTGTGTCCTCACAATCTAAGTTTCTAGAATTAAATTTTTCCTTTTTATCCAGGGGACTAACAGCATGCCCATATTGTCTTTCATTTAAAGTAGTAGGAAGTTCATGTCTAACTTTCTTTCAAGGATGGCTTCAGAAGGCTATGTACAAGGCACAGTGCAACTTCAGGACTAATGTAGTCTTATTATGATGCAGTGATTTCAACTTACCACCATGAGTAAGATTATCCAGTTACTTCTCCACATAGAAGAAGAAAAAGGCTTGAAAAAACATTACTCACCCTCCCAGGCCAGTATTAAAAACCACTTCACCAGCAACAGAGGATGGATGCCCAAAGGAGTAACCTTTCATCTTAGTTCCATCTTCCAGGACAATGTGTGCTGTCTGTGCCTGAAAACACAGTTACATGAATCTTAGCAGAATTCACAATACAAAACACACAAAAAAACTCCAAAGGTAAGACACACAAATATATTAAATAAAGGCACAGTATATTTAATGAAACCATGCTGCACAGATTTGCAGTTGTGTTCCTATTACTTGTCACTTTTCTTCAAATATATGTCTCTTGTAACTGTCAGGTGTTTTGTTTTGTTTTGTTTTCTTGAAAGAGGAACTGAAGCATGCAGATACATTGCCTATTCTAAGTTTACCTGCGGAGTTGTTGGCAAGCCAGAAATACTTCAATTTCGCCGATACTTTATGTGTCTATCTTTTCCCCTTTAACATTCCCTAGCTTTGCTCAATAATAGCTTTAAGGAAAGTTCATGAGTTTGCAAAAACATTGTGAATTACACCATATAGCTCATCATCACTGAAATTTAGAGGGAATCGTCAAGTGTATAGATCAAACTGTGTTTGGCAGAGCTTTTGGGTTTGATGGAGCTGTCCCAAGGGTTGCCCTCTCCATGCCAGAATTATGTTCATGAGGAAACTCAAACTTTATCACTCTCTTAATACTAACACAAAAGCAAGCACTGTAGAACATTCTAGAAGTATATTGTATTTTGCTTTTTATTAGAGTTAATTATATCCATGTCTAATTCCTTCTCTATACTATGGCATTTGGAATTTAATGACTTTGCCATACTAATCTTTGACCCAGTGTCTAGCAAATTCTTAGCTACCAAATTCTTAGCTAAGAAGAGGGACAATTGGAGAAACATATAAGAAGACACTCCTTATAAATACTCTAAAGTCCATTGCCGAAACCATTTAAATCTGACTCTCAATTTCCATAAAATTCAGGGGACAGAGGAATGTTTTCAATTACACTTTGGGAGGCAAAACATAGACTCCCTAAGAAACTCCATAGGACAAACCAGTTAGAACATAGTTTTAAAAAATTAAGCTATAGGAAAAAACATATCTGCAATAATTGAGGAAATTCGAATAATAAATTGAAATTTGACTATATTAAGTATAATTTTTTAAGATGGATCCTCTCAGAATTGTAGTTACATTTGTAAGGCATTGCCTTTTAAAAGATATACACTGTAATAGTCAAGGATAAAATAGTGTGATATCTCAGATTTGCTTCAAAGTAATCAAGAGTTAAGGGGATGGATAGGGATACAGATGAAAGAAGTTTGACTATGACTTGAATTTCTTGAAGTAAGGAAGGTCATTGTGCTATTCTTTCTGCAAGGTTTGAGTGTAGTCATTAGAGACAAAAACATACTAACTCTTCATTTTACTTCCCTTACAGTTTTAGGACTGAGGTCACGGTGCCTAATCCTTTTCAATCTTGCCACGCCACACTACTCCCATTACACATACACACATATACACATACACATACACATACACACAAACTTTAGTAGGCAGCAGGAGATCCATAAATGATTTCTAGACCTTTGTTTCTACGCTCCTCTTGCTTTGTAACATGCACTCAACTTTTCAAATGTTAAAATGAAGAAAGCCTGTTATTTTTCCATAATAATTCTCCCTGTAAACATAAGATGCCTCTTTTAGATCCAAAACACCCGTCATTAGAATAATTGTGTTCTTCAATGTAAAATAACGTCTTGATTACCTTTAAACCAACATACTATATTCCTATATCTTATTTATATGTGAGTGTGCATACATGTTAACTTACATTTACACACAAAACTATGTTAGCGTTTTCCATTAAAACTGATAGGATATGTTTAAGATGTTCCTCTCAACAGGTAATTTTATTAGTTTTTTTTAAAAATCAGAGGTACAATATATGAATTTCAAGTTTGTATTTTTGCGAAAGATTGAACAGTATGCTGCTGTGCACATTTTACGTGTGTTTGTGTATGTGTGAGTGAGCATATTCGTGTGTCCCTGGGCAAGATTAACCAAAAGAATTTTGTCCCTTACTTGGCTTATCAAATTATCTTTGAATTAGTTTTATCTATCTCCTTCAACCAAGTATTTGAAATCTCAAGTTTGACACTTTAAATAGTTGGAGTTTGTCTTCATTAAATTAAAAAATATTTTAGAATTACTCACCACAAAGGAAACCATAATTATTTATTTATTTATTTATTTATTATGAGTGATAATCAGACTTCTATGGAAGAGATGGTCTTAACACACAAGTCTGAATTCTGCTTCCATATCCAGGAAATCAGCTTTGCATGTTACTTCTGATAACATGCTATTCTGATTCTAAATTTTGTTTTAATTTGCCAATTTTTGTCTAATTACAATTCAAGACAGAAGTTGAAGATTCTAGTAAGAGTGATAGTGTATTTTTGAAGATTAATATAAGCTATCCAAATATCTCTCTGCTAATGGGTCTGAATACAAGTGTGTTTATTAGGAAAACTCCCCAGGTAATTCTGATGTGTTTTATTAGGTGAAACCTTTGGTCTAAGTAATGAAAATTTGCCACCGAAAAATATTTTCTACTGGAAATATTGTTTTTTGTTCTTAAGGAAATCATGTGTAAACCTACATCTTTTACCAAATGAAAAGAAAAAGAAAAAATTAGATAATATGTAACTAAAACAACTGTATTTAGTTGGCTAAATTTGGGTGTAAACTGTAAATTTCAATTATTTTCTATATTATCAGTTTATGCTACTCTGAGCCATGCTTGCTTAAAATATTACCTTTGCTTATATTTTTATTTTGCTTTGCTCTGTTCTCTTCTCCACTGAGAATTTCAAATTATCTGATATCTGGCTTAGACACTATCTAATCATTTTAAAGAAAGGTAAAAATTAACATAAGCAAACCAAAACTTGTGAGCCTATTCCTACGATTGTTTGGTATTTTTTTTTTTGCTTCCTTCATGAAACTAGTTTTCTATTTTGTTTTTCATCTCTATATTTGAAGAGACATTTGCTATTGCCTGAAATAGTCCCTGAGATGGTGTTCAATATGTATTTTTGCTGCTTTAATTATATTTTTGGTTCTTTTGGCAGTTTTTATAGATCTTCCAATCCTCTTTCCAACTACACAATATTTGTTACAAGCCTCTGTTTATTGCCTAAAGTACTCTTTATATTCCTCTTAACTATACTGGCCTCTGATGAATTTAAAATGATGAGTTCCAATTGACTTATCTATGAATTGATGGATGAGCTCTGAACAAAGAGCTATTATTTGGAATCCTTTCTTCTAACTAACAGTTCCCCAAATGCTATTTCATTCCAAGTAGTATAAAAGAAATCACCTTGTTACCATCATAAGATACTTTAGTAGCCTCAGTCCTAGTTGACAGAGGTCCACAGGCTAGGAATTACATTATAACATTAAATTATAATTTAAGTGTCTACTGCCAGAGCACTTCATGCTTTGATTAGGGGAAAATATAAAAGAAACCTTAACGAAAAGAAGTGTGTACTCTTGTGGAATGTCAGGAAAAGTAACCAAAGGATTATATAAATGTGAGTTCCGTAAAATAAAGGACCCTATCATGACATGATCCCTATATGTTTAATAAAAGTGTATATGCCAATAAGACCATTTAGACATTCAAGTCTCAGACACCGAAATTCTAACCAGGTGTCAAGCACCTTGCTAGGCTCTGTAGATAAATGGATGAATGTCTCCAGGCTCCTCATTTAGTAAAAGGTTAGATAAGGGCATGGATTATAAAACAGAGAGAACTTCAATAAGAATATCACTGAGGCATCACTGAAATACGTGGAAATACAAAGATAAATACGTTTCCCTTGAGAGATTAAGCTTTAAAAAAAATAATTTGCCTTTTCTTCTCCACTGATGTTTTAAGCAATAAAAAATAAAAATTTCAATAAAGAAACTTGTCAATTTTTAACTTTAAAGTCCAAAATTTAAAGATTTCTTCATCTTTGCTTAGATATCATTTTCTCAGAGAGGCCTATGCCCTCATTTAAAATTTCAGTATGTTCCCCAGCCCTCTTTCTCCTTGGTCTGCTCTTTCTTCATAGCACTCATCACCTCTTAACATACAACCTAGTGATTTATTTATTATCTATTTCATCACATTAGAAAATGAACTCCATGTGGGCAGACTATTGGGTCTGCTTCATTCACGGGTGTGCCTCCAGCCTACCTCAGTGCCTGGCACAGAGTAGACAAGTAACAAAGCTTCGTTCACACTTTAGTGAAATTACTTTAGTCAGATAAATTACATTTAGCAGAATATTGCTGAATGATTAAATAATGAATTTGGTGAGAGGAAAAGTTATAATAGAAAAAAATGCAAGCATATGCTCTCTTACTCCACACCCATCCTCTTATTTCTTTGAATACTGAAAATATTAAACACTTACTTTCTTATCATATGCTGCATATAATTTTTAATCTTAACCACATTTCAAATTCTTAATTTACTTGTCTTATTTTCAGTGGAACTGTTAACTAAAATGTAGGTCTCTAATGCAACATTTTCCAGAAGTGGTTATTCTTACGAATATTTTAAAACCTAGAATATTACATTGCTTGGAGTCTCAGTCACTCTCCCTTTGGCATATTTTCCTAGTATATCTTGGAGTTACAACTTTCAAATCACATCTGGCCCTACAGGCTAGTTACTCAAATTATATTCCAATTAAAAATAGTTCTACCTCATCACATAGTATCTAATAATAATGGCTATAACTAATAAATAGTCACCTATTTGCATTTAGAATTAACTTCACATTACATGAAATTGTGTGACCACTTAAGGCAAAAATCCCATCATCTATTGTCTCCCAGTTGTTCTGCCTGCTTCCAATTCCTCCCTACTTCTACCCATCCTATGCAGTCTAGTTAAGGCTTTCTTAAACATTAATTGGATGACACTAATCCCCAAATTCCTCAATTTGCATTCAAAGTCCTCTCATCTGGCCCACTCTCTATATATGGAATTTCATAGATTCCCCACCTTTCTGTGTCAATCCTTTGTGCATAAATGTCTTCCTTGTTGCCTTTTTACATCCTGGTAATGCTTCCCAATACCTATGGTATGTACTAAGTCAGAATTAATCACCGATATTCTCATGCTTCCACTGACTTCCCTTGATGTATGCTGTTGTGTTACCTTTTAATTGCTAAGGTATTCATCTGCCATACTAGATTCTAACTTCTCAGCGTTACATTTAGAAAGCACAATGCCTAATTCAATGTTGTATCCCCACTGCAATAGCCCACTGTTGTCCACACAGTAATATTCTCACTATGCAGCTTGTGAATGCATAGAACTGTAGTTCATTATGTGATATTAGCATGCTACAATGCTGACACTGTGATGTTTTCAAAATTATTCTTTGATGCTTACTGACTTCAGTTATTTTTTAATTTTCATGTTCTCCTCTTGAAAGCAAAGACAAATATTTCACATAGGTATAGTTCATGCTAAAACACAGAAGACGAAAGTGATGAATAAGTTGAGGCTGGCAATTACCGCCCAAAAAGTACCCTTAGGCTTTCACATACCAGTCAGGTGTTGTATAAGTAATATCTTCAGAAGAAGACCCTAAAAGGTGATTTCTAAATGTCATTCTTTAGGTTTCCTCATAAATTGTTTCTATAATTAATATTAATAATTATCTATGTTATGTAGAAATCTAATCCTCCATCACTAGGGAAAAGAATAAAGCTGCATTCGGTATGTATAACCCAAGCATTCTCTTTTTCTTCCTTTACTTTTTATCTAAAATGCTTGCCAAATTTTACTGTATGTCAGCAGTAAATTTGTTTTAATTCAGTGATGTGGTCTCATGCTTATAACATTACATTTCTATACCAAATCCCCAATTATGTTATTACTAATAATTAGTTAATTTTATCCCTCTATTAAAAAAACTGAGGCTACTATAGTATTATTTTTGTTGTTGAGGTGTATATATAATCCTAGTACATCTTTGATATTTAATAAGTGTTGGCATAATTAATTTTGGAAATAGTAACTAAAGATAACGTATACTTTAAACTTTCTCTAGTGTGAGTTCCAATATTAAAGTAATCCCTTAAAAAATTGTAATACTCGTATTTGGATAAAGTAAAGCATTAACGTTTCTTAAGCATGCCTGGTAGAAGTAGACTGACCAGTCATTATTCTGTTTCTACCTTTTGCTATTACTTTAATTATAAGCTATTAAAACAGAAACTGGGTTGCATATATACTTATCTATGTTTATTAAAGTGTATATGCAGTTGTACAAATAAATTGAGAATTTGGATTTGAAAAATTTATAGTGTTTTGGGAAAGGTATCTTACTTCAAGTAGAATTATGAAGCAATGTTGGAAAAGTAGGATTTGGGATCATGTTGTGTCACCAAGAACTCTATTCTGATCAACCCCCTATGACATACTTAATAATAGCTAACATGAATGTACTAGCACTATCTTTAAAGCCATTAGTGGATTTTCTCATCTAATCTTCACCAAAGAAAAAAATTATGTAGGTGATATTGAAATCTCCATGTTACACTTGAGCTAGCTGAGCCTCAGAGAAGTAAAGATCATTCCACTAGCAACTGGAGGAGCAGCAGTTTCTGAATCCAGTCGGCTTGACTTATAACCTCTTTTTCTTTTTCTAAGCTTACTTTTATTTCTACTTTCCAATTTCTTAAGTGAGGATAAAAGTAAATTTAAGCATGAAGTCCATTTAAATTTATTTATAAGAACTTTAATTCAAAATTGCCATGGATAAGCCACAACAGGCCCAGGTCAACAAAGAACTACCTATCTACAAATCTGTAAATTGTCAGAGTGAAATGTCAAGTCATTTATTACATCCCATAATCTGAAGAGAACCAGCAGGTTTTGAGAACAATTTTCACTGATCCTAGGCCCTTGAGTTCTCAAGCTTTGAAGATTGTTAGAACCCTAGGTGCGGTCATGACCTCTCAGTCCCCCCATTTTTCCCCCAGTGAGGGAGGATTCAATTTCTAGGTAGCATAGATAATTTTAATATTAATAATGGAGAGACTTGCTGCCCGACTGTGAAGAGTGAGGTCAGCAAACTATGTCCTGCTTCAAATTTTTCAGAGTTTATCTCAGCTGCAGAGGGCTACATTGCCCCATGACATTCCTGGAATACCCCATGGCCAGTGACTGAGTCAGTCCCAGATAGAAAGCCTCAGGCCCAGTCCAGAAAAGTCTGGGGACAACAGCTTCCTATCCATTTCACCAAAGCTTTATCAAAATTACATCGCAGTTTAGTTCTATGCCCAGTTCAACTTCGTGAAGCTTCATAAAGGTTGATCTCTAATAGATAGCATGCTCCCCAAACATCATCTCAGCATTTGTTTATAGAGAACCTAACTCATGCTAGGCACCTAAGCCAAATGATCAGTCAAAGTCTTTAGGCCAAAGTTAATGTTACCTTCAAGTTGACTGATGTTCAAGAGTGGAGCCCACATGTGAACATTCACTTTATTTGGACAACGAAGCACAAGGTTAGCATGAAACTGCCTAAAATAAAACTCATAAAGAGATTTTTCTGTACTTTCTAAAAAATCTCATGATTGACTTTGAACCAACGTTTAAACTGCGTCTGCAATTAATAACATTATTTTCACCTCTTCGAAATTATGTTTGTAGGTTTTTCTTCTCCCACCACCCACGTAATTATATTCATAAGACATGTAAACAAACCCCAAAGAAATAGGCCAAGGATTGTAGAAAATACAGATATCAAGAAAAAGCCCTAAAGGCCAGTTTCCGCTAACAGTTTGGCATTTATTAGTCTGAAGCCTACAGATATTGTGAATCTAGGAGCCAATCAGTTATAAAATAAGTAGTGAAAAATTATATTCTCTTGTTACTTAATATGAATTTAAAGATTAAAGATTAAATTACTTGTCTCTATGGCCTAATAACACTAAATATTTCTTTTGTTTGTAAATTTATTGGAGGAAGATTCATAATACTGTAGATTTTTCACATATACTATTTAGGACTAAAACAATTTTCCTATGTACTTGTAATTGCTTCATGTTTATTCTCCTAATTTATAATTTTATTTAGTACTCCTTTTTCTAAATTAAACTGAAATTACAAAAATATCTATATGATCTCAATTCTTATATTACTTTTATTGTATATTTATTTATTTATTTTAGATGGAATCTCACTCTCACAGGCTAGAATGCAGTTGTACTATCTCATCTCACTGCAATCTCTGCCTCCCAAATTCAAGCAATTCTCCTGGTTCAGCCTTCCGAGTAGCTGGGATTACAGGCACCCACCACCACACCCAGCTAATTTTGAATTTTTAGGAGAGATGGGATTTCACCACGTTAACCAGGCTGGTCTTGAATTCCTGACCTCAAGTGATCCACCCACCTTGGCCTCCCAAAGTGCTGGGATTATAGGCATGAACCATCGCGCCCAGCCACCCATTCTTATGTTACCTTTAAAATGAGCATTCTAAACTAACGTTTTTATTCTTAATATTTGTAAAGTCTGACAATTCTTTCACAAGTTATAAGTAATTTTTAATGAAAATACACTTTTGTGAAGGGGAGTTACATATAAGTAGAAATTCCAATAAACTCTCAATGGCTATTTGTTGGTTTATCTGCTGTGGATGTTGGTATTACTGTTTCACCGTTGTCATACAATATTTCATTTTTCTAATGATGTTACAAAATAGAATACTGCAAGATGATCTGACATTTCTCTAAACATCTCATCTCTTTAAGGCTTTTAAATTTTCCTCACAATTAAAATTCATTGTAATCCTATGTTTATGGGTCTATTTTCGTTTCTTAGTAAGATGATTGATTAACTTTATGAGACCACAAATAAATGAATATAGTTTTGCATTTTGATCCTCTCAGTTTGAGATTCAGTTTAAAAGGTTAGATGTTTCAAAGCATTTTCCAGAATAAGAATAATGCAACAGCTATTAATGAGAGTCACACAGCTATATTCCTTTTGAAAAAGGTTTGAAAATGTGTCCCTGGTGCTATGCTAGACTGATTTAGAAGGCTTAGTCTTAGGAAGTAACAGTCAAAATTCAAACATAATTTGTAATTTAATCTATAAGAGTTTTTGAAGCAGCCTAGTATTTATCATTATTGTTAGGTTTTCCTTTGCATTCAGTATTATGTTATTAAAAATCATCTACTCATTGTTCAAGTATTGTTTCACAACCCATCAGCTTTCTGAACTAATTCTAAGGATATTGATCCTTTACTTTGAACCCGTTTTCTTTGGATCTTTTATATCAAAATGAAAACAAGTCAAAATGAGACTTTTCTTGCAGCCTGAAATTGCATTAGGCTTTTGTATATGTGGAGCTTACAAGACTATATGAGGAAGAAACATATTGAAACTGAAAACAGCATGTTTTGTTAGAAACACATGACAATATTTTGGTTGAAATGGAAGAAATATATCAACTATAAACAGCATTGCCCTAAAGTGTTCTATTTATAGAATTGCTGACAGCCATATAAAGTGATAATCCTTTCTTATTCATTGATTTAAACAACCTATTCTCAAAATGCGACAAAAAAAGAACAGGAAAGAAAAAAACAAATTTGTGTGGTATTGCGATAATGTTCAGTATGTAATTGGGCTCTCGAGTAAGCAATAAAATAACGGAAGAAATGACTTAGAACATTCTGAAGCCAGGTTAAACAACAACCATGGCATCAGACATATAAGAACAACAACAAAACTTCAAATTAAAAATATCCATCTGTTGTTTGAAGCCTAGTTAAAATTCTAACCAGATTTGCTAATGTGTATTTTGTTTTACATACAAAAATGGACAACCATGTGCCCTTGTTTTAACAGCAGCACTTACCTATCCGTGAAATGGGAAGAACAGAAATGCTTCTTCTCCTGGATATGAGACTCCACCACTACAATGTTCTGGATGTAAAGCCTTAAGCTAATTCAGCAAGAGATTCCATAAAAGGTTTGGAAAAAAAAGAGTCAATAATCCCCTTAGGCTAGTAGTAAAAATGAAAATAATTTACTCTGGGATTGCTGTATTACTGTTGAATAATTTATCTATGTAAATTATTTGTACCTCAGAAAAAGTAGAGGCCCCACATGTTTTTTTTCCATTTCACCAAGGCCTAAAACTATGTAACATACTTGATTACTGGCTTGCCTGATGTTTCTTAGCTATTAATTCACCTTGGTACTCATCCTCTTAATAAGTAAATCTGAACTAAGTGCTGGAAAGTAGAAAGCCTAAAGCCAGAATTTATTTCAGATAATTATTGTGTAGATAATATGGTAAAAAGTTAAAATCTAGTAAATGAAATCTTATTTTTTATTCTTGGAGTTATACTATTAAGATATGGATATTTGAAATTTCGAATTACAGCACAATTTGTCTTTAAAATATTTAATGACACTTTTCTGCAGTTCAAGGCCTAACACTTCAAAATTTGGAAGTACTTAACAGCAGTAATCAATTAGGCCTTACCACATTCTAAGTTAATAGTCTTACAACATTCTAAGTTAATATTAAGTCATTGGCCTTTGGTTAAACATAAGCCAATGTTAGGGGGACAAAATCACAAGGTTAATTTACTTGAGTACTTTCATGTTCTGAACATTTATAAACAGAAGATTCAGATTCGTGAGTTATTTTTATTCTAACAAGGTTTCTTATTGTAAATAAAATACAGCATTTATAAAAATTTCATTATAAAGTATGTTCATAAAGTGTAGGTTTATTAATATGCCCTTACTGAGCATCTGCTATGTGGCAAGTTGTTCAGAATCCTGGAGGAACATACATATCATAAGCTAATTTTTACTGTATGGTGATAAATTAAAATGGCCTTATATTTCATTCTGCATTATAGAAGAAACTTAGTAAAATTCTATAATGATGCAGCAACCTATTGATTAATTTATGAGAACTTCATATTAGTCGATTACCTCCCTATGAAATTTAAAAGATCAATGTATAGCATTTAACAAGTTGAAGAAAATAAAAAAATAAAACAGAGTAGCTTTGAACATATTCTTATAAGTTAAAGTCGTTTAGATCACATGAAGAAAATCAAATGGAAGCTAAAGATCACTAGGGCTGAGGAGCCTAACACCAACTTTGACCTTGGCCCAAGCAGTTTTCTTTGGGCCCCCATCATTGCAAATGCCCTAGAAAGTACAAGTCACATCAAGGGCAGTCAGCGTAGCATAGCGAACTCCTCCTCAAGCCTTGAAGTGAATTCTAGCATGACCATTGGTTGAGAGAGATTGAAAACTTTCTATAGCATCCCTCAATCTTTGGAACAAGTTGAAAATATGAAGAAAATCTAATTGAGATGTAAAGGCAGAGGAATCATCTCCATTTCCATAGCATAAGACCTAATGTCACCTCTAGATCATCAGAAAGTATGGCTAAACATGAGCAAATTGGAATAAGGGAGAGGAAAGCATAGGTCAAGATTAGTGCTAGTCCCTTATGCAGTTCTACAGCCAGAATGCTTAGCTTCTGACCCAGAGCTGGGACTGGAGTATACTGAGTGATGTGCTTAGGATCTAACACTGAGAGGTACATAATGACACGAACAGTGACAGCCTTCTTAAATTTTGCATCCCAAGTACGTCACTCACTTCACCTAGTCTAGGATGTTTGACCTATAGTTTTTTTCAAGGGTTTTATGTCAAGAAGCTCATAATGTCAATGCATTGTTGGTAACAAATAAATGAGTATATATTTTAGAAAATTGAGGATACAAAAATGGATAAAATAAAAATGTGCAAAAGAAAGGCCATCTCCCAATTAGAGAAATATTGCACGCCAGAAATATGTAAGTTGTCCATCAGGCAAATGAATTCTGCAACAGCTCATTTGGTACTGGAACACAATTAATATTTCAAAAATGTAGATTGCATAGATGAAATCCAGTCCTAAAATGTATCTATATACAGTAAAAGTCTAATAAAATAGTTATTCTTAAAAGTGTGCGATAACCCTATCCCCACTCCTACATCTAGTATGTACAGAGGCTCCAATATAATAATGAGTTTTATTTCCTGTGAATGTCTTTAAAGCTATTACAATATAAGTAAATGATTCTAATTGCAGGAGTTTTTATAGTTGCCAATTTCTAATCAAATGACAATAGCTCCTCAAGGCTGAACTAAATAGATACTTCTATATCAAAATTATAAAATCTTACAAAATGAATGCCTTTCAAAAGAAATAATGACTCCCAGGGCTCATTCATATCTGAAGTATCAGAGACAACACTTGGATTGTTAGGTTCCCAGTTTAATTATAACACAGGTCAGCATTGTTCAGAAATGAGTGGATTAATGTTAGAAGCGGTACTTATTGAACACTTTTCTATTCATAGGGAACTTAACCTTTACAATTTAATACGTTTGATTTCCAAATTCATTTGCAAGTAAAAATAAAACTATTTAGTCTTGATGACTTTCCAGGACTTGTGAACTCAGAATTCTTAAGTCTGTAAGTTTCTTGAAATCAGAGAATATCCTCTTATTATCCACTTATTTCTATTTATCATTCTTCCTGTATACTCCCATGGTAGAGGTTGTATGTTAATTAAAGAATAAACGAATGAATGAATGAATGAAATAGGTTATTATGGAGTCTATTCTGCCTTTTGGAACTAAGTTTGCCATACTGAAAAAAAAATTATTTGCTTTGTTTTCTTTGAGTATGATTTATTATAAGAAATATCTTCTTAGAGATATTTAATATAACATAAAGGTGAAAGAATCATTATTATAAATATGTGAGAATTCTTATCAAATATCTTGTCATTGCAACAACTTGCACTCCATAAAAAACATAAGGACTCTTTGATCTAACCCTCTACTAAGTCCTTCTACTATAATGTATAGAATGGAATTTTTTTTAAAAATCCAGTTTTTGCTTTAAAATGTTCAGTTTAATGGTTTAAATTTAAAACTTTAAAGATTTTTAAGAATTGTTCCTGTGTGACAATCATATAATCCTTTGAGTAAATCAGTCATCATTTCCACTATAAAGATGACAAAATTTAGGTTCACAGAATTTGTGACTTGACCAAGATCAAAGCATTAGGAAATGCATAGCAGGGGTTAGAATCCAGATCTTTTTGTGCCCCATCCAGAGTATGTCTCACTATGCTGTTACAACCTGCTGAATGTAATAATGAGCACTGAACATTTTCAGTACTAATGGAAAAAGATTATAGTCTCTAAAACTTTAGCACTTTATATTTGTTGATCATTTGTACCTTTGATATCAACTTTCTTTAAAATATAGAGCACCTTGAAATTCTTTCCTCTTTCCTGTAAGTAAAATATAAATGTGTCGATTGGCAAGGCACTCTATAAATATTAGCCACAGACAAATACCCAGAGAAGGGCCACATAAAATTACAAGTGCATCATTGCTGTCGTCAAAACCACCCTCTCTGTCATCAAAGAGAGAGGAAAAGTGGCCTCTAAATACATTGAAAAAGCAACCCAATTTACAGAGCAATGCTTATAGATGTGACCACAGAGTGTCTTTCACAATCCATTTACCATCTATAACTAGACATAATGCTACTAACCTTTAAAGTGACTCTTCTCAGTGCCCTTCACTGGCCATTATATAACTACATCCTAATGATTTTAACTATCTTTAAAATACGATGTACATCTAAAAATAGTAAATTCTGATATATTTTTCTAAGACAGTCGAGTTTCTAAAGTGAAGGGAGGAAGAAAAGTAGGTAGAGAACTATTTCAAAATAAGTGAGTAATAACACAAGTCCCCTTGTGCTGCTCTATGGAATTTTAATTCACTGTTGTGAAGTTCCAGAGCTTCTATTTTTTGTGCTTGGCATTCCTCCAAAACTCTGGCCAGTAATGATTGAATGTGAGTAATGGCTTTTACACCAAGAAATGATGGCTTAGTCCTCCTACAAATTTGTCATTCTTAGCTGTGCATTGTGACAGGCCCTTGAAACAGATCTGTCACCATGAGCTAGAACTGCTTTCACAGTAATCCATCCACATAATTAGACCATTTTGTTGTGGTTGTGATCGTGGTGGTGATTGTATGGAGCACTCATGGTGATCTTGGAGAATTGGCTTCTAATCTCAATCATATCTATGCCATTTTAAGTAAATACTCAATTTTGCTGTTTCTGGTAACTGATGAAGATGCACCTATCCTTACCTACGTATCTACAGTCTCACAAAGTGAGAAGATATTCCAAGTCACCCAACTTTGATGTATTAGGTGGCGCATATAATCATAGGTGATAATATGATTCATTACTACTGATTTTCTCTGAGCTCATACATGAGTCCCCTTGCGGTATTACTAACAATAAATTCTCATAGTTTGTATCTAGTTGCTATGTCTTTGACGTTAGTATAGACCATTCTCCTTTCCCACTCTTTTGCTATAATTAAACTAAATTCAAGAAAATGTCTGTAACTAGACATAACCTTTAGTGACTGTTCTCAGTCCCCTTCACTGGCCGTTATGTAACTACATCCTAATGATTTTAACTATCTTTAAAATATGATCTGCATCTAAAAAGAGTAAATTCAGATATATTTAAATATGTGGCTATGTAAAAGACATTTTCTTTTCTGGTTTTCTTAATTTAAAATGGTAATATCCTATGCTCCTGTTAGAATCTTCTCAATGGTAAAGACTCAAGTTGTTACAGTACTAAGGCTACTATATGTATTCTCTCCTTTCTCCTGGGAGCTTGAGCTAGTCTCTCTCTCATTCTCCCTCCCATCCCTTACCCTTCTCCCCTCCCCTTGAGTTTCCATATCTCTTCCTTTCCTTTTACGCTCATTCCTTTTCCATTCCTATCCCTGGAGGCCACAAGAATCGATGAGTATTCCTTGGCCTTGCAGGTGTCAGGACCAAAACCCCACTGAATCCTGACTTGAGCAAATGAAGCAACAGAAGCTTAGTCAACTCAGTGAGCAAGCAGAGAATAAGCAGAACACTCTGAACTATGAGATCTTATTTTGACACCAACACACAGAGGTTTTGTTTTGTTTTTCTTTTTCAAATTTTATAGCTTTTACTACTAAAGAAGCAATATATCTAAAGCTAATATGATTACTTAAACTTATATTCACTAAATATTATTTTCATTGGCAACGTTCCTATGGAGTAATTTCAGGCTTCTCTGATAATGAACGTCTTCATAAAGTTGTAGGAAGGGGCAGAGGTTCCTACATGAATTTCATAATTCAATGCTGGGGTAGGAAGAAGGGCAATTAATGTGTCTTTCTTGGGCATGTTCTCTCAGTTATAGATACCTATGAAGGGGCAGAACTATCAGCTGCTATCTGCCTCTATGTATTACTCTGCAAAATGAAAATAATAAATTTGGCCTGTCCAAAAAACAGCTAGAAGGAAAAGGAAAAAGCTAAAGCAGTGTCTACATGATGACCTGCAAATATCAAAACCACATATTTTCTAATTATATTTTAAATATTTTTAAAATGATATTTCAAAAGACAGCTTTTTAGCAATCCCTGTTTACAGAACAGAGCTTAACACACTATATACCATAATGTGCCTCACACACATATGAGCAGCTCCATTTTGAAAATCCAAACTATAAACAATAGTATCTAGGCACAGAATGCTATCTATGAATGAAAATATGTTTCTTTCCCAAGCAGTGTACTTACATTTTACATGTTCACAGGAATTGTCATGATTCTTTATGTTGGGTAAAAATTACTCACAGAAGATAAAAATTAGCATTTGCTAAATCAGTAGGTTCCATAGTAAAGCAAATATTCATAAATTGGCACTTCAGAGCTACATTCAAAATTGCATTTGCTTTGTAAGAAACACCTTGGCTTCACTGCTAAACTATACCCCATACTATTTTTACCAGAAACAATAAATATGGGTATTACCTTGACAGAAAGAAGCCTGATGCCAGGTGTTGAAAATTTCCATTTTTGGGGTGCAGTCACATTGGTAAGGCCAAAACCATTCTTCAGTGTCCTCACCACTTTGCAAGCTGTCAAAATCCTCGTCATTTTGAAGATGATATGTGACTAAAATTAAATGAAATTACATATAATTTATGAGATTTTGTGATAAGACTTTTTAATTAATGTAAAAGAAATCTGGGAGGGCGTGCAGTCAGTGTTTAAGGCTGACTGCTCAGTGATCTTTGAATTTCCATTCATTCTGCCATTAAATGTCTTCAGCCACAGCTCCTCCTTCTCTTAACTCCTCCTCCTGAGGTAACGTCCAGAGATGTTCCATGGGCATGTAACACAAATTGCAACACACCAAATACTACCTTCTCCTGCTAAAATAATGCTAGGGTTGTAGAAAACCTGCTGTCCGTCAGAGGAATTGCTTATGCAGCTGAATGGAATGACTGGACATCGTGGACAACCTTAGGAACATCACTTATCTTAAAGTGCAGCAACTTTCCAAGTTACTGAGGATCACAGGCTTTTGCTTATGTCACATGTGATACCTAATATGCCTCAAAAGAGATTTTGAATTCCCAAAGAAACCTGAACGCTTGCCATTTTCTGCTGAGGTAAAAAGACATGATGAATATGTAAAATTTTCTCCACAAATATACACTAACCTATCTACATTATGTTTTGGGTTAATAGAGTAGTATATTACATTCTTACTATGGCATTGTTCTGTGTTTCAAATTTAAAGCAATCAGTAATATCAAGTAAAACACAACTAGAGCAAAGTTGTTGCATTGTTCTGTGTTTCAAAGTTCAGGCAATCAGTAATATTAAGTAAAATTTGTTAAAACTTCATGAAACAATGACAAACACTGATTTTGATATAAGCACTATTCCTAAGTCAAGTTTTTTTAGTTATTAAAATGTTTTATATAAAAATTTCAAAACTTCAACATTCATGTTTCAACGTGAATGAAAGTGATTCACTTAACCATTCAATCTCATGTTTAACCAGGCTGTTAAGGGACCTCACTGGCTGGCAGATGCACTTGCTTAAGTCATGTGACTATGTAGAACAGGAAGTACTGCAGCATTGTTCTTTGATACTCTTGCAAAGAAGGCCAAGAAATAAAGGCAATAGACTCATTCCTAGGACTTTCCATAACAGAAGAGATGACATAAAATGACATAAAGATTGTAAACTTCAATAACATAGAACCAGTGCTACAGTTGGGGTAAGGATTATTTTTAAAAGAGAAACAAAGTTTAATTTAAATCTTCACTCTTACTTAATGTGTTCACATATAAACATTGTTTGATTTCAAAGTGCTTCATGGCTTTTGGTGATAGAAAGCTAAATAAAATAGTCTCATACTAATGTATATAAATAATTAATAAAATAACTAGTGTCATGGAAGTTGCTGAAATGCAATGGGAAAATAAAGAAAGATCAAGTTCCTTGTGCATGTTCAGTAAAGTTTAAGCATAGAATTATGTTGAGCTGTGTTATGTTGAAGGATGCAAGTTCACCAAGTAGATAAAGGGGGAAGAAAACAGAAGGGATGCCATGGCATGAGTAATAACATAGAGAAATATTTTTGAAAAGCCTAGATGCAGGGTACAGAATGAGAAAATGAACAGGTATTATATCATGGGAGGCTTTGTATGTCTTAAAATGGTCACCCTTCTTCCATAAATAGTCTTCATGGTAGTCATGGAAGTATTTTGAACAAGAAATAAAGGCAAAATTTGTGTTAAAGATCATTGAAAAATGAATTGGAGGAGATGAAAATAGTGAAAGGAAAACTCCCAACCTAAAGAACTGAGGACTGAGAGGCATGAGAAGCAGTACTTAGTGGCTTAGTCCAACGCCAGTTTACACCTTAATCTCACCTCTTGTCTTTTTATTTGTTTGTGTGTGTGTGTGTGTGTGTGTGTGTGTGTGTGTGAGAGAGAGAGAGAGAGAGAGAGAGAGAGGGAGACAGAGAGAGAGAGAATGTATGCATAGTTAGGGTTGTCTTTCCTTAATTTAAAAAATGATATAAACTCAATCCTCATTATGGAAACTTTTTAGGATGCAAAATAAATTTAAATCAGTCACAGTCCCATCATCCCGAGGCACCCATGCAATGAATACTATATTTCCTCCCTTCATCACTTATATTTTAATCAAATATGACAGTGGAAGTACTTAGGAGTCCAGACCTTGACCAAAGAAAAGACATAATCATCATTTATAATAGTTGACCACAAAGCATGATGAATTAAACATGTTTTTCTAGAGAAATGTCAACAATTCTAGGATAGAATTCTCCTACTCTGAAGTCTAGAGAGAAATGTGGGCATGAGAGTTTTAATGGGCTTTCATTTTTATCAGTAAAGGATCCTGGATGCAGATAATAGTATATATTTTGTTTTTGTTTTTTTCTGGTCCATGTTTTTAGTCATCAGAATGAAGGAGGATGCAGAAAATTTGGTTAAATATTCTGAATTAGAGAGATGGAAAATCCATCCCTTGTCATTCCACAATCATCTTGGAGATTGGAGCAACCAATAAATAAAATAGTGGCTAGTTTCATATTTGAGTGTTCAGACTAGACTGAAATCTATAACCAAACTGGAAAAAAATACATTACATTAGTGAAGGGGTTTACATTAGGACAGATCAAAGGAGCTGAGGCTATAACTATTGGTTGGTTGTTAGGGAATGTTAAAGTCAGACATGAAAAAATTTAGTGAAAATATTATACTTTCATGACATATTTTTTTAAAGCATTTTTCTGTTTGGAATGACTTTCTTCTCTAACCATATGTACGCAGTCCTTCTTCATATAAGCTGTCTGCACGCAGCTGAGCAGAGTGACAGGCATGAATGCATGCACACACATCAGGCTGGGGACCCTGTGCACTTGAAACTATATTCTTTGTGAGCCAGGTCATCAAGGGTTTTCTAAACTGATGAGGCAGTCACTGAAAAAAGGAAAATATTTTATATAGATTTAGTCATCTTTTCTATTAATACATTTTAAAAAATAGAAGCATTCAGCCTGTGAAATCCCTCAGGGCACTTTATTTTACGAATTCTTCATTGACATATCTGGTATTGAAAATGTTAAAATATCAAGTACAAGGTTGT
Organism: Sapajus apella; assembly: GCF_009761245.1. Taxonomy (NCBI): domain Eukaryota; kingdom Metazoa; phylum Chordata; class Mammalia; order Primates; family Cebidae; genus Sapajus; species Sapajus apella. The sequence goes on from NW_022436950.1 coordinate 28,897,425, forward strand.
GTTTATTTTCACTTGATATTTAAAGAAATTTGGAAATACAGAATAATAGATAACCCACCCTACAAACATAATCTCTTTTAACACTAAAGTATTATCTTCTAGCATTTGTGTCAATGCTCAGGACATAGTTTGAAAACTGTCATCAACTTGCATAATGCTTTTTGGAGGTAATACTATGTTAAAAGTATTTTGATGTTATTACAAAGTTTTTTTAAAACCTTAATTGAAATAGCTACAAAACATTCCATTTTCATTGCTTGCTGCTACAATATAAGTCAATCTTGCCATCTTTGATTAATATTTACAGATTTCTCTCCAAAGAGAGTGTACTCACCTACATATCAGTACAATATATGGGTGTCCCTTTAAAAATGTCCTCACCAACATTAGGTATTATCTTTTATTTTATTTGCTCTGCTGCAAAAGATAGCATTTTGCTTTCATTTCTATTTTAAATCACTCGTGAAGCTGAATATTTCACGGTATGTTTTTAATTGGAACTATTCTTTTATCAACTACTGTTTACATTTTTGTTCCCATTAATTCATTTATATTAATCATTATGAAAACATCTTTAAAGGAAACATAAAGAAACACTGACAGTCTATGTATGTACTGATTTCCAGTATCCTCTTCATTTAGACAGGCCACTGACATAAGCAAGGGAAGACCTGCTACAGATTGAAAAAAAATTAGAACAGGATGTCTTAGAGAATAAAGGCCTCAGGGTTTGAAATGAAGAAAAAATAAGGGTGTTAGTAATTCCTTCTTCAAAGGTACAGAGACTGCCAACTGCCCTCTTGAAGTATGTCTTTCTAAGTAATGAATCAGAAACAACTCTAAGAAGTTGGTGCATTTATCAAAAAGTCTCTAACACAGCAAGCATGCAAGAGATGCTTCTGGAAAATGAACTGAATGAATGGATTCCTGTGTTTTTAATTCCTGCCTGATCAGTGATAATTATTTAAGCAAGAACAAATAAAATTATGTCAGTTAAGAATGAAAGGAAATAAGAATGCTTAGGAGTCATGAAAAAACTGGCAATCAGTAATTCTATAACATCTATTTTTGAAGAGATAAATTAAAGCAAGGAGTAAGGTGTGACTGAAGATCAAACAAGTTCAGAGTAAAAGGAAGTGCAATAACTCCCTAAAGTTCTACTGTTTTGTGTTTAACTAGGAATGTGTGAAAATAGAATGTAAAAAGTGGAAGTAATTAGATTCAGTTCTATGATTTTTATTGGCCTAAGTGTCATAACAAGGAACACAATTTACAAGTAAAGATATAGATGAAGAAGGCATCTCTGAGGGAAAGTGGTGTAGATTGTACCCACATAAAATGCACACACTTTCTCCTGTCACAGAAACAAGGACAAGCTGGTAGGAGGATTCCTCAAAGTTTGTCCAGGAAGAAGACTTAAAGTTATTTGAAAACCTTTCCAATATGTCAAGGATTGATAATGACAATAGACAGATATCAGGTTGTTAGATGATGGGGGTTTAAAATAACCAAATGTTCTTGGAAATCCAATCAAGTAAAACATGTTCATTAAGATCCAATTGGCATTTTGAGGAATAGAAAGTGAGGAAGCAATTATGATGAATATGCTTATCAATCTAACATTTGATAACATAAAGGCTAGACTGATACAAAAGAAGGTGAAAAATGAAGCTGGAAAAGAGCCCTTGTAAAATTGACTTCACATATTAAAGCTCAAGGCACATGTGATTTATTCCAGAATAACAACAACAAAAAAATCTATCATTCATAAGACCCCATTTGCAAACACCTTAAGGAGAACAAGTTAGTACAAGGAGCATATGTTTATAAAGAGTGAATCCTGTCATACTAATCTCTGCTTAAAAAAGACACTACTGCCAGACCAAGTAGACATGTTAGATGTTAACTCAAGAACATGGGAGACTTTATATGCCTTAAAACGGTCAGCCTTCATACACAAATAGTGTTCATGGTAGTCATGGAAGCATTTTGAACAAGAAATAAAGGCAAAATTTATTAGAATGAAATATATATATATATATATTCTAGGACTATATATTCTAGGCCAATGTTATGTGCATACACTTTTGCTAGAGAATGTATATAAATGAGTTATTGCAAATGTAAAAGGACAGAGTGGATTGCCCAGTGAATTAGCCAAGCTTCTTCTATATTTGTGAAATGAGAAGAACAGTGGGAAATGTCTAAGAACGTTGATTCAGAATTCAGTGACTTGAAAATTGAAGACATGCCAAACACAAAGTGCAACCAAAGGGAGATCACATGTAAGTTAGTCCAACAAGAGAAAGAAAAACAAGCAGTAAATAAAAGAAAGTTGTAGAGGATTGATTTATATGGAAATGAGCCAAAAGGCATATATAGCAATTATAAAGCATAGCAAGAGGCCCAAAGTTTGTCATTTTAAGCTGTAATTTAAAAATCCAAATATAGAAGACAGAACTTAGAGTGGAATTTAAGAAAAGAAACTCAAAGTTCACTTAAAAAGCTAAATATTGAATAAAGATTCTAAAAATGGAATTTTGATCATGAGCTATTAAATTGAAAATCATGTCACATAGGAGTCCTAAGCAGTCTTTCAATCTTCCTGAAAATAAATAAATAAATAAATATATATATATACACACACACACACACACACACACACACATTCTTGAGTAATAAATAAAGACCCCACAATAGAAGTTAAAACATTGTAAGTTAAACCACAAAATATTAGCCTATTATCTGCATCTATATAGAGAGATATATAAATATATATACCACTTGCTATTATGCCAGTAAGTGAAAATAGGTATTTAAATAAATCTGTCTGATTGGCTCCAGCGATGATAAGTATAATCCTTCCTGAAAGTTGAGGTACTTGCCACTTGTTGATCCCTGAGCTAGGCATTTGTTTGTCTTTCTTGCTAATTTTAGAAGCAATCTGTGAAATAAGCTAATGCTATCCCTATTATATAGACAATAATGATGAGTCTCCAAGAATTAAGTAGCTTGTCCAAGGTCACACAGCTAGCAAGTTGCAAAGCCAAGACCAGAAATCAAGTCTTAGCCAATGTCTGTACTCTTGGAGTACTTGGAGCATGTCAATTATATCTGGAGAAAACAGGGGCAACAGCATGGAATGAACTGGAAAAGAATGACCTGGTTAAGATTCAATTTGATAGGAAGAATATATGAGTGTGGAGGTAGCTAAGGCTGGATTTCTGATTCTTAGCAATATTTACATTTCCTGAAAACCAATAAAATATAACTTCAGTAAAAATCGAACAATGAGACAGAAGAAAGTAACCACAACTTCTCTGATTTATTATGTTTTAAATTAAATAAAAATGATAAGGTAATATGGAAATAAAGCTGTTAATTTTTCAGTAATTCACCTAATAATAAAACTAATTCACCTGGGAGACACGTTTCTAGCTGGCAGACTGATTCAGGTGGACTTACCTAAAATAGCAAAGGATATCTTATATTTTTCTACCTTACATCTTATTGCTTGAAGTTATATATTCCAGAACCATGGAATCTGGGTAATTTCATGCCATTAAATGTTTACGATTGTTCAGAAATGAAATCTAGGATTGCTAAAAGAACAATCAATTCAGGAATTATGTATTGAGTAGTTTCTATGTATCAGACACTGTATATCAGGAAATAGGATTACTTTTTGCTGAAAGATTTTTTGTAGAAAATTGTAAATCTAGTAAATGTATTGCCTAGATAGTTTTATATAGCTGGATGAAAAGTTCAGAATTATTTTCTAATTCCTTTGTTTTATAGATACAAAAACCAAATATCTAAGTAAGCCAAGATCATCTCATTATTCTTAAGTTCTTAAAAATTACTGCATTTCAAATAGAAATAATTTTGTAAATGATGTAACAACTAGTAAAGAAACTAACAATTATACAAATCAAACTCAACACTTAATCTCGGCTGAAGCATGTTCTTAAAACTTGGTCTAAATATGCCTACAATATAAATTTTACAAAATAAAATGGCTAAGTCATTAGGCAATGTTCATTCTAAATGGCAAAATACTTTTAAGAAAAGGTAAAAAAAAATCATCATCAGGCTTCTTTGCACAATTATTATCATTGCAACAAAACCATCTTCTAACATGCTGAACAGAACAAACAGCTCTGATGGGCTTGTTTTCTTAACTTTTGTCAGGAGTAAACAGAAGATTTTGCAAGATTCTAAAGAGCAACCCTAGCTGTGAGATGGGTGGTTATCTATGACAATCCAGATCATGTGCCAGGACAGTACTGGACCCTCTTTAAATGAAACATATTTGAGGATCACAGAAAAGCATGTTGTGCAACATGTCTTGAAGTTACCGACTTCATGAAGTAAGGGCCAGCAGTTTACATCGGAATGACGTAGAGAACAGGTCACCTACGCACATTCCTACTCCACCCCCTTTTATAGTAAATTTCGTATATTAAACCTGATTTCTTCCATGGCCTCCTATTTTCAGCAGAATGTGGTTCAGGAAGATGTATTTTCACCCTCCTGGAAATCAAACCAGTGCTTTCACAAACATTAAGTTCTATCTTCCCTAAAACTTCATTGCAATTCCCCAGAAACGGATCACAGAGCAATTTGTTCCTCTAGATTTGTAGATTTCTAAGTTGAGTCGAAGGACAGGAGTGCCTTTTTTATTTTATGTTAGCTAAATTTTTTTGGGAAAAGATTAATGATCTGGAGAGGAGAAAAAACAAAAAGAACAAGAAGGAGATGAAGAAGGGGATGAAGAAGAGAAAGAAAGAGAAAAGGAAGCCAACCCCAACCCTTGAATTCTATAAACTACTAACAACTAGTCAAAAGTGCATACTTGGATTTCAATACCCGACATGCCTTTGAGTGTCGAAGAATTAAATATCTTATTCTGGTATTGTTTATTTGATGTCGTTTATTCTTAACCTATACTTGCCCTTATCAAGATCATTCTCAGTTGATAGTAAGAAAAATATGTAATGTTGTGCTAATTTATCCTGCATTAGGGAATTGATTTCAAAAGAGCATTCTTAAACAACTTGTAAACTAAAAAAAACAATGGACTCGGTATGAGGAAGTTAAAAACTATGTCAAGATTTCAAAAATTTGCATATAAAAATTAATTGCCAGATTAGAAGTTGAGGTCAAGGAGTAATGACAGAAATTTTGTGAAATAATGGTTAGACTTAAAATGTAAGACAAATGAGAGAAACAAAAGTACATGATAGAAAAAGTATTATTAGTACTATATTAGTTACTCTGAATGGCATAAAATATATAACTTGGAAAAGGAAATTCTTTTCACATTAGAATAATATTTGTGCTAAAAATAACTGCATTCTTCAAATTATTAAATACCTTGACCCCCAAAAATTTATTTGTCTATGTCTGTTTTTCTATAAATTTAAAAGGTTAATTAGAACTTGATTAATCAACATTCTCTTGTTATAATTCATATACACTTGCAACAAAGATAGCCGTAGGATTTTCAGGGACCAGGGCTATCACATAGGAATATGAAGGCCCAGTTATAAAATATTGCCAGTCCCAAGAGAAACTAAGACTTCTCTCAAATATATGTAGTGTTCCAAATTTGCAAATAAAATTGCACATTTTCCATGTAAACAGATTCACTGATAAACCTTTAAATAAATGACAAATAAAAATACTTTAAGTAAATGACTTTTTATTAAACATAATTTTTTTCTATTCATATGATAAGGTTAAAAGACTTAAAACCTAATAAAAATTATTGATACCTTCAATTAAGGTTCTTTCAGGAATACAATTTTTATCAGCATGAAAATCAATACACTTCTGATGATCATCCTGTGAATACTATACCAAGACTATTGCTATCCACTAGACTATATAATTCTTTCATCTTTGTTCACTTTTAACATACAGAGTAAGAAAAATGAAAAAAAATTATTGAGAAGGTAAATCAATATTTGTCTTGATAATATTTTAAACAAATTGAAATATTATAGAAGACTGAAATATGAGAGGAAGGCAGCAAATCACACTGCCATGTGTGTACCTATGCAACAATTTGCATGTTCTTCACATGTACCCCCAAACCTAAAATGCAATAAAATAAATAAATGGGGAAAAAAAAAAGAAAATAAACTTTTAATAATCCCAAGTTAAATTCTGAATTTTCTGTATTTTTATAAACTGTCTTTGCAGCTAACTCTGCTTAGAAACCAGAATTAATTTCAATAAAAATCAGTTATTTTAAAAGGAAGTGCTTTTTAAAATAATGTTGACTTTTAAATAAAAGTTTATCATGTTAACTAACTAAAAAATTCAAATAGCAGATATATTGATTCAGCACCATTTTTTTAGCTGCTATTTTTAGACCTTGGGATTGATAGGTATGCAAATTTTTTTGTTCAGCTCTTAGGCAAACACAACAGTGTGGGGCAGAGCTAGTAACAGGCGAAGATGGCTCTTCAACACTGAAAGTCCAGCCTGACTGCTAGCAGGGACGGGCCAATGGAAGCATCCAGTTATACTATGGTGTTCTTTTACCACCTCAGTGATGGCAGCTGGCTGGAGTCCAAAGTGTCTCAGTACTCCCAATCTCTGACTACTTTTTTCTCTTCTTTTCCTTGTTTTGCCCCACACATTTCTCCAAAGAAAATATTTAGGATGCGAAAGAGAGTATAGATAAAAATGGAATCAAAGAAGAAATTGTAATTATAATACAATAAAATATGTAACTGAATCTTACTGTGGCTTAACACACAACCAATAGTGCCAAAGATCATAAAACTTCTGTCTGCTAAAGTTTTCTCTTTATTAAATGGCATTGACAGAGAAAAACTATAAGGAATAATTAATTTAAATAGTCTGCAAATAACTTAGCCAACATAAAATGATACAATATTTTATCTGATGAAGAAATCTAAAATTAAATATTTGTTAGATCAATGTTATCACAATTTGTCTATATCCTATCAATCCTTCAAATCCATATGAAATCATACTGTTTTAGTGAACTTTATGTATATCTTGTTTGTATCATGCAATTAATATACTATCTGCATATTCTTATTTCACACATTGATATCCTCCTGGTTGAAATCATTAAATAGCTCCACATTGCTTAACTACAGTGCGAAGCTAAAAATATAATATATTCATTTTTCCAAAGCTTTAGGCTTTCGTTTGCTTCATTCATGTTGTGTAATCTAAATTAGTATCTTCACTGTCTCTGTTTAATATCAACAAATTAGCAAGAGTAACAACCATGACCTCTCATAGTTCATAAGTAATAATTAATTCTTCAGTTCCTTCTATGGACACTTATTAAAGCCCTTTTACATGCCAAGCATGGTGCTAGATCGTGAGAATAAAAATAAGACCAGAGCACAGGCTCGTCCCTCAAAAGCTCCCTCGTGAGAAGCCTTTCAGGTTTATTTTTAGAAGTGGACAACAACATATATTTTCTACCCTCAAGACTGAACAATAAAGAATAACAAAAAGAATTAAAAATCTAAGAAGCTCAAGACCCCAAAGACTCAACCGTAACAGGCTAAATCGATATTCCTCTCCAGCAGCTCTCCCAGGATGAAATGTGATCACCTATTAATGCACTACACAAAATAAAAAGCCTCCATGCCATCTTTCATATCATAGGAGTTGATCCACACCCTAGGAATCACTTTAGATCCAACAATTTCTCAAGAGAACAAAAAGAATCAAGTTTTTTCCCCAGCCATTATTGGCTGAAAGATCTGATGATCAACATCGAACAAATTAACTAGAGTAAAATATCCTCTACACATGTGACTACAAAGACAAGGTACAAATTGTGAAATCTCACCTTAACATATTTTTAAAAAACCAAATGCTTTCTAATAACATGTAAAAGATAAAAGCATGATAACACACATCTCAGAATGAATTTAAATTAATATTAAATGCTATAAATACATAAAAATTTTGTCTTAAAACTAAACCTCAAAAACCTATGAAATTATAAATCTATAACTTATAAATTCATACATTTATAATGTATTGCTACTGCCACTCCCAAGAAGTATGCTACAATATAATTACAAAAACACAGAGAAAAATGTAAAGGCTCATACCAAAGTTATATTAAAGTTATAAGGGCTTAAAATTCAGGAATAATAAAATTTCTCAAGAACTCCTTTATCAGAGTCCAATTAATTGCTCAGCTCACCACCGTTCCTTCTTTTCCAAAGCTTGAATATGAGCAGCTAAGAAAAGATGAGCCACATCAAAATGAAAGCAAACAAACTTCTGACTGTTAGAGCTTATGCACAGGATGGCTGGAAACAGGATTGCCATGACCAGGCCCAAGTCAACAAAGCCCTGTTTTAAGGAGATTAATCTTTTTCTTCAGGCTTGAAAAACCCTGTGCTACGTCTGGGAAAATAACTACTCCGCCACCTTGATACTGGACTCTGTTTCTTCCAGACCTAAGATAAGACATGTTTTCTTATCTCCTCTGAAGAAAAGAAATGGCTTCAAAGTTCAGGAGACAGGTCATACTGTAATACCAATAGGATGAGAGGCCTTGTCAGATCACCTGACTTAGAATTAGTATGAGGAGAAAAAAAATGTACTAGACACTTGGACTCGATAAAAAATTCTCAAAATTAATGTGTTTCCTCAGTAAATACATACCCCAAATGTCTTAAGTTTTAAGACTAAATATAACAACCATTTTTACATGCCTATTGTATTATACTTCAGAATGCCATACCCCAGTGTAAATTAACCTGCAGAAATCTTCTCCAAATCTTATCTGCATTTATATTTCAAGCCTGAAGGAAAAGACAGTCAAGGAATAGCTACCCTCTCAAACTAGTATGAGGAAAACTCTAATTAAACCCAATTGAAAATAATTTGTGGCTTTAAAGCTACTTCAAGTAATATTTACATATATAAATGTTATGTAAAGAGTTAAGCTCAGCAATGAGCAGAATTAGGAGTTTTAATATTAAATGTATAAAACACTCTTAAAATGAAGATGGAAAACAGCTACATGTTTGTACAGATCAACTAGAAGCCTCAGAGCTGAGCTGTGACATGAATTCATTCTATTACAGTGGCTGAGTTATTTAACCTTTGTGTGCATCATTTTCTCATAAGAAAACGGAGTAGGATTAATCATCAAGAAGGGTTCTTAGCCTAGAGGTGTATCTCATCAAGTGAGCTGTGTGCAGAGGAAGAATATTTACAGTAACACATTTCAGAAAGAAGTTTCCAGTATTACAGACCTACTGACATGGGTTGATTCTTAATATGTTTTCTTTAACTACTAACAAGTGTGCAGCATGCTAAGCTAGTAAAGAAGCAGAAGCAAACTCTATCCCTGGCTCTGTCATAACCTCATTCTATCCAAAGCCAAGTCTATTAATCTTTCTATTTCCCAGTTTCCCTAAAAACTGTGCAAGTCAGTGCCACAGAAATGACAAGGATGTGTATGAGCTAATGAGAGAATATCCATCAAGCCCTATGATCCCAGAAGAAAGCACCAGAGGAACACAAATTTGATTAAACTTCTAATGTTCCAATGTTAATAACCTTAGTAGAATTGTTAAGGAATAAGTTGGTGTGGATAAGGAAGTGATTTTTTTCTTGACCTCCTAATTTTGTGTATGTAATTTATTCATCATTTATGCATTTATTTATTCATCGATTCAATAAGATGAGTATCTTTTATTACATACCAGATACCCCATTAGGCAATGGTGAAATGAAATGACATAGTCCCAAACCTCATGGGATATGCTAAAGAAACATAAATGAATTGGAGCTGTCAGTATATTAAGACAGCTTAGTAATCAATCTCAAAATATATAATTATAAATTTTATTACAATATATGATTACAAACTCTACAGGAATAAAAGTAGACTGTTCTGCTAGAAAATAATAGTGGGGAACAAAATTTCGATTGGGTGCTTAGAAACAGTCCAAGGAAACTGAGATATGAGCGATGCATATTAATCAAATGGATCATGTGGGAGGAAAAGCACCGCAGCCAGAAGGAACATCGTATGTGAGGGCTTTGAGCGGGAAATTGGTGACATCTTCCAGGAAATGATTGGTGAGACAGAAGGATATTGAGCAAAGCAGGGAGGATTATCAGGAGAGATCTGAAAGGCAATCAGACCTAGACCCTGTAGATGTTGGTTAGGGCATGTTAAGGTATTGATTTGCCATTCGTAGTGCAATTGGAAGTCGTTGAAGGATTTTAACATGGAAAGTGAAATTATTTTATTAATGTTGCAAAAAAGATTGGTTGCTGTATAGAAATGCACTGCATGCAAAGTGAGCCCATGTAGGAAGCCAACTATGGGAGACCTATTTGGGTGCACTGCCTAGATCCTCTTTACAGAGCCAGTGCCCCCCTCTCACAGCCACTGTGGGTGATGGTTGCTAACTGCTCACACCTGAAACCTTTCCCAGGGACTCAACCCAATTGAGAAGTGTTGCTTTAATCCATTTTAGAGCATGAGAAGCCAAACTCCTTTACCTTAAGAGTGAACAACTCTGCCATGTTGCTCATGCTCCAGAACCTTCCCTGTGGATCAGGTTAAGGCTTGAATATACTTGAAACCACGTACTGAATTTACTCCAGCGATGGAGGTAGAAGTCAAACTGAAGTAAATCAGAGAGTGACTAGGACGTTAAAAAATAGACAAAACCCGAGAAGAAAAGCAGTTAAGTAAAAGAATAGAAACTGGATGAGAATGTGAAGCCAAGAAGGGTTTTATTAGTTGTTTTTATGTTATTTTTAATTTTTTGATGAAAGGTGACCAGGACACATTTGTAGGCTGATGAGCCTGCTCTACCTGAAAAGGAGAGGTAAATTTGCTTGAAAGAGAATAACCAAAAAGTGCAGACTTTAAGGAAGACAAGACGGCATCTGAAGAGCATGAAGAAGGATTGGGTTTTGATAGGAGGGGTGACATTTGTACCCTTTTAACAGGAGGGCAGGAGGAGATGCATGAAATATCCCTTCTCTTGCTGAAGGTTTGTTGATTTGGTGGTATGCAGATGGGAGCATGACCCATTGATGGTTTTTACTTTCTAATAAAGCAAGATGTATGCTTTTCAACTGAAGGTTGGAGCGTTTAAACTAATTTCTGTGAAGAGTAAGATCATGCTGTCGTTAGAGAACCACAGTAGAAAAGCCAGTAGTCTTGGGTTCCTACTTGAGATCAGTGACCATGAATTTTCAGTTACATCAGAATGTTGATGTCCATGGTTTTCTTCAGCCATTTTTAAATACAAGGGTGCAGCATAGAGATGGAGGATTTTTCACTAAGGGTTTGAGTTTTGCCAGGCCAGTTAGAAATTGGGGTGTGAAAGTTGAGAGTATCTAGAAAAGAATTATCATAATGGTAGAGCCTAGATTTCAAGCTAGATAAGAAAGAATGCTCAAAGAATTGTTACACTAAGAATACTTGAGTTTATGAGATCAAAAAATAAAGGAGGAGGGAAAATAGATGTTGGAATTTTGAAGGTGGTACGGTTTCTGCTAAGATTGGTCTAGAAGTGGCCACAGCAGTTGTACTGAAGTCAAAGGGGAAGCATAGAGTGGGATGGTTTACTAAAGTTGCTCTGTATCATACCTTTGGTTCACACAACACTGGTACTCCATGGTCCACCAAAATCTGCCAAAAAACACCAATTATCTTTCCAAAAATATTTAACCATCATTATATTACAAAGCAATCTGGATGAGTAAAGTGTACTAAGTGAAATGCAAATATCGTCCCATTTTTTCCTTGGGGGGAAATGTACTTCACATCACAGAAATATTGGTTTAAATAAAGTTCTAAGAACATATTCCTTTTGCTTTGTTTTTTAGGGCTTAATAGTACTAATGTGGCCTTGGACTTCTCTAAAGTCAGCACAAATGATCAATCAGCATTTCACTGATTGCTTAATTCCTCCTTCTCTACATAAGAGGGGGAAAAAGCCCTTGCAAAATGTGTTTGTTCTGTTTGTTATTCTGGACAAAGCCGATAACGAGTTGCAGCTGCTGTACAGAGTGTACTGCTTGCCGAGGCCATTGCTTTAACTTATAGATAGAAAGGAGCAGCCAGAGATGCGCCTCGGGCTGAAGCCAGTGCTGCAAATAGGACAGCACTCTCCAGCTACAGTATATGCATTTCATTATCCAACAACTTGGTCTGGAAGGACAGTTTGATTGGCCAGGCAAGAAATTCAGACAGAGAGACTCAAATATCACAACTCAACTAAAAGAGCTCTTCTGTTTTCTGACCTGAGAGATTCACTTCTATCAGTCTCAGTAACAATGCTTGTAATATTAGGTGATGCTTGTAATATTAGGTGTGTTCAGAAACACATGTCCCTCTGGACAGAGTGCACCCCTGATGATCTGAGTCTTGGAGCTATGCCTCAGGCTTCACAATTCCTAGTGTGAAAGCTGCTTGTATACCCAGCCCTCCATCCAGCTGGGTTTTGTTCTGCTTTTCTTGTGTAACTAATGACTATGAGTCAAAAAGATGGATCAACTACTTGCTGTTGACCATTAAATAGGCGTTTAAACTAAGCCAACTAAGGAACAACATCGTTTCTCCATTTCGTGATATCATTTTCCATTTGTTCCTAGATTATTAACTAGGATGTGAAGAAAATAATAGTAGTCAATATTATAAAGTTTAAAATAATACAAAGTAGTCAATATTATAAACAGAGGCATATTTCTAGACTGGAACAATAAAATAGTAGGCTTCTATATTTTATTTGAAAAGGCTCGACATTACCCACTTACTGTTTGTGTGACCTTGAGCAAGTTGCTTTAACTCTGAACCTCAGTTTCTTCAGGTAAAAAATGGGAATACACCTGCTATGAGGTTTGTTGATAGAATTTAAATAGAATGAGTTGTGTAAAATGACTGGCGTTAGTAAAGAATTATCTTAGTGACTCAAGAGTATAAATCGGTCTAGTCACTTTGTAGCACAACTTGTCATTATTCAGTGAAATATAAAATGTGCATACCTTATAGCAATTATATTTTTCATAATGTAACTCAGAAATACTAAAACATGTGCACAAAGTGATAGATACATACATAGAAATATAGATATTCATTGCAGCATAAGTGAACCAGTGGGAATAACATTTAAATGCATGAATATTCTTTTATCTTTTGAAAATTTTTTTACTGACCTTCCCTACAAACTCACCTATTTCTTTTGGGTAGTTTGGAATTATTACGACAGGAAAACAGGAAAAGAGAAAGAAAAAGTTAATATTTATCTTCTGGCAAGGCAATGGGATTTTGCAGTAAGAACATAGTCTTAACAAGTTGATTTAATCAGGGAGAGGGAGTTCTTTAAATTCTTATACTGCTTTACCTTATAACTCAATCTAGAGGATTCAGATTATATATGCATTTTTCACATCTGGTGAAGTGATAGGAAGAAGAATGGAAACACAGAAGTCAGATCAGCGTCCTTTCCTCATCTACTTTCAACCCCTGATCCAGGACCACTCTTTAAGGAAGTAAAGGAGTAATGCAGCAGAAATAACAGCAGCAGGCCAGCAGATACATATTCCTGAGACAGAGCCCATGGCATTCAGGGCCTGGAAACTGGGGACTCAAAATAACCCAAGTCTCACTGTGACAACACAGAGGTTCTGAGAATACTGGAAGAATTAAGAAGCCTGGTGACAAAGTAGAAAATCACTGCAGGCAGGTCATTACAGTCAAGGGACACATGACTGGACCCCATAACACTCCAAAGAGCAGGTGGAATCAGCACAGAGAGCAGACCAGCTCAGGTGCTCTGCAGATGTCAAGGAGGACTCAGAGGATACTACATCGATTTGAGCACTCTTTCCTTCTGCACCATCAAATCATGTAAACAAACAACCAGAGGCCATCTTCAAGAGGAACAGGAAAAGCAGGTGAAACTTGGAAAAATGGAGCAAGTCAACCAAACAAGGACAAGAGTATCTGGAGTACTAAATACAAATACCTAAATGGAGTATTTAGACTGCAGCATTGGACTCAAGACAAAATTTACCAGAGTAGACTCAAGTTTAGTTCTTGGTAGGTGAAACAGATGAGATCAGTTATTTAAAAAATAAATTAAATAAGGTACTATTTTGCACATTTGAGCCTACTGTGGATAATTCCAAATCTTGCTTGAATATAATCAATACAGATTATTACAAAACACAGTATGCCAATTTGTGGAATACCTTGCAGCAGATGAAAAGATCAAAGTAGATCTCTATACACTGAGAATAAGAGCAAATACTGACACGGCATTTATTATATCACAGGCTCTTTTCTGAGTGCTTCACAGGTGTTCTCCTTGTCACACTTCAGCAGTCCTATGAGGCAGATTCTGTTGCTATTCCTATTTTACATATGTGGAAAGTGAAGCACCTAACTGATCTTCTTGAGGTTCCCTTATGAATTAGTCATGAAGCCTAAATAAAAAGAATTATAAGGCATAGCAGTGAGTGAGGAAAACAATTTATATAACAATATACACAGTAAAATATCAATAAAACATACTATGTAACAACCAGTACTACAATTTTTATCTGTAAGTGACTAGAAAAAGGTCTGAAAGGGTATTATCATATTAGTAATAAATTTCTCCTCTGATAGGGGAATTTTTTTTCCATAGGAATATCTTAGCCTTATTTGTAATATTTTAATTTTTTTACATGGAGAATATGGCAGTACACTACTCATGTTACTGAAATTTGATAAAATGTATGAAGCTAAAAATGGTCACCTATAAGTATGATAATATATATTTACTTTCTGCTTTATCTCCAATATGTTTACAATACAGAAATTATAACAAAATGCAAGTAAATGTATTGGATAATGTTAAAAGTTAATAAGTTGCACACTATAGCCCTACCATCCCCACTGATGTCAAAGGGCTAGTTTTTAATTATGCAATAGTAATTAAATAGGGATCAATGTCATCACCAAAAAAAAAAAAAATACAGAGATTGCTATTTTAAACAAGATCGTTTCTATTTTAAAAAGAAAATGAAGTAAACTATTAAAATTAAAATGCATAAGCATATTATTTTAATATATTAAATAAGTTTAGCTAATACAAAATTTAGTTTTCCTGAGTTCTCTTGAAGATCTCAGGCCCGACCTCCATTCGGACCTATTTCATGTGATCTGTAATATACAAATGTAGAACATTTCAAATGTGGCCTTATAATTATGTGTGTATCTGCATAAATATTGAAAGAAATAAGGATACAGGCTTTATTATAATAGGTAAAAAATAGGCCCTTATAAAGTTTATAATGGCTTTTAAAACTTGAAGAACATATTGGAACAACATAAAAAAATCTGAAAATGGCATCTTATTAATTTTGAATTTCATTTTGTAATCATACAATCTGTATTCCTATTTCAAATCCTGCCACAAACAAACAAAAGTGGCTAATGTAGAAAAGATAATGAATCATTCTGTGCTCCCCAAAACCAGAAGGATTGAAGAACCCATATTTTACAGGAAGATAATCCCTTGCTAATTACCAGAAAAATGCAGTTAAGAATTACATGGTTTTAGCATGATACCTTATCTGTATAGCAAAGGATATACACATATATACAAAACATATATTTAATATCATATATAGCTTATAGTTTTATCTAACACAGTGTTGTTCTTTAGCCTTAAAAGAATTAGTAGTATTGGGAAGTAGTATGGAAGAGGAAACAGCACATGTCTTGTAGTGTAACAAATTACTTGAGTCTCTGAGCAAGGCCAGACTAAGCAAGTGCATCATCCATCAACAGTACCTGATGAATCACAGCATCTCTGATCCTAAAATAATCATTGCTGTTTTATAATTCTCATATAAAATCCACACTGTTCAGGGAAATGTGGTGGCTTACTACAAATCGATGGTATGAGACATCCACCGTGGAATCAGGCTATCATTTTTGATTAAGGTTGCAATTGAACAGTAGTTGAACAGTACACCTGTAACACCTGGAAAGCATTCAGGTATGTCAATGCTTAATATTTCAGAGGGCTGTTTTGGTAGACTGTTACTTATGCTATTTACCTGTGGCAGACACACCACGGGAGGAGGATGGCAGTTCATGCTAGAGTGCACCAATCCATACACAAAGCCTTTACTAACCCTATGCCTGTCACTCCAACCAGACTGAATTACACAACTGTCATTCCTCCAGAACACACAGCAAATGCAAAAGAAAAAAAAATTATTCACATGGAAAGAATTTTACCAATTATAGCTGGGTTTTGCCCCTTTTCTTATCACTAGCCCTTCTCATCATGAATTGGTTTGAAAATTAACCCCTTAGCAATGTACTGTAACTGAACCTGCTGATAATTTAAGGAAATAGAAATCCAAAACCCACAATTCATCTTTAGATAATATATAATATCATGCTGCAGCTTATCAGCATGTCAAAGTACAAAAGTTTAAGAAATTTCTATTAAAATGCATCTGGTATTATTAAGGAAGGAAACGGTGGTCTTTATATCTTTCTGGGTTTCTGGTGTGTTCATGAATATGATATAAATTCATCAGTGACTTTCAAATGATTATATTTCTAACATGTGAAACACTAAAATCACCACATGGGCTTCTTTCTCTTCATGTTTATTTATCCTGTATTATTTAACTTTAAAGAGTAATATAAATTTTTTTTAAGTTTTCCAGCCAACAATTTATTCTTATGTTATTTATCCCTTACTCTCATTTCTCTGTTTATGAATGTAAGATCTATCAGGCAAATTAAAGTGTTCTCTACAAAAGTGTTATTTATGACAGTAAATATCCACAGTTGGTATTTGTAGTTCCAGTGTTCTTTGAAGATCTACTAGCAAATTTTGGATTACCAATCCATGGGGTTTATATCTAAAGAAGCACCTAAACACTACTTAAATCAACATACATGTATTTTAAACTACCCAGAAAAAATATTGAGGTTATTAGTAACTAGAGAACTGATTTTCTCTTTAAGTTAAGAATTGTCTGTAGTTTTAAAAAATTGTGTATACATAAAGTCATTTTATTTAATCTCCATGTAGCCTATTCAGGATAGATTTAACTCAATATGTGTACAATAACTCTGAAATAGACTTGCATTGGAAATGGCAGGATAATGTCAACAGACCTGAGCACGAATCCCAACTTGGTCACTTAGGAGCTGAGTGAATCTGGATGTGTGTAATCTCTCCACATAAGTTTTCTCACCCTGCAATGAAGATCCTAATAGCACCTCTCTCATAGTTGGTGCTCACTGTAGATGGTCAATAGGTGGGCAGCAATCTGACTTGGAAAAGCAGGAGTTATGCTGCGTAGAACTTTACCCAATAATGAGGAAATTCCAATGTCATTATCAAAAAATAAAGAAGGAAAAAGGGAGAAGAGACTAAACTTTTTTAAAAGTGCATGTATTAAAAAAGATAAAGGGCTATAGCTGGGATAATATTTTTGAAATATTAACAGACGTATTTTCTTCCCCAGAAGTCCTTGTGTGTCCTCCCTTACCTGCTGAATCAAACACCAGAATTCCTTATTTCCAGAGGAGATGGTAAATACCTCAAAGAATCACATTATCATTCACCAACTTTGATCTTTGAATCTTTTTTAAAGTCAGTAGCTGAGACCAATCTGGAATGCTAGGCTTTCTGGTATTGTGAGAAAAAGGATTTGTGGATTCCAGTGAGCCAGAGCTCAAATGACTCAGCATAGTATTTATAGTATAAAACTTAAAGAAGGGATGAAACATGAGGCTTTTTAAATACTAAAAGGTAGATAGAAAGCTTTTGATGTGTGGAGGGTTTGGGAAGGGAACTGGGTAAGACAGACTGAGTCTATTGTATCATTCTGACAGGAATAGATGACTAAAACCTGCTCTCCAAGCATAGCAAGAAAATACCACAAGCTTTTGGGAAAACCCCTGACTCAGCATGTTACAAAAGCAGCATGGCAGACATGGCAGAAAGGCCACCACAGAAACTGGGGAATGTTTTAGGCAGATGAGCCTGAAGAAGCCTCCTACAGTTTCAGAGTCTTCTTTCCGCACAGAAAGCAGCCATAAGTTCTTGAGCATCCCCCGAGGAAAGCCAGGGAAGTGCTCAGCAGGCCTGCTACCTAAAGAGAACCAGAGTTAGGGCATGAGGTACAGAGCCTGAACATCCAGCCCAGAGGCTAGGCAGGCCCATGCAGACCCAGTACACCAGATGCTACACATGAGGTCCACAAGCTGGAAGAGAACTGCTATGTCTCAGCAAAAGCCAGCAAGGACCAGAGAAGACGCAAGAAACAGGACACTCTTCCCCTCATGCCAGGATCACCTATAAGCCACCTGGTAACTTAGATCATCTATAAGGATAATCAAAGAAGGGGCCAGGAAGAGAATATAGAATTTGACTGAACAAACTAGATGTGAATAAATTAAATTGAAGTAGCAAGAGTAACTGTTTTCAGCCAACTGGGGACTTGACATTGTTAAGTTCAGTAACAGAAAAAGAAAATGTTTCATTTCTGTATATATGAGTTATAACTGTAAATTTTAAACCCATTACAATACCTCATCAATTATATATTTCCATGTCAAGTAGATTCACTGAGACCTCTTCAGAATTTACTGCCTATTCCTTCTAAGATACTTTCAAGTTAACAAAAACATGCAATCAATGCTACAGACTGCAGTCAATAACTGCCACGGTGGAACAATCCTAGAAATGTACAAATCTGGCCTACAGCAATATATAGTGATGATTTTGAGGAGTTGTTACAGGAGTGGATAGTCATTTGTCTTTCCAGAGTGAGTTTGCATAAAGCCGAAGAGAGATGAAGTGATTACTATGGTTCTTCCCCTTTCAAAGGTGCCTTTCATCCCTTTCCCAGCACAACTGAAGATACACCAGAAGGGAGCAGAACATCCATCAGTCACCGCAGGGCTGGCTGCACGCCTAAGCAACATGTGTGTCCGTGAGCAGCCCCTTGCAAGCAGTCTCTTTGCCATTGAAACACTGCTTATTTCCCCACAGGGTAATAATTCTTGACGCCTTTTAAGAAGCTGTGTGACAGCAGCAACAGAGTGCTGACTCATCAGAATATGTGGCAGGAACATCCAACATGACTCTATCACTCAAATTACACGTTGACTAATCAAGGAGCAACCAACAAAGGGCAACTAAGGACACAGGCTTAATTCAACAATTCACTGTCTGATTAAACCAAGTGTGGAGAGTTCTAGCGGTTGGTTGCCCTGTTTCTCAGCGGCTTTCCTTTGAAGAGATGGAGGAACAAAAGATAATTTCTGATTACTCTGAAATGAACTTGCTCCTGCAGTTTTATCAGTGGTTATTTGATTAATCCTTCCTGGTAGGCCACTGTCTGGTGCATGATCCTTCAGGTTCCTTCCAGAAATAGCTGTTGCAGATCATCCAAGAAGCCTCTAAGTCACAAAGCTAGGAAATATTTAAAGTAACTAGTTTCCAGAAAATATGAGTTTCTATTGTTTCACAGAGTCAGATAAAAAACATGTTACCACTGTTTATAGCCCAATGAATCTTGATATGCACAGCCTTAACTGGTACAAATATGTTCTAGGAAATGCAATCCTTTGTGAAGGTCGTAGTTGAGAACACAGACTCAGAGCCTGACTTCTTGGTTCATATTCTGGCTCCAGCACTTACTAAATGAGTGAACTTGGGAAAATTGCCTGATTACCCTCTTTGTACCTCAGTTTTCCATCTGTATTAATAGAATAATGATATTATCTATGTCATAAGGTTGTAGTGAAGATTAAATGCGTGATTTCCAGACAGAGTGAATGCAACGTTGTCTAGCATATAATGTTATGGAACTATTAGCTACTACTTGCTGTTGTTATTGTTGTTATTTTTGCAATCTCAAGACTCTATTCATGGGGTTTCAGATCTCCCAACCCATTACTGTACCTATATTTAACCCTTTAGAAAATGAGAAACCCTTTCCATGGTCTTCTTTGAGTCCACACGACTCATCCATATGAAGCAGTATGGGGAAGACAGTGACAAGCCTCTCCAGATGGCAATTCCCTGTGCTTCATGGTCACACTACTCTCCAAGAAAATCTTAGACCTGTTAAGTGACTTTCCTCCCCTCTCACCATTGCTCTTCCCCACATTTCCCAAGTTAATTGGCTCCTTGTTCTCATGGTATTGTCCAGTGCTCACATTATCTTGATAACTGAGGTTAATTCTTGCAGGATCACCTTCTTGAAGACCTATTTAACCTAGGAGACCTGGTCAATCACAATCAAAGAGTATGATCTTTAAAACTGAGTACTGTGTCCTATCAAAACTTTAAAAATATTTCCCATTTGGACTATGGGTTGGCTCTCTGTCCAGTTGGCAGATCTGCCTACCAGATATAAGGCACTGTGAAAAGAAACTGTTTTATTGGCACTAAACTCACTGCTAAACACATATGTTTATTTAGAAATAGTTATTTCCTAAACCAAAGATTTTTTAAAAAAGATTTCAAACTGAGAGAGCAATTTAATTTAATAGAGCAATTCAATACTTTGACCATTGGGACATATACCACTACAGGAAAATTTAAAGCATTTGCGTATCTTTCTTGACCTAAAAAACTTTAATTAAAAAAAAAAAAAAAAAAAAAAACAGACATAGCTATCAGCTATTGCTATTCTTATTCCATTGTTAGTCATCACCGTAGTCCTAAGAGGATACAGCAGAGAAATAGAAAAATCTGCTGTTACCTCACATTTACATATGACTGTTTCAAAACAAGAGAGTAATTTGGAATTTAGAACTGCTAAGTATAAAGCCATTCATTTAGTAGTTTATCAGGTGCTCTCTCTCTCTCTCTACTCTTCAAAATAATTTTTGATCTAATACGTTCCAAGCAACATATTCCCCTTCCAAATAGCTCCAAGGTCAAAGACTAATTAGCCTTTTCTCTTGAAATTTGGCAATGACACAGACCTTGTTGCTTCACTTTAACGTTTGGAGCTCTCTTATAACCCTCCAAAATTATTTAAATATGCTCCAAAATGCCTCATAGTTCTTTGTAATCTGGTCAAGACTAATGAAACACTTATTATGAAAATAGAAGTTTAAATTCACTGCAATTTACTACAGGAAAGGTGAAATGCTTAAGCTTTCACCCCAGTGCCCCTAAATAAAAACCATGATGCAGAAATGTAGTGTTAAGCAGAGACCTAACTTTAAAAGAATACCAAAGAATTGTGGGATTTTCAGAGTTCACAGTACTCCACATCCTTGGAATAAAGTATCATGTGAACCAATCAGAAAATCTTACTCTCACTGACTTAGAAACCTTGAGCTACTAATTTAATGTGGGAGTATACATTTTTCCAGCAAAAATAGAAAAAAACTATGCTCAAGGTATTCACCTCACAAGAATAATGCAGTCTGGAAAACCATCTACCACACAAAGAAACATTAAAAATACGATTTTGACTATCCATGTGTACCTAAATTTTAACACCCAGGAGATCCTACAACCTAGCTAAAGTTTCACCTCATATCAAGGGCAAATTATAATCTTGTTTCCAAATCTTTTTTGGTGGTGGATTGTAAATAATCTAAGCACATCATCTGTACAAAGAGCATTCTACTATTAACTCCTCCCCATAAACGACCTTTACTCCTGCAGCTCAAAGTTACCAGAAATTCTCTCCTCTGTTTTGTCTTTTCTCTTTGGGTAGGCCAAGTAAAACAGAGCTGGTAGGCATAACCTCCTCAAATTTGAACAAACACTTGAATGCAAAGCTTTGGGTTAGATTGCCTCATTAAAATGTTCCCAATTGATTACTTTTATTGTTCAGTTTTTCAGTAGGCATGGAATAATAACTACCAAAGAAACAGAAATCCTAAAATAACTAGTAAATCACTTGACAATTGAGAGACCATTACACGATGCTAAATAGAAACCACAGGAGCTAACGGCTGGCAGAAGAGTACTGTTCAAAATTACAAACTGAGCAGAGAATTATCTGTTCTGCAGAGCTCGTACTTTTTTCTCCCCATCTTTGCCCTCTGTGGCTAAAATTGATTCCCCAGGGTTTTCAGCCCCAAGGCCATGATCTCTCAACCTGCACACAAGTTGTGCCGTCTGTCATCATTTTTCCTGTATTAGAGATCAGAAATTTTAAGTCATGTCCTGGAGAGTTTTCAAAACTTGTAATTTTGTTCAACTGATTACATGGTAAGAGTTTTTAGGGCAATATTATTAATTTGTCAAAGTATTTAAACAAAACTTAAGAATAAAGATTTTTTAAAGTTTTCTTTCTCATGAACATTTTTCTGATATTAACTAAGGCAATTGTTGTCCAAGCTTATTGTGCATAGCAACTGCAAGGAATGATTATTAGAAATGCATATTGTCGGGGCACACTACATCTGCTGGATCGAAATTGCTAGTTAGAGGTGGGGATCTTTATTTTTAACAAGTTCTCCAGTTTGTCCTGAAGTAGGTGGTTGCCAGCTACAAACATAACAGAACTAGAGTATGAATGGAGGTTGGAGCATAAATAAATGGAAAGACAGTATTTACGATGCTGCAGAAGGTTTCTTAAACTCAGTTTAACAGCTGCCTTTATCACTGCCACTCAAAAGTACCACCTTAGGTTAAACTATATAACCTTCCTCAGCCTCAGCTTTTTTATCTAAGGAATGAAAATAGTTTACATCCATCCCAACACATTGTTTTATGGATGAGTTTACAGTGTTGAAAACACTTAATAAAAGATAGGTAGTGTAATTCAGCTGTCCTCTAATGCAACACCCCTCATGTCAAGCCAGAGCCAAAAGAATCTCATGTAAATCTCTCTCTTGTAAAGTGATCAGCAGAATTCTATACAATGCTCAGTAGTTTGGCTATTATTGCAACATAACAAAAAAATTGATAGAAAATAGTGAATAACTTTATTTTCATAGTTGATGATAGAAGAAAAAGTATAAATTATTATAAAAATAAATGGAATTGAAAAAAACTTGTTGGCATTTCCCACGAATACATTTCCAAATCAGAAGAGTCTAATCTATTTGAAACATTCAGTAACTCTACTCATCAAAAACTATATTACTTAACAATAGAACAAGGCATTTTGTACAGGGATTTTATCACTGTTCCCAACTTTTAGCTAAATCACTCCATGCCTTTATGCAAGTCACCAAGTTGCCTTCAGAATCCACTTTCCTATCAATGGAAATAAAATGGTAACCCTTACCAAGATATTATATTACACTTTTAATAAGATGTTTAAAGTCTACAAGTTGAAAATAGTTAGAAGTTTAAATTCGCTACAATTTACTATAGGTAACATGAGATGCCTCAGAGAAGACTAATCTGATGACAAGATTTGAAAATGCTTTTGACTAAAAATGTCTAGCATTATATTGTGTGTATATCTCAAGTTGAAATAGAATAGAATTGAACTGACATGGAGCAATGAATGGGCAATAAAATGGGGATAGAATAAATGCAGTTAAAATGAAACCAAATAGAATCTATACTTTATCCATCCCCATCCATCTCCACAATACAGTCACTTATTATCAGGATGTCTAACCTAGTTTCTGCTTCTAATGTGAAGTAAGACATTCTGTCTTACTTCTGGTGGAAGTATTGATTACGTAGTGAAGAGTAAGCAAAAATATTCTGGGATGCTATCTTTCCAGGCTTTTTCTTCTTTTTGTCAGATTCAAAGGAAAACACAGGCTAAAATGAATCTCTCATTGTTTTCTCTCAAGAAACTAATGTTATGGCTTAAGTAACTGTAATGCAATAAGTCCAACAACCAAGAGAAGGCAGATGAAAATGCCTTTTTCAAATTGCATAAACCTGACTGGAAAAAACAAATGGTACAGATAGACTCTCTGGTTATCAAAAGAGGTAGACTCTAAAATAGGTTTATTCTGGCAGAGCCTTTAAAAGGAAGACAACATTTTGAACTAGTTCCAAGAGAAAGTGGAAATTATTCTTGTTTCCCTGCTCTTTGCTTTCTAAGAGTCAACTCAATTTAATGTCACAGTGATGTTTTTTTCTACCTACCAAGTGCTAAGCCTTAGGAGATTGAAAATGATTAAGGCTTGGTTCCTATGTTCAAAGAAATGGGAAGAGCCAAAGACATATAAAATTAATTCCAGAGGGAGTTGTTGTTTCTTATGATTGTCCCAACACTAGCTTTACATTCCCAGTCCTCTCTTCACTGTAACTCCCTTTAAAAATCTTAACAGGGACATCTCATCGTCATGCTTTCAAATATGCATAAAGCCAAACATATAATAGTCTCCTCCCCTTCAAACAGCACGCCACATTCCAAATTTACTCAGGACACCACTATTTTCTCAATAACCCATGCTGTAAAAGTTAATATTTTTCTATTCATTCTTTTGTTGCTTATCCCATATTCAGTTAGCCATGATGTTGTCAAATTTTCCTGAGGAACTTACTGCAAAAGAAAAAAAATTGTCTCAATTCCTACTACTAACTGCACCCTATTTCAAATCCTCTTGACCTTTTTCTATTATAGTCAGAAGTAAATAGGAAAATGAGATCTGCCTCCCCCACACTCATGAAATTGGAGCTAAATGAATAACAATGTAGTAGACGCCATCGGGATGGCTTCCTAGTTCCCAAGGTTCACCACTGAGATCCCCAGATGTGGCACTGTTCCTGTCTTTCCTAAGGCACTGTTGTTTCATTCATCCTGCTCTTCTTTGAGTTACCGTGGTGTATTTCCAATAAATTACCTTTTCTTTTACTTAGCGATTTCCATTATTTGCAACCAGAAGTACCTTAACTGATACAAAAAGAAAGAAAATTGATCATTAAATGAATTAAATCAACACATAATAAGAGGAGATAGTCTCTCAAATGTATAATATTTTACTTAAAATACTACCAAAAAGCTTAATGGTTGCTATTGACACAAAGAAATCATGTATAAGTGTGAAAACACTTTTTATGGGGATCTAAAGTAGTTCTGTGTACATCAGAGAGACTGCAATTGGGTTAGCAAAAAAGTTTCTGTTCTCTGTGGTGGGGTAAAAATGTTTTATCTGATCACAAGGCAACCTAGACAAAATGTGCTTCAAGATCATTTCCTTCCATTTGTTCTAATTATACGCTCACTAAACAAGTAATTGAGTGCTATTTCAAGTCCCCCCAAACAGGCTGACCAGTGTTGAGGGTGTAAGCACTTTAAAGAGACAGCTCCTATTTTAAATTAACAATATCCCTATTTATTCGGTTGCTGCAAACCTCATACCAGGAGTCTAATCATTCCTAAGAACACCAATAAATGCAAGCTTATAGTGGTCCTCAAATGCTAGGGAGTATAATGCTAAGTGTCATGAATTCACAAGAGTATATCAGTCTCTGAGCCCCTGATGCAACCTTCTTCCACTCCACTGCACCAAATTTTAAAGATGTATGACTGCCTCTCCCCCACAAAAATTCTCTGTTTATTCATTCATTTTTTAGCCTTTTTTAATCTGTCAAGAATATATTAGGTAATGAAGTATAGTGGATACAAAGATGCACAATAACAATTTATTAATAGTATGCTAGTAAATATAACAAAGCACAAATAAAAGGTTCTATTAAGACACACAAAAAGGGACTTATCCTGGTCAGGGGTATCAGGAAACACTTCCTGAAAAAATTGCATTAAAGTTGGACCTGAAAGATGGCCCCAGGTTACTTCTTCCAAATCTATGTTTCTGTCATTGCAAGTTTAATATTTAATGGAACTTTCAACACTTCTCCCATGTTCAAAATCTCTACCCACTAAGACAATAATTAAACTGAGGTGACATCTTCAGAAACCACTAGACTAGGTGATCTCTTAGGTCCCTTGTAGATCTAAAGATCCCATGACTAGTTTTCAATATGTACATAATATTCCACTTTGTGGGAGTCCTGTAATTAGCTGGAGGTCCCTCATATTTTTGTATGTAAGAGAAGTAAGTTGCAAAGAAATGTAAGTGACTTCGTTCCATTTCTAGGAAAATGAACAACAACTTAGTATAGGTGTTTTTGTTTGTATAGTGTTTTTTGAAAATAGAGAAATATGTGGAGAAATACACCAAAATATTAACAGTGGCGTCTTAAGGGAAAGAAAGAAGGTAGAGAAAATACAGAAGAGGAAAAAGGGCTGTTGAATAACTTAAAAATATCAAGGCTTAATTTTAATAAAAATTCAAAGGGACATACACCATCTAATTGCAGTTTTTGCCATTATTTTTAATGCCAAAAACAATTACTTTTGCACCAACGTAGTATTTCTGCAAATCTGTAAAAATTGAAAATAGTAGAGATTTTGGCATTTACCAAATAGAAATATTATGGATAAATGACAGTATTGATTGATTAGTGACAAGTTCATAGCAATTTGTATCATTGGGATCTGTTTTCATTTCAATACTATGCTAGAAGTTAAGTAATGTTTTAATCTTTGGGATTTTTAAATATAATTTGCGTTAACCATTCAAAGTCCCTCTTTAATTCAGCTTCATTCTGTCTCTTTAGTTTCTTACTGCTTCCTAAATGTATTCCCCAAGCACCTTTTATCAGTAACCTTCAGTTTTATGGCTCTTGTGATAGATTTCAGGGTGTGTGGGGCAGGGGCGCCTGGGGAAGCAAGGAAAGGAAAATGTCTTGATTTCTGCTATGCAGCAGGCCCCGTGCTAGGTGTTTTTCATTCATAAATCCATTTAGTCCTTTCAACACATTAAAATGGACACATTACTGTCTTCTCTCTTCTACAGATAAGGAAACTGAGTTAAGTAACTTTCTTGAGTCCACAGCACCAAAGGAGTAGAGCTGGAATTTTTACCCAAGACAGCCTAATTATAAAACTCATTATTTATTATTATTATTATTATTATTCTTTAGGTTCTGAAATATAGGTGCAGAACATGCAGATTTGTTAAATAGGTATTACATGTGTCATTGTGGTTTGCTGCACCCATCAACCTGTCATCTACTTTAGGCATTTCTCCTAATGCTATCCCTCCCCTAACCCCTCCATACACTGACAGGCCCCAGTGTGAGATGTTCCCTTCCCTGTGTCCATGTGTTCTCATTGTTCCACTCCCACTTACGAGTGAGAACATGGGGTGTTTGGTTTTTCTGTTCCTGTGTTAATTTGCTGAGAATGATGGTTTCCAGCTGCATTCATGTCCCTGCAAAGGACAGGAACTCATCCCTCATTCTTTACCCACCACACTTCATCCCTTTCCATGCTCATCTCCCATAAGTTCCCCAGTGGACTCTTCACTGAGGTCATACCAGTCATGTGGGACTACTCGCATTTTCCAGTACATGCCATTCGTTTCTCTCATCCAGTTTCCCTTTCCCACCCTTGTCCTTGTCTTTCTCTTTCTCCTACTCCTGCTCCTTCTTCTCCTTTGTTTCTCTCTCTCTCTCTCTCTCTCCTCTCCTCTCTCTTCATTTTACTTCACTTGGAATGTACTACTACTACTCCACCTGTATATTGAGTAAATTTCTATTTATTTCCTAAGGCTGGGCCCAGATATCCTCTCCTGCAAGCCATCACTGTATGACATCTCCAAACTGACTCAAGAGCTTCCTCTGTACTCCCATTATGCCTATTTTTAGACCTCTATTGTGTCCTTATCATTGCTACAATTATTTGAGTATTTAGCCACCAGCTCACTAACCTTTTACCTTCCCCAGCCTAACTGTGAGTCATAGTCAGGCAGAAGCCATAAGAAGTTCTTTATAATTCCAAAGCCTCATGCAAGACCTGGAAGATATGCAAAAATTAATAAACGAATGCTAAGTGAATGAATAAATTAATTGTTCCCTTGAGTTCCATACGCAAATCCAGGGTAACTTAGAGAGCACAGGTGAGTGAACAAGACAGAATGTAAATGATAGTTTGCCCTGTTCCAAAAAGATAACATAGTCTCTCAGATAAGTTAACTGTCTGAGGGAGATTTCCCAGCAGAATAATTAACCGGAAAGTACAAAGTTTCAGAGAAATTATATCTGCTTGTATAGACTAAGTTTTACATGGTGTGCCTGAAGAAGCTGAAGCCTAACTCAGGGATACTCAGCCATACCAAAGATTTCCTTGTCCTCGGTGTGGCACAGAAGCTGGGATAATAGGTATCTCAATAATGACCCAAGTAGAAATATGACTGATGATGACAGGCGACTCCTTAGTTCTTACCATTACAAGAAAGGAGGATCCCCTTCCAATAAAAATTAGATTTAATTTCCAGCCTGTTCAGTGGATGAGAACTGAGAGTTGAATTTGAATAAATAAAGATTTTAAAAACTGATACTCTTACTTTACCAGATTTGGTGTAAGTTAGGACTACTGGGTTCCAAGCAACACAAAAGTGCACTCAGCAACTTAAATAAGAAACACCAAAGGAGGTTTTGCACAGGAAGAACAGCCAAAAAATAAAGCCTTGGAACCAACAAGAACTAGTGAAGCTCTGAGGTTCTAGGAAACAGGAGTCGATGGCCTTGTCAGAGTGCCATTTTTGAGCTGAATTCACTCCAATTATTTTCTTGTTACTCAACCTAACAGAGAATCTGATTGATCCAGCATGGTCCAATATATCCATGAATTGGCTAACGGAGATTGGAGTAATTTTAGGTACAGTCCCACTAAGATTCCAATCAAATAAGGATGACAAGTTCCCCCATAGAAATACAGGAGTACAGAAACCATAAAATAAGGAAACAGATCAATATATTTGGGGAAACAAAAATAATATATCCACTACTTATTTATAGTCCTCCTTTTCAATATTTCATGTGTAAGCTCCATGTAGACAGGTACATTGATTAGTCTTGTTTCCTACTATATCCTCATCAGTATAATATTAACTAGCATACAGAAAGCATTAAATAAATATTAGTTAAGTTAATACCTTGTTTCTAAATAAATTGCCCTTTGGTTACACTAGCTAAATATTACGTAGGTCCAAGAAGGAAAAATACATGCAGTCAATAAATTTTTATAAAAGCAAAACTGTAGGAAAAAAATCAAAGCCTGAGGTAAACTTAAACTGAGAATCCTGAATGGTCAGAGACCCATAAGAGGGCTCTGGAGGTTTATAAAAGATAAAGAGGATAGTACATATTAGAAGGAGGAGGGCATGGGAAAGCTGGGAGAAGGGAAGTAATGTTCATTGGGTTCCTGCCTTCTGACAGCTTTCTGGTAGGTGCTTTTGCATATGCTATTTTCTTAATATGGTATACCAAAACTTTGGGGAATATACAAAAAGTAATGACTATCATAGAATGCAGACTGCATTTCCCTTATTGTCATCTATACAGCTAGCCCTTGACCTCAGGTACCCTCCACTAAGCACATATTTGATTTGCACAATGAGGTCATTGCCTCTGGTAAAGAGCAAAGGGTCAGCATTGCTGGTCAAAGAAACATCAATCTTTCCAGTCCATCTCTGCCTCACCTTCAGGCATACCCACTGTGGGAAATAATGCCAGGCACTTTATATGTGCCTACATAAGCATTCTTTCTTTGGATTATTGGATAAAGAAAATATACCATGGAATACTAATCAGCCATAAAAAGAATGAAATCATGTCTTTTGCAGCATCATGGATGGGACTGAGGGCCATTATCTTAAGTGAAACAACTCAGACACAGAAAATCAAAGACCTCATGACCTCATTTACAAGTGGGAGCTAAATAATGTGTACACATAGACACAGAGTGTGGAGTAAAATACTGGAGACTCAGAAAGGCGGCAGAGTAGGAAGGAGGTGAGAGAGGAGAAATTGTTTAGCAGGTACAATGTATATTATGCAGGTGATGTTTACACTAAAACCCAGACTTCATCATTATGCAATATATTCAGGGAACAAAACTGCACTTGTGTCTCTTAAATTTATACAAAAAAATTAAAATAATAAAGTGCGCAAACACCACAACCAACTTACCTTTTTACATTCTTCCTTCTCCTGTATCCCTCAAAGTTATTAGCAACCAACTACTCACTCTGTCCTAAAATAGTCTGTTGGTTTAAGGCAGAGATGGTGTTTCCAATTGGTTCTCTATACTGACAGTGAGATCTAGAAGAAACATGAAGCACATTACTTAGTCCATGCTTATTTTACAGATGACAAAACAGAAGCTCAGATGAGAACAGAGAATTGCCCCATATCTCACAGCTAGTTAGCATTAGAGCCAGGACTTTAACCTGGATCTCCCATTTTCTAATTCAGTTATTTCTTATTTCACTAGAATCTGCTCAGATGTTGGAATTCCAATGTAACTTTAAAATGTTTGCAATAAATAATGAATCAACTACCTTAATTGTGGATTAATATAATTTTTTCACTTAATTTAATTATTGAGCTCTATCGGTCAGAACGTTTTTCACAATCAAAGAATTTCCAACAACAGAGCACTTTTACCTTCTCATAAGAACCCAAAACCAAATAATGGATTTATCACACGATGTTTTAATTTGGGGGTATTTTTTTTATATTTGAGGTCTCATCAAGATGATGATATGCTCCTTCTAGTTATACAAGATGGTGGTGAAGTCCATGAACCCAAGAAGTGATAGCAATTGTCCATTATTATCTCTGGAGATTTTTTTACATCAATACAGCCTCAACCATTCAGATGAGGATGTTACTTTGTAGCTAGTCCAATAGCACCATCTGGTTGACAGAAGCAAAGGCAAGCAACAGAAACTATGAGTCCAGAATAAATTGTTATGTTTCCAGAGTATCTCATTCACATTCTAGATTCAAAATTTATGGAATGAACATATAATTCTCTTGGCCTTTTTCTTTAATTATCATACCAGTCAGATGTCTGACTTGCAAACAACAAAATCCACTCTGGCTAAAGTTAAAAAAGAATTTCTTAAAATAACACTTCGCTATGCCAAAGCTTGATCCTTAAAATACAAGAATGATGAATTGAACTTTATCAAAACTTAAAAATTTGACTTCAAAGGAATTGTTAAGAACATGAAAACATAAAACACAGACTGGCAGAAAATATTTATAAATCATATTTCTGGTAAAGACTTGTATGCAGAATATATTAAGAGCTTTGGTGATCTGCAGATGGTCTCCCAGAAGTATTTAACACTTGCATGTGAAGAAGTTACCCAAGCCTAGGAAAAGAACCACCCCAAAAAGATCAGAGGGAACAGAAAGACGAAAAGATCTCATAATTCACAGAGTATTAGAGTCAGAAGAGCCTTGCTTCAATAGTGGGAAATAATTAG
Organism: Sapajus apella; assembly: GCF_009761245.1. NCBI lineage: Eukaryota > Metazoa > Chordata > Mammalia > Primates > Cebidae > Sapajus > Sapajus apella. The sequence goes on from NW_022436950.1 coordinate 28,928,737, forward strand.
CCGTAGTCTATTTATGGGTCTGATTCCACCTATGAAGTCATAAGAGCAAGATCCAAAATGCTCAAACTGTTACCAAGTAGCTTTGCTGTGTCCTAGAACAAAGTTAAAGGATATTTATAGTAAAACAAAAATCTCTAGCATCAAATAAATCACAGTGCCTGAAATCCAATAAAAAATTACCAGGCATGCAAAGAGGCAGGAAATATGATTCATAATGTGGAGAAAAATAAGTCAGTCAAAACTAACTCAGAACTGACTCAAATTGTAGAATTGACAAGGAAATTAAAGTAGTTATTATGGCTCAATTCCCTATGTTCAAACAGTTAAGTAGAGTAGTCATATTTATAAAAACAAGCGTTGAACTTAGGCAGATAAAAACTACAATGTCTGTGATATTAAACATCTGCTGGATGGGATTAACTCCAAAATATATATTGCAGAAGAAAAAAGCAGTGAACTCAAACACACAGCAACGGAAACTCAGTAAAATGAAATATGAAAAGAAAAAGAATTTTTTTTAAAAAATGAACAAAACAGTAGTAAGCTGTTAGACAACTTCAGGTGGTCCACTATATGAGTCCCCAAGAAGGAGGAATTAGGGAACAGAAAACCATGTGAAAAACAGTGGTTAAAATCTTCTAAATTTGATAAAAACTGTAACCCAATAGTGGAAACAAGCTCAATGATCCTAAAGCACAAGAGGCATGAAGAAAACTATGCCAAGGAATATTATAATCAAATTGCCCAAAAACATTAATAAAGAGAAAAATCTTGAAAATAGAGAAGAAAGGAAATATATAGAAAGAAAAAAGATGATGATGAAAGGATGATTAAGGATTAAGGATAAACATATTTAAACTGCTGGAAAAAAAATCTGTCAATCTGCAATTCTGTTACAAGGAAATCTTTCAAAAAAAATTAGCCATTAGAGAATTGCAAGTTGTAACTACCTTGCGATGATACTACCTACCTACCTATAGGAATGGTTGCAATTTAAAAGACTGGCCATAACAAATGTTGGTGAGGTCTTCAAACGATTGGAACTCTTGTACACTGCTGGTGGGAATATAAAATGTTACAACCACGTCAGTAAACAATTTCGAAGCTTCATAAAAAGACTAACATACACTCACCACACAATCCACCCACTGCATCCCCTTTTCTCCCCAAGAGAAATAACAACATATGCCCATAAAAGATGTGCACACTAATGCTCTTAGCAGCTTTACTTTGTAGTAACTAGAAACAAACCCAAATATTCTGATATTTGTACAAGTGAGTGAGTAAAAAATATTGTAGTACATTCATACCATGGAATACTCAGCTATGAAAAGAAATAAACTACTGATTGCCAAACACAACAACATGGTGGAATCTCAAAATAATTATGTTTGGTGAAAGAAGCTAGACAAAAAATAATCCATACTCTGTGATTCTATTTATATAAAATTTTAGAATTCAAACTAATCTATAATGACAGAAGTAGATCAACAGTCACACAGAGACAGAAAGGGTAGGCCAAAAGAAATAACAAAAAGGCATTAAGAAACCTTGAATTTTCACTTATAAGGGGGAGTTGAACATTGAGACCACATGGACACAGGGAGGGAAACATCACACACCAGGGCCTGTTGAGGTTTGAGGGACAAGGGGAGGGAGAGCGTTAAGACCAATACCTAATGCGTGTGGGGCTTAAAACCTAGATGACGGGTTGATAGGTGCAGCAAATCACCATGGCACATATATACCTATGTAACAAACCTGCACGTTCTGCACATGTATCTCAGAACTTAAGGAAACACTGGGTGTGACGGATGTATTAACTACCTTGATTCTGGCAGTAGTTTCACAGATGTATACATATGTAAAAGTGCATCAAATTAAACACTTTATAAGTACAGTTTATTGGATGTCAATTACACCTTAATAAACTTTAAAAATATATGTATGGTATTTTTATCAAAGTTATATAAATTTAGCAAAATCAATACTGAGGCATATGTGATCATCTTAGGATAAACTGGAATATATGAATAAATCAGAAATTTGATTTTAAAATATAAGTAAATAAACAATGACGATTTGTATTTCTCAGAACCTTTCTGAGGAATATAACAATAAGCATATGGATGTATTTCCAGGAATACGACCGAGACAGGCTGATGAGAAAACCACAGCTACCACAGCTGCCTCTGAGCACTGCATGCTGGAACACATCTCTGATTATATCACTACAATCCAGAACAACACCACTTTTTCATTAGGAACTTTTGCATAAATCACTGCCCCTCCCTAAAGCCAAATACCTCTGCCAACACTTGCATCAGGAAAATGCAAACTTCACTGCTGCTTTATAATGGATGCTTTTGAACTGAATTTTCAATCAGGTTCATCTGACTGGTGGGGCTTGGGTCACGTGTCGATATCTAGATGCACGCAAGGCTAGGAATTCAAGTTCAAAATCCATGTACGGCAGGAAATACTCATAATGTGTCAGTTTCTCATCATTCCTGAAGGCCATTTAGAAGATAATGGGTAGCTACAAATAATGATAGTTGGCAATTACAATCATTATTCAGAATTAGACCTATGCCAAACTACTAACATTTCTTTAAGCATCACTTTACGGGAAAAAAAAATTTGTACACTTCAATATTTCAAACTACCAATGCAACACTTTTTTTAATGTTTATTATTGATACTAAAAGATGAATTATAGTTTCACTTTCAGAATGGCATCAAAAGAATATGAAATATATTAGGAATACTTTAGATGCACATAGTCTATACATTTTTAAAGAATTTTCACATAACTCATCTGTAGTTTCTGAAAGTGGGATTACACCTTGGACAAAAGGCAATCAGTTCTCCAGAAGTTGAATTAAAGTTTTAAATAGCAACTCTGAAAAGGCAGCATTAATAATTAATGATGTGTAAAAGATGGGTTAGGTATACAAAGAGCAAGGAATGGAACAACTTGGTACAAGTTGATAAACGCATCTAATTTTCTACAGAAACTCATCAAGAAACTTAAGATTGTATTCTGATTTTGTAAGACCATTTCAGAAGAAATTCTTAACTGTGCTGATTTCACTCACATAATTGGTGAGAGAAGGGTAGGTACTAAAGATGTTTTTAAGGCTTTCATTTGGAATAACAAAAATTTAAAAAAAAACAAGAGGAGAAAATTTTCAAGGTAAGCTAATGAGCTGAATTTGGTGAATTTAGATTTAAAGGACCTGCAGATCACCCACCTAGAAAAGTTCAGCATTCAGAAATGTTGGTCTGGAATTTAGGAAACACGGAATCCTCAGCGTCAGTTCTCAATCTTTATTTTGTTTGTATTTTGTAATAATGCGAATTTGGTTCAGAAGAAAAGAAATAGCTGAAGCTTAAATAAGTTAGATACTTAGTTCTCTCTCACATCTGTTAAGTACAGCAGTTGGGCTGCTACGAGGCTCCACAGAATAAGAGACCCGGTTCCTTTTCTCATGTGACTTCCTTTCCCAAGGTCTAAAATGGCTGCTGGAGCCTCAGCCATCATATCTGTATTCCAGTAATTTAGAAAAAAGAAAGAATAAAAAGTAGCAAGCTATTCCCTTTGGAGACACTTTCTATAAGCTGCACGTTATTTCTACCTTCATTTCATTGGCCAGAACATAGGAAATGGCCACACCTATCTACAAGAGTGATAGGAAAATGCAGTCTTCATTCTAACCACCTATTGGAAAATCTGGTCTTCTTTTACTAAGGAAAATAAAGAGAACAGATATTGAGCAATAATTAGCATTTAGCTAACATGTCTAGGACAAATGGCTCCAGCAATACTATACCACTAAAGAAATTAAGCAGCAGTAACAGCGTCATCATAAAGATCACTGCAAATCTAGTCTAATTTATAAAACAGAAACTAAAAATATTTGCTACTTGAGAAATATTAGTAACAAATTTCTGGCAAGATACAACAGGCCACAATCTACCAAAATGCCAGGGCATCATGACTATACAGAACCACGTTTATGGCGCCTAAACTATCATAACATCACTATCAGCAATCTATTGCTACTAATCACTTTTAATAGGGGAAAATGAACAAATTTCAGTCATATGGATAGTATGTATAATGGCCTGGGTCTAATATATAATTATGATATGAAATTAGAAAATGTGGCTTAGAGTAAAAGTGTAAAACTCTAATTTTGGATGACCACTTGTTGGCCAGTTCAAAATATAGCATAGCCATAAGAGTTTCAACAAATAAAATTATGTAAGACATCCTTCTAACTGAGAATTTTATGCTGTTTTGTATTACACATTTCTCTAGGGAAAAATTCAAAAGCTACATGATCTTATTATTCAGATACAAAAAGAAAAAAAGAAAACTGGAAGAAACAGCAATCAGGAAGAAGAAAAACGCTAAACTCTGTAAATGGAATAACTGCTATCATTTTTCTTTGCCATTACCTTGACAATAAAAGGGTTCTATAGAAGCTCCTGATTTATGGTCCTTTCAGGCAGTCACTGCTGAACAAAGCCACATTGATTTCCCTGGATTCAAGGTGGGGTAGTTCAAGGCCACTAACAATTGCTATTCACACATCTATTGGTTTTTATCTATGAATTGCATCTGACCCAGACCAAATTTATGAATGGGGCTGATCTTATTCTACTTGTCTTATCATTGACAAATAGAAACTTTTACTTTACAATAAGTCATGAGTACACCCTGGACTTCTGACCTATGCCTGTGCTAGCTCTCTGGTTTGGAGACGTTCAGACTCTCTTTGAAGATTATGCACCAATAAAGTATATCAATCTTTGATACAACTAAACATTTAACTGCTGAGAACAGTATCAGTAAAGCAAGACTCATTTAAAAGAATTTAGTGGAAAAGTTCAATGTGTTTGTCCTGATTTTTCTTAGGTTAGTGTTATTAATAAAGTGGAATTAAAAGGTCCTTTATGAAATATTTCCTTCTTTATAAAAAAATCATGTGGAAAATATGTAGAGAAATAAAATAAGGACATAGAAAAGACTAAGCCAGAACTCGGTCTCAATAGACACATATTAATATACGCATAAAGACAAAGAATAGAGACAGGAAAAGGACATCATTAAAAGCAATCTAATATTTTAATAAATAACTGGTATAGAAGAAGAAAAGCCTGACATCATAGATGTGGTAAAGAGATAAATTGGAAAAATATTGAAGAAACAAAGAAAAATTGAAGTCTTAACTATATAGCTGGGGTATATCATCTAAAAGCTTTCTGCAGAAGATAGCATGAGCTGAGTTGTGAAGCACATGTCGAGGCTGATAGAGAACAGCATATGTAAAGATAGCAAGATGTGACCTAGTAGCCTATCTGGGGCACTGCATACAACGGATGAGGTAGGGGTATGAGGTAGACAGATAATCAGAGTTCACATCATCAGGTGCTTTATGCAGTAAGGCAGAGTTTAGCTGTCCTGAAAGCTCTACAGAACTACTGAAGGAGTTTAAACAGAGAAGTAACATAATCAGATATGCATGTTAGAAAATCACGAAAGCAAAGAGAAGAGTACATGGGAATGTGGTCAGAGGAGACAGAAAGACAATAATATAGGTTAGAAGTGACGGGATTGCAAACTTAAAGACACTGGGAAAGAGGAAAAGGCGATTAAATTAAATAATTCATTAGAAAATAGAAGATGTATGCATTATGAATCAATTGGGTGAGGTGGTGAGAGAGAAAGAATGAGAAAGAGTGAAGTATAAGAAGTCATCAACCGAACTGAAACTCCACTGACAGCATTAGACAGATCACCGAGGTGGAAAACTAACAAAAAAATTCTGGACTTAAATATGACACTCAACAAATGATACCTAATAGACATCTACAAAATATTCCACTCAGCAACCATAGAATGTACATCCTTCACATCTACACACAGAACATACTCCAAGATCAACCATGTGCTCAGCCATTAAAATTTATTGAATTTCAATAAATTCAAAAAATAGAAATACTTTCAGACCACAATGGTATGAAACAGAAAGCAATATCAAGATCTCTCAAAACCACAAAATTACATGAAATTAATAATAATCTGCTCCTAAATGACTTTTGGGTGAACAATAAAATTAAGAAAGAAATGTTTTAAAATGTTCTTGAAATAAATGAAAACAGAGCTACAACATACCAAAATCTCTATGATGCAGGAAAAGCTTATAACAAAAGATAATAGCACTAAATATGCACCTTAAAATGCTAGAAAGAACTCAAATTAATGATCTAACACCACACCTACAGGAACTTTACAAAAAGATAAACAACTAACCCCTAGCAAAAGGAAAGAAATAACTAAAATCTGAGTGGAACTGAATGAAACTGAGACACAAAAATCTATACAAAAAAATCAACAAAACCAAAAGTGGATTCTTTGAAAGAATAAACAAGATCAAGAGACCAATAGTTAGATTAACAACAAAAAGAGTGAGATCCAAACAAGCACAATCAGAAACAATGAAGGTAACATTACTACTGAGCCCACAGAAATACGAAAGATTCTTAAAGATCACTATGAACACATCTACACACATGAACTACACAATCTAGAGGAAATGGATAAATTCCTAGAAACAATCTACCGACATTGAATCAGAAAGAAATATTGAAATTCTTAACAGACCAATATCAAGTTCCAAAAATGAATCAGTAATAAAAAACCTACCAACCAAAAAAAAGCTCCACAGCAAATGGATTCACAGCAAAATTCTACCAGACATACAAAGAAGAGCTTGTACCAATTCTGCAGAAATTATTCCAAAAATAGAAGGAGGAAGGACTCCTTCCTAACTCATTCTATGAAGACAGCATTTACCTGATACCAAAACCTGGCAAAGACACAAAGAAAAAAACAAACTGCAGGCCAATATTCCTGATCAACATAGACACAAAAATCCTCAACAAGACACTAGCAAATCAAATTCAGCAGTATATTGAAAAGTTAATTCACCATGACGAAGTAGCCTTCATTCCTAGGGCGTAAAATTCATGCAACATACACAAATCAATAAATTTGATTTATCACATAAAGAGAATTAACTACAAAAAATATATGGTCATCACAATAGAGATAGAAAAAGCTTTTGATAAAATCCAACATCCCTTAATGGTTACAAAAAAAAAAAAAAATACTCAACAAACTAGGCATTAAAGCAACATACCTGAAAATAAGAAGAGCCATCTATGACAAATACACAACCAGCATCATACTAAACAGACGAAAAACAAACAAAAACAAAAACCAGAAGCATTCCCTTTGAGAACTGGAACAAGACAAGAATGCCCATTCTTAACACTCCTATTCAACATAGTAGTACTGGAAGTGCTAGCAGACCAATCAAGTAAGGAAAGGAAATAAAAGGTATCCAAATAGGTAAACAAGAAGTCAAACTAGCTTTCTTCACTGAAAGCATGATTATATGCCTAGAAAACCTTAAAGACCCCACCAAAGGATTCTGGAACTGATAAACACCTTCAGTAAAGTTTCACAATACAAAATCAATATACAAAACTCCATAGCATCTCTATATACCAATAATGTTCAAACTGAGAGCCTAATCAAGAATGCAGCCTCATTTACAATAGCTCAAAAAAAACAAAATACCTAGGAGTACATCTACACAAGTAGGTGAAAGATCTCTACAGGGAGAACTACAAAACACTCCTCAAAGAAATCATAGATGACACAAACAAATGGAAAAACATTTCATGTTCATGGATTGGAAGAATCAATATTATTAAGATAGTGACACTTCCTAAAGCAATCTACAGATTCAACACTATTCCTATCAAACAACTAATGTCCTTTTTTACAGAACTAGAAACAATTATTCTACAATTTGTATGGAGCCAAAAAAGAGTTTGAGAAGCCAAAAGAATACTAAACAAAACAAAACAAAACAAAAACCAAAGCTGAAAACATAACATCACCCAATGTAAAACTATACTATAAGGCTGCAGCAACAAAAACAGGCATATAGAACAATAAAACAGAATAGAGAACCCAAAAAAAGAACCACATACCTACAGCCGTCTGACCTTAGACAAAGTCAACTAAAACAAGCAATGGGGAAAGAACTTCCTATTCCATAAATGGTCTGGGATATCTGGCTAGCCATATGCAGGAAAATGAAACTGGACCCCTACCTTTCACCATATACAAAAATTAAAACAATATGGATTAAAGACTCAAATTTAAGACTTCAAACTATAAGCATCCTAGAAGAAAACCTAAGAAACACCAATGTGGACATTGGTTTTGGGAAACAATTTATGACTAAGTCCTCAAAAGCACTTGCAACAGAAACAAAAATTCACAAGTGGGACCTAATTAAACTAAAGGGCTTCTGCAAGCAAAAGAAACTATCAACAGAGTACACAGGTGACCTACAGAATGGGAGAAAATATTTGCAAACTATGCATCCAACAAAGGTCTAATATCTGGAAACTATAAGAAACTTCAACAATTCAACAGGCAAAAACCAACTAACCCCATTAAAAACAGGCAAAAAAAAAAAAGGTATGGACAGGCATTTCTCACAAGAAGACATACAACATATGTCTTCTCACATGTCAGCAAACTTATGAAAAAATGCTCCACATAACTGTCAGAGAAATCCAAATCAAAACCATAATGAGATTCCATCTCACACCGGTAGGAATGGCTGTTATTAAAAAGTCAAAAAACAGCAGTTGCTGGCAAGGCTGTGGAGAAAAGGGAATGCTTCTACACTGTTGATGGAAATGTGAATTAGCTCAGCTACTGTGGAAAGCAGTCTAGAGATTTCTCAAAAAGCTCAAAGTAGAACTCCCATTAGACCCAGCAATCCCATTACTGGAGATATATATACTACTGGAGGATATATATGCCTCTGAAAATAAAATAAATAGTTCTACTAAAAAAGACACATGCCTACACATGTTTATTGCAGCACTTTTTAGAATAGCAAAGACATGGAGTCAACCTAGGTGCCCATTAATGGTAGATTGGATAAAGAAAATGAGCTACATATATGCCATAGAATATTACATAGCCATGAAAAAGAATGAAATCATGTCCTTTGCAGCAACATAGATGCAGCTAGAGGCCATTATCCTAAATGAATTAATGTGGAAACAAAAAACCAAATACTGCATGTTCTCACTTTTAAGTGGGAGCTAAACATTGGGTACTCACCAACATAAAGATGGCAACAATAGAAACTGGGGACTACAAGGATGGGGAAGGAGACATAGGGACGAGGGTTGAAAAGCTGTTGGGTACAATGCTCACTATGTGGGTGATGGGATCATTTGTATCCCAAACCTTGGCATCACATAATATACCCATGTAACAAACCTGCACATGTAACATCTGAATCTAAAATAAAAGTTGAAAAAAAATAATAAAAGAAAACCATAAATACTTACATACATAAAAGTCACCATCCATATTTTGGGCTTGAGAAACAAGGCAGCTGGTTTTGTCATTCTCTGAAATGTGGTCTCTAAGAAAATGAAGAGGGCTAGGGAAAAATGATAAGTTCAGTTTTAGTAATGTCCAACTTGAGCTGCCTGTAGTTGGTAAGGAAATATCAGGAGGCAATTGATTGGTGAATCTGAAATTTGGCTCAATTTGTGATACAATGACTTATGTAGAATAAGACTTAAAAGAATTTCTTTAACTAGAAAATTATATTGATGTGAATAAATTAATGAGGATTATTGAAACCACAATGTGTGAGAAAAATGTACAAGGTATTACATGTATATTTGCCTGCAATTATCAAAGATTTCAGTCAGTTTTGAGTTTAGTCTATAGTCCTCCCTCATTAAGGAATTGGTATTTACCCTCAACTGGTTGTATCTCTAATAGCTCCTTTCTATGGTGTTCTAGGCATACCCCATTACTGTCCTTGTCTCATTAGGCTTGACCAGCAGTATGATGTAAGCCCATTGCTAAGTCTTAAGCTTTGCTTATGGAGTGGTAAAAGTGTTTGTAACTGAGTCTCTCTTCATCAGCTCCCATGGATGTTTGCCCAATGATTCTGCTGTTTTCAACTGGGTCTTTTAGCACTTAGATTCTTCTGTTGAGATTGTCATTCTTTTCTAGCAAGTTTGACAAAAGATTGTCAAACTTTTCTTTATGATATTAGGTTAGTTCAAAAGTTATGGCAGTTTTGGCAATTACTTTCAATGGCAAAAACTGCAATTACGTTTGCACCAATCTATATGTTGACTGAAAAGATTTCAAAGCCCTAATGATGGAATGAATTTCTTCCTTCTAGCTGCTTCATTTGCAATATGATTATACTTCCTTGGAAGTAGCTCATCTCAGAAAGCTACTTTCATCTTGCCCAATATAACATGAATTACAGTAAAAACACACTCTCTTAGGCAGAGGGAGTGATTGCCTCTTTCTTCCAGACTTCTGTTGATCTAAAGAGGTTAGCTTATGGCTAACAGGAAAAAGCTCCCAAATGCCTTTTATATTCCTATTCCTGTTTACTTTTAGGTAATGTGGAAGTGAGTTGGCAAAAAAAAAAAAAGAAAGAAAAGAAAAAATAAATGAGTCATCCGCCCAGTTGTTCACTTTCTAAATTTATTTAGAATTGTTCAGATACACTAAATGATGCCAGTCACAATTGAGAAGGAAGTTTCCCTTCTCTTGATTTTTCTGCCAATAAGAAGTGGGTATACCACAATGTACTTAGGTCCTCCAGAATGGGGTAGAACTGAGTTTGGAGCATCTGTTCAATCTTATAGCAAAAGAAATATAGCTATGTTAACAGGAAATACACTCTTTTATAACAAGTATCCAATTGGAGAATCTATCCTTTATTTGTTTGTGACTCCAATACACAACGCTTTGGAATCTGGAAACAGAGTTAAGGTGTACTGTGTCAGATTGCCTGGAATCAGGGCTTGGCTCAGCAACTTATCAGCTGCATGACATTGAGCAGCTTACTGAACCCTACTTTTACTCAATTTCTTCATCTGTAAAATGGGGATAATAATGGGACCTAACTCATGACATTTATGTGAGGATGAAATGGCACAACATATGACAAGTGATTAAAGCAGTATCCAGAATATAGTATGCACTCAATGTTAGCTATGAATGTAAAATTTTAAAAAGACTATTTTCTTGAATTTGCGGTAGTTTATTTTGCATTGTTTGTGGGGTTTTGTTTGTTTGGTTGGTTGTTTTGTTTCTTAATGAAGATGGGAACCTGATGCTGCTAGATGGAAACTAGGGAAGAATAAACACATGAGTGGTGGACACACGCCATGCCTTGTTCCACTGTTTCAGGCAGTGACCCATCAGTACATGTCACTCAGGGAAGAAGAAAGCACAATGGTATATCCTGGCACCAAGAGCGCAGCATCTCCCTGAACGACAAGCAGCTGGGGTGGAACAAAGCCAGGGAAGGAATGCAATCTCTTTGAAAAAAAATCACAACACATCTTCCTATTTTGACAGCCCAGGGAAAAGAGATAGCTTTATGGAATAAAGCAGCAATGTACTATGAAATCTTCCAGTGAAAAGCATCAGCGAACACACCCTATTATTGTGCAAAACCCCTACTTATATGTGCGCTAAAAGCTTTGGCCCGCACCCGAATTGTGCTGTAAATAGGAGAGGATTTTGACTGTTTTTCCCTGATAGGGCATAAAATTCTTTCTTCCTGGATTTGGCGGGTGCTGCCACAGCTGCTAAGAACAAACAACATTGCAGAGGAAGTCTCCTGAATAAGAATTTTCCCATTGTAACCTGAATGTGTTCACCCTTCTAAGATTATTGTGTAGGTATCATTTTTGGATTCCTAACATTTTTATCTACAATAAAGGTGGCAAACTAAGATTTAATCCACCTGTAAGTTCATCATAACCTGTTTATAAACAGTGGTTACAGACAGAAACCAAGAAAAGGGAAAAGATAAAGCAAAAAAGAGGCCACCAGCAAAGAGTAAGAGAGACAGACACAGAGAAGGAAAGAACACACGCCTGCTGGAAATAATAAGAAAAAATGTGAACTAATATTTATGCAGGGGCTTTTACTTTCTCCCTTCAGACGATAGAACGTTTATTTAATGAGTCTCTCTCCATCAGCTTGTCAAGCAAAACAGCTCTACCTTCTGGGCCTCAAGCTCGGGGAAGAGCTAAAGTGTCATTCCCCCCTGAAGCTTCTTAAGCTGGGTGTCTCAGGTATATTGCACAGGGAAAATGAAAATCCCAAATAACCAGAATCTCCTTCATCCCAAGAATTGCCTGCGCCATCTCGTGGCAACATGTAATATAACCTTGAAGAAGTTGTCTGAAATCTCCTGAGCTTCTCACTTTTTCTGTAGTTAGGAAGACTTAAAATATCCACCTGGTCACAAGATGTCAGTGCTGGAGAGACCTTAGCAAAGCCAATGGTCTCAATTCTCGCTGCACAAAAGAACCGTATGGAGAACTTTTAAAAATTAGATCAATGTCTGGAGCTTCTGCCAAATAGAAGGAATCAGAATGTCTATGACAAGGGTGGAAGAAATTGGGATTTTTAAAAAGCTCTTCATTCACTTAAGGTCAATCAAGCCTGGAGAAACACTGAGCTAATCCAACCCTTCCTTGTTTTAAAATGTAAAGGGGAGTGACAAGTTACCTTTTTTCATTTAGTTGCTGGGAGAACAGAGATAGGAACTGAGACCTTCACTCAAATTTTGAGATCTTATTAGAGCAATGTGAAAGTCATGAGACTATGAAGCATCAGGGAAGGAGGGAGGCAAGAAGCACCCCTGAGACCCAGGAACTATGACTTCTCTTAAGAGTGAAGTTGTTTTGCTTTTTGCTTTTTTCTCCCTCCTGTCCTGAAATCCACCCCAAAATTGTTCAAACTAAATCAATATATGCAAGCAGCATTTATTTGGAAAGATACTTTGCAAATATATGTATATCTATATATATATATTTCAAATATATATATATATATTTCAAATATATGTATAGCTATATATATATTTCAAATATATATATATACATGTCTCCTTTTTCCCCAAGTTAGTGGATTAGAAGCTTTCATTGTACCTCGGCTGCTGGGAAATAGTAAGATAGTGCATAAAGATCAACTCTGTGAGCATTAATTCAAGAAAGAAAATGGGTGATATGGTTTGGCTGTGTCCCCACCCAAATCTCACCTTGAATTGTGATAATCTCCATGTGTCAAGCGCAGGACCAGGTGGAGATAATCAAATCATGGGGGCAGTTTCCCACATGCTGTTCTCATGATAGTGAGTGTGTTCTCAGAAGATCTGATGGTTTTATAAAGGGCTTTCCCCACCCAAATCTCACCTTGAATTGTGATAATCCACAGGTGTCAAGAGTGGAAAAGATAATTGAATCATGGGTGCAGTTTCCTCCATGCTGTTCTCACAATAGTGAATGAGTTCTCATGAGATCTGGTGGTTTTATAAGGGGCTTCCTCCTTTGCTCGACACTCATTCTCTCTCCTGCCACCCTGTGAAGAGGCCCTTTCCACCATGATTGTAAGTTTCCTGAAGCCTCCCCAGCCATGGAGAAATGTGAGTCAATCAAACCTTTTTTCTTTATAAATTATCCAGTCTTGGGAATTTCTTCATAGCAGTGTGAGAACAAAATAATACGATGAATACAACAGGAATCCACCAGAATTGTGAAAGACACCTCAGGTCCTAGGGAGAAGAACATGGGCAAACAGCTCCTGTGATGATGTCTGCCTGACAAGGTGTAAAACCTCAGTATGTGAGGGGGCAAACAGCTTCCCTCTGTTATTCACCTTTCCACTGGGGATCCCAGCAAGCCAGGCTGAGGGAGAGCACTTTGTTTTTCCCAAGCCCTGGAGCTAACTTGGAGAGAGGCTTGGAGGTGCTGAGACACAGGGAAAAGCTTTAGGCATTTGCTCAGACCCCGAACTGAAAGCAGGATGCCATTTTTAACCCGAGGACATACAAAGTCAGCCATTCTTTGGCAATCTGGCACCATGGCTGCACAGGCATTTTTGTCTTGGGCCAGAGATTGGAATGCTTGCTCTGAAGTGGTGTAGAGGTCTCCACAGCTAGAATTATAGAAGGCACCTCATCAGTAGGCACTGGAATTGTGCTCTCCCCTATCCCAGGCCTGGGGCTGGAGGAAAGCTGCTACAGCTGTGGTTTCTCCTGTATGTGGAGACTTGCAGCTAGGACCAGCTTGGAGACATGGACTGGTCTCTACCAAAGACTCTGGAGACAGAGAAACATACACAGTTTTGGTTTAATATCTCAGACAGTAAAATGTGCCATGGAAAACTTGAGCGTTGTCTTGTGCAAATCACAGCACCCAGGGACAGATGCCACAGAAGCTTCTAGTACCCCTGCTAGGTGGAAGTTATTGGAGAGGTGCAAGTCCAAGAAATTCTCTGTATGGAGGGCAGGGTATGTTGGTGACAGTAGAATCTGACTACTTGAGACATAATAAAAAATGTCTTGAGTTTCCTACAAATTCATCTTTACTTTGCAGAAAGGAAGGAAAGACATGAGGAGGGAAGGTGGGGAGGAAGGTAAAGAAGGCGGGAGGGAGAGAGGGATGAAAAAGAAAAGAGGGAGGAGAGGAGACCCTTATGGTGCCCTATCCTTCATGCACATAAACACACACATGCACATTCACCCACAAACACATACATAGTCACATATACCTCAAGCAGATAGTGAATTCTGTGCTCAGTGACAAAGAAGAGAGATATGGCAAAGCAAACATTGAAAGTTGCCTGCTTAATACTTTTCTTCATGTATTTTTTCCCAAAACTCTATGCCTAATTTGAAAACAGGTGTACAAAAGGATATTCTCCAGAGTAGATTAAACATGCAAGACAGAAACACAAAATATATTTTTCTTGGATTAAATGACATTTTCCTTAACTAGAGGGGAAAAGCAGGAAAGAAGTCCAGGCTGCATATTGCCAGAAAGGCAGTATTTCCTGCCATAAGGAGAAAAGCTGGGGACAGAGCGGGTACTGACACTGTTTTTATTTAGACTTTTGATATTTTGTTCATCGTGGATTTTTTGCATTAATTTAGATATTGGTAATTATACATTAAAATATGACTTATGTGACTACTGAGTTTGGTATCCCTTAGCCTTAGACCTAGTCCTTAAGTGGAGGCACATCACAGAAAGATGCCAGTTCTCCAAGCATGCCACAGCACTGGACCAAAAGTGTCATGTTGATGAGATAATGGACATCCAATGGTGACTTCAGTGGAATGATGGCCTACAAATAAGAGGTTCCTCTGCTTTCCAAAATTATGCACTGCATAAGAACTCTGAACTATAGGGTTCAGTATACCATAAAAAAGAACGAGGTTAGTAGCAAAATTGAGGCTGAGAATAAAAACCTAAATTCTGCTTCTTGCACATTTGAGTTTACGGACTGATATCTGCATCAATTTTACAAATGATTTTCAACTCTGGCTGCATATTAAAATCACCTGGAGTGTTTCTAATATATACCAAAGACAGAACTCCACCCCAAAAGGTTCTAATTTAATTGGTATGTTTTAGAAGCTTGCTAGGTTATTGTGATGTGCAGCCAGAGCTGTAAGCCATTGCCTTACATTGTCAAGCATCTGTGTTGTGTGCCGTGTGCACGCCAACAGTTGAGCCTCATAGAGAACCGGCAACCATGTCAGACTCCCCCACCGCCTTCCCAATCTTTCTTTCTTATGTAGCTTCAAACAAATCTCAGTATGCAGTGCACATGTCAGTGAAATATAAGACAAAATAAAGAGCTTGAGCACACAATTAAAATAACAAATGATTTTGTTATTTTAGCCCTAGCCCCCAGCCTTAATCCTGCCATATTTTTTGCATTCATTTATTGAAACGGTATTTGAAACTGAAAGTGCTCACACAGGATAGGTGTTTGCCTTTGCATCTCCCACACAAATCTTGACAATGGGGCAGTTTAGGGTCTATGCAAAGAGGTTTTGCTAGCCAGCAACATCTAGTTTGTTTACCACTTTGGTGGATACCTTCCCCTTGATAAGAGTTATAAGACTTCTGACAAGTTGTGCAAAACTTTGAAGAAGCCCTTATTAGTTCCTTGTACACACCACACATAAGGACTCTCCTAATGGATGTTACAGCCCTTGCAAAATCCTTTCACCTAAAGTCTATAGAGTGTTAGTTCTTTAAAAAATGTTTACATTTATGTGATGATGTTTTTGAAGATGTCAAAAGCATTTTATAGTTAGACAATAAAGGAAACATATTTCAGAATAAAATTATACAAACCCATTTTATTTTTTCTTATAAAATTAACATTGTCACAACTTACATGTTTTCTTTAAATGTTCTAGTGACTGCATGACAGCAGCAGACACCGAGCTACCTTCACCTCTTGAAGACGAGAAGTAAAGCCTACCTCTCTACTAATGTGTTGCTATGGCTTGGGTTTAGATTAGATTTAATTCTGGTTTTCAAGGCACTTGTAATCTAATAGTCTAGTGGTAGTTCAGGATTCAGCATCATGACACTATGATGGATGTCCCTGAAATAGTCTGTGAACCAGTTTACAACTTCAGACAACTTTATTAACCCATCTGTTCACTCATATGAATGAAGTAATTTCTCTACAAACTACAAATGACTATCACCTCAAATGACAATGCTGTAAATGAGATGTTCAACTTGAAGGAGGATTTGCTTGTCTCTAAGGAAATGTTACTTCCAGGAAAGGCAAAACCAACAGCAAACTGAAAAAGACTTCCTTCGTTTGCCAAATGAAACTTACAGCTGACTTATCAATAGGTAAGACAAACAGCCAATCATTAGGTGACTGAAAAGTGTCAGTAATGGCCAAAAGTATCACTTTACCTATTTATCCTGGGTAGATCCCCAAAATCCATTATTGGCATTGGATTTATTTGATTAAAAGTGCCACTTCTTATAGAATATATGTAAATACATATGCTTAATACATCCATGGGAAGACTAAAACATTGTGACTAACAATTACATCTAGTAGAATTGTTCATCTCACTCAGAAGCACTGAGCACCTGACTTGGAGGAAGATTATGCAGAAAGGATGGTGAGTGGGACCAAAGAAAAACTTTATTACTTTATAACTTGCTCTGGGACACCCAGACTGTGTTCTTATAGAAACTTCTGCTAACTCCTCTCAATTCTCCTCCAATGAACCCATCATTTAGCCCTGTGTTTGTAACCAGTATTTGAATATCATCTCAGAGAAGCAAGTGATGAAAGGTGAGCTGAAACCCCAAAAGAAGAGTTCTTAACCTTGAACCCACAGAGAGGGGTCTATGGAGAGTATTCAAAGGATCCATAAGCTTGAAAAGAAAAATTCCATCAGTTATTTTTAGTTTTCTGTTCAAATATAAATGCAGACACCAAAACACAGTATTATTAGTAGAAGCTGTGTGTTTATCACAGATAGACAGTTGTTGCAGACATCTTGAAAATCCATATGTGTCAGTACTTTGAATTTATTATTATTAGACTAGCCACTAGATTCTGTTTATAATGTGTAAGTAAGAAGCATACACAAACTACATCACAGAAGCATACACAAACTACATCACAATGTTTTAAATTATTTTCATAACTGTATTTCAATGTGATATATTTTCTTTGAATCCTTTGTATTTTATATTGTTCGTTAGAAACAGTATTCCAAGAAGAGGCTGATAGGCTTCACTAGACAGTCATAGCAGTCAAGACCAGAAAAAGTTTTAAGAACCCCTGCAATATAAACTTCTTTACTCATTTGAGTTATTAATAATTCAATTTCTGTTCACCCTTACTACATATCCTGAGTATATAACCTTTCTCAAAGAACTTACAGATTCTAAAATTCATACAGGCAAGATAGACAAAAACCAAAATATCTTTTACTAAATTAAGTGCTACCAGTCGCCCTCTAGGCTTCATGGCAAAATAAAGAAGACAGTTACTATCTACATATGCTTCATTCCAAAGAACACGTTAAAAGTTATTTTCTGCAGATGATCAAACTTAAATGATAGTAAATGCTTTTACTAGCATTTCTCAAAAAAGAAAAATTATCCAGTGCCTATTCACGGTAGCAATCCTATTCTGACTTCTGTAGAGACTTGCTAGAGGACTATAGTAATTAACTTAACCTTTTGGAACCTCTACTTTCATATGTACATAAAGCAGAAAGGTTTGGGTCATTAAACTATGCAACTGTGTCTAAAGGTTCTCCAGTCATCAAATGCTCCATGCTCCTATGTCTTATAACTTATTCTGATATTTCTAAATGATGAATGTTATATAATCATAAAATGGTATCGCACAGAAAAAGCATTCTGGAGGGATAGTGAAGACTAACTCGTGTCTATTCATATATTGGTCGGCCTCAATCTAAATTCATAGCAGTCAACTTTGTTGGCTTCTGCCCAGCCGCCAGGTTCTTAGTTATCTAGCAACTCCCTTACAATAGTGTTGGTTGCTGCCAGTGGCTCATAGGCACTCTCACAAGCTTTATTGCTACCACCCTTAAATCTCCACTGAATTCCCTGCTAAGTTAAGAAGCAAGAACTGAGAGAGTGGAATGACATTGACTATTCCTCAGATTAACAAAATCAAGGGAAGGCCTATGTTCCAGCTCTTATAGAACCCTCTCCCCCAACCTAGTAGAAGATTTCCCTTAGGAGACAGGTATCTGTAACTCACCAGTGCTGACAGATCTGTTCAAGGTAATCTCACCTTTCTTACTGGGTAAGAGGTAGAGACTTGGTGCCTTAATAGTGGAGGCAAAATGGTAACTTTCCATTGCCATAGGACATTCAGAATGCCAGGAAAAACCAAACACACAGATACCAAATGCGTGGTTTTACAACTAGCACATTTCAAAATATCCAACAGTTAAATCACTCCTGCAGGAACTCAACACAGGCACTAATTACATCATCCTAAGAAACAAAACAAAAATGAAACTCTCTCTTATAATCAAACTAATTTAAGTCAATTATTCACATAATTCCTGCCAATACACAATTCAAAACTTCACTTTAAAATAATTTGTTTATAAGCCTACTAATTGCTTCCAGCACTTAGCATCCTGGAAGCATTATAAAATGTCCCAAGTCTGGAACATCATAGTCCTCAAGGGGATTTTCCAACTTTGCGCCTAGAACAGTCTACATCTTATAGATGGGGATCTAGGAACCACAGATTTTTAAGGGACTTCTCTGAGACAAGAGGCTTCTGAAGCAGAAACAGAACTGGACTCTCAACCTAGGGTTCTGTGGATAATATTGCCTTACACACAAAAAGTATAAACTGATATTTTCAAGAATTACATTAACAGACCAACGATTTCATTGTGTACATATGTATCATGGGGCTCATATTTTCGATGCCAGTTTGATTGTACAAAAATTGAACAATTTTGTTTTCCATTTCCCAAGAAATCCACTTTTTGTTACTTATAGCCATGGCTCACCATTGAATTAAGAAAGCCTCTATTTTATTTCCACTTTGGGTACATACTACCACCATTAACTAGACTAATAAATGTCCTTCACTATCTCCCCACAAACTTCCATAGGTATTCTAGACTCCTTTCCTTATAGGTGCAATGCACTTAACTTCACAACCAGAAGAGGAGGTGAAGGATAAATTCAGATGTTAATATGGATCTGGATTTAAAGGATCCATATTAACAACTGAATTTAATATGGATAAATTCAGTTGTTAGTATGGATCATTTAAAAAAATTGTGATTCTGCAGCCAAATAATTTGGTACATACTTATGGATTTATTAAGTAATATTCATGTACTAGATGTAAAATTATTTCAGACAATCTTAGTAAGGTCATATAAGCCTACATAGAAAAACCTCCCATGGTTATGCAGAAGAGGAAACAGGGGATTGTACACAATTATAGTCTCTATTAGAGGTAATTTTTAGGTCAGAGGTAAGTCTATATGCATATATATCTTCCCATAATTTTCCAGAATATTACTACTAGCAATAAGGCTCTGGCTCTACAAGAATGTTTTTCTAAATGGTATTCCTGAGTGGTCACAGAGAAAGCTGAGAGTAGTTGAATCACTCTCCAACTGAAGCAAGGCTATGCATAAAGTGAAATATATTTCTTTCTTTCTTCATCCTTCCTTCCTTCTTACTTCCACCCTTTCTTTTCTTTCTTTCTGCCCACCTGCTTTCCTTCCTTCCTTTTTTATTTTCTTATAATAGTGTGGAAGAAAGGAAGTATGATTAAAGTCCCACAGCTAGTTTGTAGCTCTGTCCCCCATTTTATGATTTTTTGGTTTAAACCAAATTTTCATCTTTGCTCCTTAAATAGTATTTATTTACGTGTTCCTATGACCTCCAAATTAGAAATGTCAGAGTGCTAGCAGGTGTATGTGCCGGGGAAGAAAAGTTTCCTTCCTACTCATACAAAAACTAGAGCATCTTTATGTCTAGGTCATTCTATTAGTGTAAAGTCAACGTGCAAGGAGGAAAATATTCATTCCTGGGATGTGCCAGTGAATGAAACAGCACTGGCATCCGGCCACCTATGCTACACATAAGAGAAGATTTGCTCTGTCCTCTGAAATGCTCTGTAGCCAGAAATTCAAAGCAAGGTCAGCAGCAATTAAATATGTCACCCCTCAAGTCAGACTGACCCTAGATACAAAAAGTATCCATTGGGAGATAGGCGAGAAGATTCATTTCTCTTTAAGTTCTGCAATATATATTATTCAGTACTGAAACGTAAATTAAACTCAAGAGTTCCTTTTTCAGGGCTGTTTGCACTGATCCAGGCCTTAAAGATAAGCTTTCCCATCATCTATAAATTTGCAGTGCAGGTAGACCAAATAATTTTTCAAATGTTAAAATAAGCAATTTTCTTACTAAGCTCTCTAATGAATAAATTTTCGTAATTCTCAATAATCTATTATACCCCTAATTTCCAAGATTTGTATAAAAGTAAGGATTAAAATAATATTCATGAAAAGTATGAATCTGAAGCCCACTAAGACTTCTGGTTTTCTTAGAAAAATCTCAGTAAAACTACTTAAAAATTTTTTTTACTGTTTTTCCTGTATAATATAAAAATTAATCTCTTTAGCATTTTTCTGGCTATGAGATACAATTATAAATCAAAACGTAGAAGGAATGAAGGAGTTGGGAAGGGGAGATAGGCATCATTATAAACATAGGTTTTTAACCCACGATTCCCAAAGAAAAACATTACTTTCCCAAGAGAGATCTTCCAGTTATTGTCCAAAAGATAGGTGGAATTTGTACAGTTGCTGATAAATCCATTGGTTTATTTCTGTTCACAATGTGCCCTTAATCTCTGAAGGCAATGGTACCTATATACACAAAACAATCACTATCACAGCAGGTGCAGCGAAAGTAGATAGAGGGAACAGGCAGCATGTTAATAAGGAGACAGTTGGAAAACTACAATCTGTCAAACCTGGAAAAGAAATGTGGTCATGAGCAAATTCAGGCAGAGTTCTTTTACTGTATGGGTCTGAATGATAATCATGGACCCAGCCATATGTTGTCATACTTCTTCACTTTTCAAATAGAAATTATGGCTTTGGAGATGTTGTGATAGTACTTTGCATTGACAACTGACTCTTCTTCCCTCTAACACAGAGGAGGTGAGTTCTTTCCACCACCACAAAAGAGAATATTATACCCATGATTTAACAAAAAGTATGATTCAGTACTGATTTTTTCTCTCTTTTTTTTTCTTCTAACCTTGAAGAATAGATAATTTCTGCAGGAAAAAGAAAAGGATAATGCAAGCAAGCAAAGAAAAAGGCTGTAGAGCAAATCAGATACATAATAAAGAAAGGAAAAGGCATTTCAATGCAGATTGAATTAGTCTCAAATCCAGAGGTTCCCCACAGGTCCCCAGCACAGACCTGTAAGTTGTATTGAGAGAGGTTTAGATGCCCTTTTTTAAAAGAACTAGGACACATCCCCATGGTCCATGACACAGGCAAGAAAACTGATTTAGTGGCCTAATTCCATTCTCAAAATTTGAAACTCTGGTATTGTATTGGTGCCTTCTGGGCATTTTCCTGACATTTCACTGGTGCTAAACTGTTCTCCATTTGGCTTTTTACAAATTGATATGTACGGCTGGGAGCACAAACATGTGCAAAGGTAAATTTACTATCCGAACACTTGAATGAGAAAAGCCAACCTGTGGGGAAAAGACTTCTAAAAAAATGAAAAATCAGATTTAGCTTTTTTTTTTAAACAAAGGCATCACAATGTACTAAACAACTCCTATAATAATCTTAAACATAAGAACATCAAGTCTTTGGAAGAATACCAATGTCAAGTCATGGCTTGGAAAAAGATCTGTGTAATTTCCACCATTATCCTCACCCCTCATTATTTAACATGCACAACTTGTTCTTTTCTATCTTACATAAAGTGTTTTGCAAATGCAGGTGCAGACAAGCCCACTGTGTGCTCCACCCCGCAAGACAGCTGCCTAAGCCACTTCCATTTACAAATTACAGAGCTGCCACAAACCTCAGGTTACTCATATTGAATCTGTTGTATATCAAGGTCTACCTATCATTTGTGCTAGCTAGATGTAAGACAAAAAAGAGTAATTCTTCCAGTTGAATATCTACATGGCTGAGGTCAGAGGGCAGAGAAGTGACAGTAAGCCCGCAAGGAAGAAGCGGGGTGGGGTGAGCACTCCAGGTGAAGCCATATGAAAGGACAAAAGAGTGACATGTTGTTCAGTAGATCCTTCTGAGAAAGTCACAAATAGCTAATTTAAGGAAATGAGAATGTAGAAGGTTAAGAATATTCTTGAGTTATACGTCATTTCCAGAAAATGTAACTAGGAATAAACAAAGACATGCTTCAATATATATTTTTCTGTATGTAGACAGCACAATTCATTTACAGAGTAAGAATTCAAAGCAAGCAAAAACAGCCATGGGTCCTGTTTTTAGTCTTGGTTCCTGGAAACAAACTTAAGGTAGAAATTGGCATGTCAGAGGTTATGGTGAAGTGCCCTCTGGAATGAAAGCTATGGAGAGGCAGAGTATGAGAAAGGCCGATTGGGCAAAGGAGAAGGTGACCTACGATGCATTTGAAAAGAGGCTTCAGCCCATCCTATGGGCAGCTCTAGATATAAGATGTAAGATGATAAGATGATATAAGGACATAAGATGGTCCCAGTATGGTGGTGCATGCCTGTAATCTCAGCTACTCAGGCTGCTGAGGCAGGAGAATTGCTTGAACCCAGGAGGCGGAGGTTGCATTGAGGCGAGATCGGGCCATGGCCATTGCTCTCCAGCCTGGGAAACAAGAGAAAAAAATTGTCTCAAAAAAAAAAGAAAAAAGATGGTCTGAGATTAAAGCGAGGGTTTTGAGCATGTGTACTCCTGTTAGTGACCAGTCATTAGATGCTCTTCAAAGACACCTAAGAAAATGAAAAGACAAGCTATAGCCAAGGAGAAAACATTGGCAAATGTTTTTACATATATCTCATAAACGACCTTTATAAAAAGAACCCTCAAAGCTATTATGAATAATATTAAGTAAACAAACATCCTAATTTAAAAGTTGTGAGTCGGGGGAGAAACTAAAGATTTGAACAAATACATTACCAAATACATATGTGTGTGTGTGTGTGTGTGTGTGTGTGTGTGTGTGTGTGTGTATATATATATAATGTGTGTGTGTGTATATATATGTATATTTATGGTTGGCAAAGAAGCATTAAAAAGAAGTAACAGCATTAGTAATTAGGGACATGAAAGTTAAAATCACAATGAGATACTACTGCATATCCACCAGGATGCTAAAATTAAAAGCACAGAACACACCAAGCATTGACAAGTAAATATATAGAGAAACTGGGAATCTCATAAACTGCTGGTGGGAATGTAAAATGATAAAATCATTTTGTGAAACAGCTTATTAGTTTCTTGAAGTACATTTAACATACTATCCAGCCATTAAACTCCTAGATATCTACACAAGAAAAATGAAAGACTGTATCCATACAAAGTCATGAACATTTTACTTGTAGCTTTATTTGTAATAGCCAATGGCCGGATACAACTCAAGTGTTCATCAACAGATGAATGGACAAATATGTCTTGGTAAGCAAATTCATACAATGGAATGAAACTGATAAATAGAAATTGACTATTAATATCGGCAATATAGATAAATCTAAAAATATGCTGATTAAAAAAAGTCAGAATTACATACTATAACATTATATTTATTTAAAATTCTAGAAAATGCAGAAATTCTATATTGACAGAAAGCAGATCAGTGATCATCCATGGCTAGGAAACAGAGATTATCAGTGAAAGACAGGAAGGAGGGACCACAAATGGTATGAGGGAATTTGGGAATGATAAATAATAATAATTGGCTCAATTTTGATGATGATTTCATGTGTGTTTACCTAAGTCAAAACTTATCAAATGGTATATATTAGATACTATTTACTTATGTCAATTATGTCTCATAAGATCTATTTTAAAAACCATTACTGAAACATTAGGAGTTCCGTCTAGGTCCTGCTGCATGCCACACAGAAAGCCAGTCACTGAGACAATGAGTATTGCCAGGGAAAAAGGCTTTAATCAGGTGCCAAGGAGATAGGAAATCAGTCTCAAGTCCATCTCCTACACCTCCTAAAATTAGGGGGGTTATAGCAGAAAAGAAATGAAACCATATGTGGGAATACAGGAATTAAGGAGGGGTAAGGAAGAGCAGTTGGTCAACAGAAAGCAGGTAGTCAGTTAGGTATTCATGATTGGCTAGCATTCTGACATCTTATCGTCCAGATGTGGTGATCTGGTAAGTTTCAGTCCCTTGATACTATCTGGGAGGCCCGATGGTAGGCTCCTGAGAAAGGAACTAGTTAAGACAAATGTAACTTTCTCAAGTTTTAAGACCAGGAGGATCAATTTCTATGTTTATTCAAAAGAAATCATAAACATTAGTTCTATGGGACAGTTGGCTGGTTTTGAAATCACTCCATGGCTCTCTATTGTCTTTAGGATAAACCATAAGCTCCTCGCCATGTCTTATGAGAAGTTCCAAGACCAGTGTCTCTCTGCAACCTCTTTTCTTTCTGGGCCTTGACCACTCTCTGCACTCCATCTGGGCTACTGACATTTATGTGAAAGTGCTGTGACTTTGCCTGACTCATCTTTGCACAAGTTGAGCCTTTCACAGGGATGTTCCCCCAGATCACCTTCACTTGGCTTACTGTCATGCTTCCTTCCAAACTCAACTCAGATGTCACCTTCCATGAAACCTCCATGACTGTGTCAGGTCAGGTAAGGTGACTCTCCAGCCATCAGTTCCCATGGTCTCCTCAGTATCTTAAATAATAATGTTTATATGCATTGTAGTCGTTTATTTGCTTATTTAATTTCTTATTTGTGAGATATTTTAGTTCATTAGCCACATTTTTAATTTTTGTACTCCCAAAACCTAGAACACAATATGTGCCCCATAGACACTTTGCAACATCTTTTGAAGAATAAGTAAATGGATCGATGAATGAACAAAAGAACCAACAAATAAATCAGAAAATATAATTCAGAGACATTTTAGAGGCCCAACCCTGATACACCTAGGTAAGGCCAACCTTGGGTATAAACAAGATACATGGAAACAGATATGCTGTGATTTTAATAGACATGTAAAAGGTTTGTCTGGCAACATATATATCTACACTAGTTTATTTGAACTCTACTCTTAAATATTCAGAGTGAGGGAAATACAAACTTGGAGCAGAGAAAATAAACTAGGAATTTATAATGGAGAGTAGGAGTCATGAGAGGACCCATATAGTCAAGGCAGTATATAAGAATCCTGATATCCAGCAGGGAGAAGGGAGGGAGGAAATGCCAGTGGCTGGAGCTACCTGGGCAGAAGGAGAGGTACAGCAGATGGTTAAGCATATTGGCTATCAAGTCAGAAGGTCTGAGGTCACCACTCACTTGATGGTGATCTTGGAACTGTGAGATAACTATGTAAGTCTAGGTTTTCTCACTTGTAAAAGAGGGATGAGTAGTAGTATTACTCATGAGACTACTTTCCAAAGATGAAATAGTTTGATCAAAGTACCTAGCCTACAGTAAAGCCTTGTAAACAGTAGTTGTTGTTATTAGGAGGTGGCTATGAGCTAACCTCCCCTTCTTGGCCTTCATGTTTTCCCACCAACAGCACTAACTGCTCTGGAAGGTTTATGAGTCTTTTTTTTTTTTTGAGGGGGGACGGAGTTTTGCTCGTTACCCAGGCTGGAGTGCAATGGCACAATCTCGGCTCACCGCAGCCTCCGCCTCCTGGGTTCAGGCAATTCTCCTGCCTCAGCCTCCTGAGTAGCTGGGATTACAGGCACGCGCCACCATGCCCAGCTAATTTTTTGTATTTTTAGTAGAGACAGGGTTTCACCATGTTGACCAGGATGGTCTCGATCTCTTGACCTCGTGATCCACCCGCCTCCGCCTCCCAAAGTACTGGGATTACAGGCTTGAGCCACCGCGCCCGGCCCGGTTTATGAGTCTCTATGCACATTGATGGCATGCTTCCTGGTACCCTCAGCATTACTTTGCCTACCCCCTGGCTTAAAGGTACAGATCTTTATTAAAGTGCTTACCCAAGATGAAAGGGTATAAAATGGAATTATTCTGCCTGAAGAAGATCAAATTAAACTTTCATAACTTAAAAAGACTTGACTAGTTATTCTTTATTCAGCCCAAAATATGTTTAAATTTCTGGTTGATCAATATTTAGTCTAGGTCTAAGAAAAAAAACCCTACAAACATGAGGGTATGAAAAACCCCAACTGACTGCCTAAAGAAGTAATGAATGCTTTTTCTCTGAATATCTAGGTGAAATAACCACCTATAAGTACACATTGGGTTAGGCTGAAGTGAAAAAATATATTTTTGATTTTTAAACATTAATCTAGGAAATACTTCAGAGACTATGATGTAGCAAATATAAATCGATGGGCATGATAAACCACAGAATTTCAGCCTGTTAACCTTTAGAACCATGGCTTTTATACTTTTACATTCAGAATTGTGGTGCGCTCTCTCTCTCTCTCTCTGTCTGTCTCTCTCTGTTTCTCTCTCTATCTGTCTCACCAGCATACATCAAACTCTAGTCTATAGTCTACAAGAGAGTAACATTAAGATTCAGGCCAGACACAGTGGCTCACACCTGTAATCACAGCACTTTGGGAGGCTGAGGTGGGCAGATCACTTGAGGTCAGGAGTTCAAGACCAGCCTGGCCAACGTGGTGAAACCCTATCTCCACTAAAAATACAATAAATTAGCCAGGCATGGTGACAAACACCTGTAATCCCAGCTACTCAGGAGGCTGTGGTGGGAGAATCACTGGAACCCGGAAGGTGGAGTTTGCAGTGAGCAGATATTGCACCACTGCACTCCAGCCTGGGAGACAGAGCGAGGCTCCATCTCAAAAAAATAAATAAATAAATAAAACGATTCAATGTGGTCTGCAAGAGTTTCATATGAATATTTTTAAAATGGAGATTCAACCCAAACCTCCTGAAGTCTGGGAATCTGTGTTTTAAACAAGCTCCTTATACCATGTATGAGAATTACTGCTTCAGAACCTTGGGGTTACCCAGGGATAAATGTTTTATATAACACCTTGAATGCCAAGTTCTGTCCCTGAGGGGGCAGGAAATTAGTCCTGAGAATTTCATTGCCCCTTTCTCAGCCAGTTCCAAGAACAGTCCTGGGCCCAGGCTTTGAGGCTCAGCCCAGGTGTTATGATGAAGGTAAAGAAGCAACGTAGATGACAGGTGGAAGGATGCAGTAAACCACTATAGCATGTGTATACCTATGTAACAATCCTGCATGATCTGCACATGTACCCCAGAACTTAAAGTATAAGAAAAAATAAAATAATAAAATAAAGATACATGAAAAAAAAAAAAAAGAAGCCAGCTCCTCTCTGCAGCTGCCGCCCTGGCTGTTGCCATAGCCACTAGCTGACAGTAGCATGGTCAGTTCAAGATGATCCCACAAGGCAATCACAGGATGAACCAACTGGATTCTTGAAGTGTCCTTCTAGGTCTGTAAATTCCACTGCTAAATTTCTATTGCCCTGAAGTAGCAGCTGCTCCCACCTCTTATGAACTACAATCTACTTACAGTTACTCACCTATATACTTGAACTCAGGACAAACAGAAAGGAAAAATGAAGCACAAATAACAGGGCTGCTAGGCAAGTGAGAAAATGGTAAGATTTCTCTTTCAAATGATTGAAAAGTACCAGCTGTGTGGCAATTCCAAATCTTAAAAGAAGGACTGCAAAAGCCTGAGTACGTCTCTGTTGGCTACTCTCCCCTGCCAGGGTGTAGAACTATCACATATGCCAAAAGAACACATCGGAATGGGACAATGCAGGACTTTGGTAATATATCATCTCTTTCAAGGCTGAGTTTTGTGTGGTTGAGTGGGATGGAAGCAAAACCAATCCACCTGATAAACAATTCATTGTTCTGAGAAGGCCCCTCTAGTAGGGGATACTTTCCATGCCTCTCATCATTACGCAATTCAATCATATTGAGAACTGGGAACCTGCCTAATTTTAACAATGCAATATAGGCAGATATTTTCAACAATAAAGAGGCGAGTCCCCTTTTCTTTTCGTTCTTTAACGAAATGTTAATGTTAATGTTCTTTAACACATACTAACACTGCTTGATAAAGAGCCCATCACAAGTGTTAGGTGTAGAAAGGAAAAAGCTTAAATGTTTGTACATCTTTTACCAACTTTCTGTACTCACAATCTTTTTCAATCTCCCAAGGAAACCCCAGCACACCTGTGTTCCATATAATAGCAGCTCTCACCCAGCAGGTACGTTGAGAGAAAGGAATCTGCCAGGACACTAATAACAGTCCTGACAAGGCAGGGAGGAAAGGCTGTCAGTGCCATAAGAAATACTGTCTCCAGGAAATTAAAAGTATCCCATAGTGCGCCTAGTGTACATCTGTTTATGTTCTTGTTTCCTCCACTGGCAATTGCTCCTGTCAATCTGTGAATTCTGTACTATGAATGAAACAGCAAATTGCTTCAGTAGTACACAGTACCATCTGGGTGTTAAACCAGCAGTATGGTGATATTAAACTCAAGCTTAGATACTCTTGCTTTTTACACTTCTTTGAGCCGAAAAGAAAATAAGGTAATCTCAACAACAACAACAAAAAGCGACAAGTAGTACTTGAGAGAAAAGTGAAAAAAGTAAAAGCCATTTGCCTGATGTTATGTGTGCACGTGTCTGTCTGTGTGTGCATCTGTGTGTGTTTGAAAGCAGCTGGGGAGTTTCTGGAAAAAAAATATGGAGTATCATGATTACCTTTTACACCAAAGACCCACCAGGTAACAAAGATCAAGGGAATAGGTAGGAAGAAACAGAGATGGCACAGTTGGTAGGAGGTCAGAGGCAAGGGAAACACCATAGACACTTACTCATGCTGCACCTTTGCTGGCAGACAGGTGCCATCAGTTACTAAAACTGCCATTATGTATTGGAGAACATTGACTGTCCACCAAAGTCAGTCCTCCCCTTCTTTCATTGTAGCTGAACACACAGTTGTTCAGCAGATAACTTCATTTCACAGCCTCCTGGGCAGCTAGAGGTGGCCAAGTGACTAAATCCTCACCAGTGGAACACGAGGAAAGTAATAAATCCCACTTTCTGGTCTGTGCACTCCCCTGGCTGTGCTTGATCTTCTCACAAGCTGCAATACCGACACACCCATGACCAGCATGAACTTGCTGAGAGGCTCACACACTGAGGGAGGCAGGAACAGAGACCGAAGGAATCTGTTGGCCTGAATGGCCACATGGAGCAAAGCTAATCTGAACTAAGAAAAATACTTTTCTGTGTATTTTGGAGATTATGTTTTGGGGCCTCTTTGCAACTAATTTAGCTTTCATCTTAATACACATTATAACATTTTGAAATTAAGGTCTGAGAATGGAACTAAAATGCCCTCAGATTATAGTTGTTTTCTCTGTTTAATATCAATCTTCCTAGATTTCCAGAAGTATTCAGCTTTAAAGGCAATAATACAATGATTATTTCCTGAAAGTTCACACAAGACAGCTTTATTGATTTAAAAGAAGGAATATTACATTAAAAAAATCCTAAATTGATCAAAAGTAGAATAATCCTTGAAAAATTATAACTGTCAAATTTGTGTTAGCCACAGCTGTGTTCAGCCACCATAGCCACAGGTGAAAGCATAGGTACTGTTTGGGGTTAAATTGTTGCCCCCCAAATTCATACAGTGATGTCCTCAGTATCTCAGCATGTGGCTGTTGGAGAAGGGTCCTTAAAGAAAAGTAAGGTTTGCCAAGGCAGGCAGATCACTTGAGATCAGGAGTTCGAGGCCAGCTTGTACAACATGGCGGAACCCCGTTTCTACTAAAAACACAAAAATTAGCCAGGCATGGTGGTGTGCATCTGTAGTCCCAGCTACTCAGGAGGCTGAGGCAGGAGAATCACTTGAACCTAGAAGGTAGAGGCTGCAGTGAGCTGAGATTGCATCACTGCACTCAAGCCTTGGTGACAGAGTAAGTCTCCATTTAAAAAAGAAATGGAATTATAAGGTTAAATGAAGTCATAATCCATGATGATGATGTCATAAGAAGAGGACATTAGGACGCAACAACACAGACTGAGGGACAACCTTGTGAAGACAGGAGAAGATGGCATCTGCAAGCCAAGGAGACAGGCCTCAGCTGGAATCAGTCCTGCCAACAGCTTGAGCCCAGACTTCTATCCTTCAGAATTGTGAGAAAATAAATTTCTGTTATTTCAGCCCACATGCTATGGTTCTTTGTGCAACTGCCTGGGTAAACAAATACAAATAATAAATGTTAAGCACTTTTCTTTTGTATCAGAACCAAGGAGGGATTCTCTGGGTTGGTTCTGTGACAAAAAAGAAAGGAAGAGAGGGAAAGAAAGGGAGGAAGGGAGGGAGGGAGGGAGGGAGGGAGGAAGGAAGGAAGGAAGGAAGGAAGGAAGGAAGGAAGGAAGGAAGGGAGGGATTATTTCCAGCAATTAAAATCTTTTGGTGTTTACAAGTCCCATGCTTTGACTATATTTAAATTTTAAATAATTTTACTTCTTTTCCCAAAATAGGTTTGAACCCATGCCTCACATCATCTTCAAAAGTAAACTCCAGATAGATTAAAGGCTTAAATGTAAGAGATAAAAAGGTAATAAAATAAAATGTAGAAAGTCATATTTACAGTCTGTGAGTAGACAAAGATATTTTGAATATGAAGCTAAATCCTCAAATCACAGTGTCAAAATTAGATGGGTTTAACTTCATCAAAATGAGAGACTGTGGTTCAATAAACGATATCCTAGAAAATATTAACAGACTAAAGAAAGTATCAGCAATAATTAAAGTGAAAGATTGAAATATAGAATATAGCCCCCCCACACACACACACGAAAAACAGAAACAAAAGTCCCGCAAATCAACAGGAAAACAATGCAATAACTAATAGAAAAATACATAAAAGATATGAACAGGTTAAGCCCAATTGTCTAACACGTATCTGAAGTTCAACACCATTAGCCACAGAACTAAAAGGTTAAACGTCAATGAGATTCTATATTATTCATTAGAATGGCAAAAATTAGAGCACTAGATAATATCAAGTGTTAGAGAGGAGATGGAAATGATAGAAACGACTGATATGTTGGAGCGAATACTCTTGGAGTGAACAATACTGTTGGAGGAAATATAAATTAGTCCAGTGGTTTTGGAAAGCAATCTAACAATACTGGGGAAATTAAGCACAAAATCTCATATGATCCAGCAGTTGACTGCTGGGTGTATGTTCAGGGATA
The DNA here is from genome assembly GCF_009761245.1 of Sapajus apella. Lineage (NCBI taxonomy): Eukaryota > Metazoa > Chordata > Mammalia > Primates > Cebidae > Sapajus > Sapajus apella. The sequence goes on from NW_022436950.1 coordinate 28,960,689, forward strand.
CTCACACAGATTCATAAAGGAATATGTTCGAAGAATATTATTTGTAGTATGGAAGTTAGAAACAATGTCCATCATTAGGGGAAAGGATTAGTAAAATAAGATAGAGGCATACTGTGAAAATATGCAAAATATACAAGGTCATCCTGCGTTGCTTAACAACAGTAATATTTAATTGCTTAAAGACTGTGAGTGGGATATATGGATAATAAGGCTTTAATCATTAAAGAAAAAATAATTGATAAAATATCTCTCCTTTACCTTTTCTGTCTTGTGAGTTGCTCCTTCAGACACCCATCTTTTAAAACACGAAGGATATCCATTTTAAGATTCACTATGGGCCTCTGCTAAATCTTCATGAATTTGATGAGGGAAAGAAAGGAACTAAGTTTCCTAAAAGGGCAACTATTTTAAAAGTTTGTCCTTCTGAGGCTGTCATCCCAAACCTTACTCCTAATCCCTCCCCACATCCAGGTTTGAGGAGGGATTAGGAGCAAGGGTTGGGATGACAGCCTCAGAAGGACAAACTTTATGCCAAGGTGGGAGGGAGTAGGGGTGGAGATTGAGCTTCTCCATTTGGAGGTCTGAAGCTAGGACCCTGCACTGAAACGGGAGGAAAGAAAAAAGAGAGTGAGGCTGACTTTTTAACTGAATTCCAAAGTTCTCCAAGCAGTAGAATGGGCCTAATATGTACCGGATGGGATTTAAGTCTAAATGGAAGAAAAATGTTTCGGATAGCTGGGACTGTTAAATATTTAAAAGGAATGTTGTGGATCTCCTGCTTTTTTGGTCTTCAGTATTTTTTAAACAGTTTTGTTTCCAGTATTATAGTCCAGCTTAGGCTAAGGAGCAGAAGAGCTGTAATTTGTGTTCTCAACTGCTATTTAATATCTTGTCTTTGGGCATTCTTACGGCCTCTGTGTGCCTCTGAGGGATAAGACATGTTACCCTCTTATCAGTATATCCTGGTTTTTCTTGTTGTTGATAACGATGGTGGTGTTTTATTTTTTTAACAAATGAAGGAAAAAGTGTGTCAAGTCCCTGGAGAGACATTATACCCCGACCCCCGCCAATTTTATCTATTCCGAACAGCAGAAATACCAACATGTCCAAATCTAAAAGCAATCTTTTTCTTCTCCAGATTTAAAAAAAAAAAAAAAAAAAAAAAGTCTACTTCTTATGACCCTGGACTTAAATTTGACTTCTTCATAATAAGAAAAATTACAGAAAAGAAGGGTAGGAAATATTGGTCACATCTCAACGTTATGCTAGGGCCTCAGTTCTGACACCCAGGAATTGAAATACCCTGCGTTATCCTTTAGAAATGACGCTCCTGTCTCTTTAACAAACTGTGTGCGAGAAGGGGGCGGGTCTCGGGAGCGGCGAAGGCTCTGATTGGTCTTGCTGGCAGGAAGCGGGCGGTGAAAGAGCCGCTTCTGTTATTGTCCGGGGCTGCAGGGTGAGAGGCCAGGGCAGAGAAGGGCTTCAGGACGCGGAAAGCGCCCTTGCTTCAAATCGCGGGCGTGGGAACGGGGTTGCAAAACGGGTCCCTTTCATTCGGGTGGGTTAAGGGCCCTGGCAGCCTTTTCGCGAAGGCGCCACGCCCTAGCAGCTGGGCCGCAGTGGGCCCGAGGTCCACTCGGACCGCCGATACCGCTCGAAGGCCCCGGAGCTGGAGGAAAGGGGATACCTGGGCGCCGGTCGCCGCCCTCGCAACTCGGCCGAGGCCCCTTTCTCAACCTAGTTTCTCTTTTTCCCCTGTTCTGCAGGCTGGCTTCCGGCGTCATGGCTCAAAGGGCCTTTCCGAATCCTTACGCCGATTATAACAAATCCCTGGCTGAAGGCTACTTTGATGCTGCCGGGAGGGTGAGTTTGGGATATGTCTGCCTGCATCCTGCCTCTACCCACAGTGTTCGAAAAGGAGCTCATTTTTCCCTAAAAGAAAAAGTTGAGCATCCCCCTTTAAAAAATACATGATTCGACGATAAATAAATTATTTGAAAATACATGTTAATATATACAATTTGAGCTCCAACATAATATTGAATATGTTGTTAACATTAATTGAAATAAGCTCAATTATTGATAGTATAAATTTTAAAAATTGGCAAATACGTAGTTTACTATGTAATTCGCATTTTTTATGTGTTTTGGTTTGCTGCTCAAAAGAGATAGAGGAATCCTAACGGTATTCACCTGTGCCGAGTTATTCCTTTATAATTATACGCAAGTGTGGTCAAGGTAATGATGAGGGCAAACTGGTGTGTGGCAAGGACATCTTTAAGTGGTTAGTGCTAAGATAATTTGGGGACATAAGAAACCCGAAGTTCTTTGTACCAGTGTCACTCCACAGTACATACACAAAGCTGAAAAAAAAAAAAATTTTGTACATTAAACTGGTTAGCATGTTACAAATCACTGTGCATAAAAGAACCTAGATGTGAGATACTAGGGGCCTGTGTTTTTCCATGCCTCCTTGGGTGAACATAATTGTTAAGAGGCAATATGGATATTTTTAAGAATGCCTAGTTTTGGTTGGGTGCAGTGGCTCACACCATTAATCCTGACACTTTGGGAAGTCAAGGCAGGAGGATTGCTTGAGGCCAGGAGTTTGAGACCAGCCTGTGCAACATAGCAGGACCTTATCTCTACTAAAAAAAATTTTAAAAATTAGCCAGGTGTGGTGGAAAGCTTGTAGTCCGAGCCACTTGGGAGGCTGAGACAGGAGAATTGCTGGAGTCCAGGAGATTTGAGGTCATAGTGAGCTATGATTGCGCCACTGCACTCCAGCCTGGATGACAGAGACCTTGTCTCTAAAAAATAAAGCTTAGTTTTGAGAATGAGTTAAGTTGGAAACAGGGCACACACTTTAAATATTTTACTAGTTTATTTCTTTGAAACTTGTCAGCCATACACAAAAGGCATTTTATGTGATATAATGGCCTTACAGATTTCATACCTGTCAAGTTAATCTGTGGTTCTGACGATTCTGTGTTTTTTTCCTTAAAACACTTGTCACGTTATAGATTAACTTGGGTCAGTAATGCAGGTAGGAGGTGTAGGATAGAGGGCTGCCAAAATGTATATGGAGTTTGAGTCAATCTGATTATTGTAAGACTAGTATTAAGCTGCCCAAATAAACCTTTTTATAATTATCTTCAGGTCAGATGGATTCCATTTGGCCATTTGGGCCTGCATTCTGCCTAGCTGTGCAGATTCTCAAGCTGAAGTATATGCCTTGTCTTGCTGGAGGAGGACCTGCTGCTTCATGCTGACTTGGCAAAGAAGGCACTTGAGAATGTGTCCTAATGACAGAAACTTCAATAAAATATAGCTGCTTAGGCTGCCTTTAAAGTAAATGCTTTTTATGAATTTGACCCTTTATTTCTAATGGGAAAAATTCACAAATTTAAACCCTGACCCGAGAGTAATAATGTAATTTATTGCCTAATGTAGCTTTTGGACAGATCCTAGAAAAATGTAGCATACTAGTTCTAAAATTGTGTAACGTTGAACACAGGATCAAACCCTGGAGATCTGTCCTCCTTAATTTGTTAACACAAGATTTCAATAAGGAACTGGTCTGTTTTCTGGCATCTGTCAGAAAAAAAAAAAAAAAAAAGTTTTTTAGAGACTTCAAATTATTGCTAGAGTTTGAATAATTTGGTGGTCTACTACAGGCAATCTATATTCTCACAGAGGTCACATTTATTAAATGCAGAATGTGCCAGACAGAAAGTAACTTCCCTTCATGAGGCTGAGACATTCTCAGTATTCTTGATCTCTTGAACACCAGGCAAGATGATAAATTATATATGATCTATATACAGTAAATGATGTGTTCTCAGTGTAGATGCACTCTTCTATTTAGTTGAGGTTTATAAACCTTTTATGTTAACATTGAAGTATATTTTATCCTACTAAATGTGTTTTTAAGTCTAGTTGAAATCTTAATCTCTTTGAAGAAACTGTTAAATAATGGGAGTGTATGTGTCAAGCAATGTAGTTTCTTCTAAAGAGTGTGAAATAAGAGATCATAGTGGTGCTTTAGATTAAGTAATTCAGATGTGGCCAAAAGTCTGATTTGCCTTATCAAGGATGCTCTTCCGCAGTGAATCTTAATGTATTTTTAAACTGTTGTTGCTGTTAATTCTTGCTGTTTTCAGTGTTAAAATTTTATCCCATTTTAAGAAATGAGATTCTGATGTGAGTGGTTAGGTTTATTTCTACGATCCTCACGTGGTAAAATAAAAGGTTTCTATCCCCTTGTAACATTTTCCCAGATTGTTCCAAAATTTTATTGCTTTGTGAAATTCAAGTTTTAGAATTACAGCAAGTTCTTAAAATTATTGAGGGATGCATTAAAGTGACCTTTTTTTAAGACACTTATTCAGTATATGCAGAAGTTTAAAATTATTTTTCAGTTGCCTTTAGGAAGAATAACATAATGATTGTGTGAGCCTCGCTGTTTGCACAACATCTGTGGGCCTTCATATAGGTGTTACTAACCCCAGAGCCCCAGCTTTAGTGGACTTTCAATCCATACCTAAACTATTACTTGTCCTAGACCCTTGATCTGCTAAAGAATGAGTAAAAATGTTAACTTTTACATCCCTGAATAGGAAAGATTTGTGGTACACTATCTCATTTAATCCTCAATGTACCTTTTGAAATTGGCAGGGCTAGTGTTATTATCCTGACTTCATGTAGGTAATTGAAACATAAAGAAGTTATGAGCTGAGCAAGATCATTCAGCTAATAGTGGGTAAGGATGTAGACAGACTCATTCATTGAAAAATGTTGTGAAGTCCCGATTCTCTGCCAGACACTGTGCTGGACATGGGTTTATGATGCTAAATTTGATATTCTTTCTATTCTGCTTGAGGCTCTTATATCCAGGAATTTGTTTTGCCTTGCTTATGCTACTTCATTTTTTTAAATAAATTTTTTTTTTTAATAGCAAGAGCAATTAGATGTTTCTTTAGGTAATTTACCTTGCTGCAGCTTGAATACTAAAAATCCAATCGCTTGAAAGCAGCAAACATTTGATTTGTGCTTAATTTAATAAAATGACTTTATTATTATAATAAATATTGGTTTAAACACTAGGTAGTTACTATTAGGTGGAAAATTACTGTGAGCTAGTTTATCTTTGGCATTCTGTTTCAGTATTTAAAAATTTTATGTAAAACATAACTTTCAACAGTATTTTATAAAACCTGTTAACATGATATTGTTGTTGTTTAAGAATAGATAATAAATTGTCCTGTCTCCCAGGTAGAAAAGTATATCCTAAGTGGAAAAGAAATACCTTCCTGTCTTTGATAGCTTATAGTTCAGCAAACTGGGTGATCCACATTATTTTGATGTTTGTTTTCCTTTAATATCTAGCTAACTCCTGAGTTCTCACAACGCTTGACCAATAAAATTCGGGAGCTGCTTCAGCAAATGGAGAGAGGCCTGAAATCAGCAGACCCTCGGGATGGTACCGGTTACACTGGCTGGGCAGGTATGAAGTGCTGACTGTGAGCTGGCGTAAGCATTGTGCATAAGAGCCAGAGCATTTTTCCAAGAGCTGTCTGTCTGAATGGTACACCCTTAAATGCTTCCTGCATCTGCATATGAGTAATTGCTTCTGGGAGAGTGCTGTGCTCTCAACCCAACCACAGTATTTTCTGGGTTTTTAATAGTGTCCTGAATTTAGGGCACGGTAAGCATATTCATGTAATTCATGGCTGACATTTGGATGGCTGCTATACTTGTAAGGAGAAAAATTGATTTTCAGTATTACGTAATTAATTTGGAGATGTAATTTCAGTCTGAAGAATTGGAAAGAGTTTCAAAATACAGTGCCTGAAGGAGAGGTAATGAGGGTTGATCTCAGGAATAAAACACATCCAGAAGCATCATTTTTAAAAGTTAACCCTTAACAGGAATACAGGGTTACGTATTCATTCCATGAACTAATCCTCCTATATGGTCATTGCTGGTTTGCATTTGCTGTATTTCTAGTCTCAATCATTGAGACGTTGGAGGAGGTTTAGGAAGAAACAGTGCATTTTTGATATCAAAAAAGGTGAGAAAGAGAAAAAGAAAGTTGAAGAACTGCAATTAATTTACCAAATGTAGAAAAACAAAAAGACAGCTGTATAATCTTGAAGAAGGCATAGTCTAGAAACTTTGTTTTCCATTCCTTTCAAAGAGTGAGCAAGGAGGAATAAGCTTGCAATTCAAGGAATTTGAATTTGATTTTAAGACAGTGGAATTTATCATAAAAATGGCTTCATAGCAGAGATTCTGATTCTGGAAAACTTGAACAGAACCTAGGAATTTGCCTTTTATAAGCCTCGGTGGTCCAGTTACAGATGGTCATCTATATACTGCAGTTTGAAAGCTTCTTTATAAGAGAAGTTTATTGTTAATAATAGCAGTCTTTTAGCCATCCTCTTTAGTACAGGTTGAGCATCCCAAATCTGAACGTCTGAAATCCAAAATGCTCCAAAATTTGAAGCTTTTTGAGCTGTGATGTGACACTCAAAGGAAATGTTCATTGAGCATTTAGGATTTCAGATGTTCATATTTTGGATTCTCAAATATTTGCCTTAAATATAAGGCAAATATTTCAAAATTTGAAATCCAAAACACTTGGCCCAAGCATTTCAGATAATGACAAGTGATTCTATTTTTTTTTTTTTTTAACAAGGATAGGGAAGGCAGATTAAATCAGTAAAATTACAGTCTTGGGGACTTTGAACGTCAATGTTTTGTAAAAATAAGCCTGGGCTAGATAATGTTGGACCATCCCTTTTATTATGATTTTTGTGGATTGTAGAAGCTTAACACAAGAATGAAATGAAAGGATTTTCTTTCAAGAAGGAAGGCGTAACAGCTGTCATTTATTAGCTACTGTGTTCCAGGTGTGATGTGGTTGATAATGTCATCAGTGAATGTTGAACATTACTATTTATTAAAAAATATCAGTTTGAACAAAACAGGACAAGCACAGTGCACAATCGTCTTGAGTATTCCTCTTGATTGCCACATTGCAGTAATATATAAGGCTCAAACTTACAGATGTTTTTCTAATATATATGGAGTTTCTATTATTTTGTTATTCCTGGGGAAAAAAAAAAACAACTGAAACAGATTGTTAGTTAATTCTAGCACTGATTACAAAAGAATGACTTAAACTTTTAAATTGGCCATTCAGGTGAACTCATTATTGTGAGATACTTTGCTTTAGGAGGAAAATACGGGGATTGATTTCAAGTTTGAATTAAGTTTGACAATGTTGGGAAGAGTCATTAGTCAGACACTTATATTGCTAGGGCTAGTTGAGAAACCAAAAGTTAAAAACTTTGGAAATAGCAAAGAAATTTCACTCCAAAGTAAGATGCAAGTTTGTTTAATTTTTTTTGGCTGTATGGAGTTTCTGGCTTCTCCTTTGAATGCCAATACCGTTCAACCTTTTATCCTCAGGTATCTATGATACTCATTGCTGGCTCCTGAAAGCAGCTTATATAGCAAGCATCTGAGGCAAATTGGCATACTAAGCACTTTACTATGTCTTTAGTGGCTGGTTGTTTTAGGATGTGGCATAAAATCTTCTAGATAAATTTGCTAATGGTTTTCAAGGCAAAGTTCCTAATGTCTTCTAATCAAACACTGTTGAAAAGCCATTATTCCCACATAAAATAGACTGTCTACTCCAGTGTAATGCTGCCCTGTGCCAGTGTTCAATCTGAATAACATAAAACTCTGAGTTGTATAAGAAACTAAAACTAATTCAACCCCATAAAATCACAGTGTTAATACCCTCTCCTCCGATTATGTTATAGCTTACCAAGTATCATTTATTGCCAACTGCAATTTTATTACAAAGCAATGCATTCACAAACACAATAAAAATATTTGGTGTTGTATGTCAAAGCAATGTTTGTATAATTATGTGTAGATTTTTGTTACTTTGTGCCCCATGTTATCTTTCAAAAATGATACTCATTAGGAAACACGCATTATATTTATTTAACTTTGTTCAGCATGAGAAAACTGCATGGTTATTACAATTAGTTAGAACTTTAACGTCTTACTTTGTTAAATGTCATTCCCCAGCATAAGTATGGGCTGATAGCTAACACTGGTTAGATAGGATTAGGATTTGGGACAGGATTAGGTTCAGCTGTCTATTTCCCAAAAAAGAAAACAAAAGTATAGTGATTTAAATAATATAGTGCATTTTTCTTTTGTAAAAGAAATCCAGAAAGTGCCAGTCAGTCCAGGCCTGATATTGTAGCTTCAGGATATTAATTGGAACCCAAGCTCCTTTCTTTCTGCACCATCATTCTTGCTTCTACCTCTTGCTCAAGATGGCTGCTGAAGATCCAGTCATTACATCAGCTTTTCAGGTTGCTGGAAGAAGAGTCAAAGAAGAATGCATTAATGCATTCTCTCTCTTAAAAAAGCCTTCCTGGAAGTCCTAGTCA